>NW_026267144.1:1781731-1795466 GCF_000697945.3 Frankliniella occidentalis | reverse complement strand
GGGTTGCTGGACTCCGTTTCATTTCCCGTGCTCTGGCCCCTCCGGGGCGGGCGGCAAGGTGCAGCCATGGAGAGTTTGCCAAAAGAAATGAGGAGGGAGAAATGCTGCCGCCGACTCTGCCATACACGACGGGAATGCCTTTGCTCCCGGGCTCTCTGCGGGACACACAAAGCAGCGTCCGCTCCTTGGACCCGCCAGCGCAAAGCGGCGCAAAGGTACGACGGTCACGGGAACGCTCTCACGACGGCTCCTCTCCCTCTGTGTGACGCAGGCCGGCGGCGCGGGCTCCCCTGGCTGAGGGCGGCGGGGGCGGCGGCGGCGGCGGCGGAGGCGGCGGCGGGGCGCAGGCCGAGGCCCGACGGGGGGCGGCGTGGCAGCGCCCATGGAGGCCGACGAGCCGCCCCCGACGGGGACGGCGCTCTGGGACGCCAACAGCACGCAGCACAACGTCACAAATGCTACCGCCGTAAGTAGGCTAAAGTGCGACCGGGGAGCGTTGTTTTTAAAAAAATGAAATTCTCCCTTTCTTTTTTGGTACTCACAATGCATATGTTGCAGTCCCCGTGCGCCTCGTGGCCCGCCTCCAGCCTGCGCGACGTCAACGACAAGACGTACGCGCTGGTGGAGTTCTACTGCGCGGCCACGCTCATCGCCGTGTGCGCCGTGTCCGTGCTCAACAACGCGTGCGTGCTGCTGTCCACGTGCTGGATCAAGCGCCGCCCGCTGTCCACCACCATGCGCATCTCGCTGTCCCTCACGGGCGCCGACACCATCTCCTCCTTCTTCCTAGGCGTCTCCTACTTCATCAACAACATCCTCAACAGCGTGGCGCCCCAGGACACGTTCGACGTGGTAAGTACGTGTGTGTCGTCCACACTACAAACTCTATATACCTCGCTTTTAACTAGAATATTTTGTTTGGTAACTATTAAATTTTTGTGCTCTTTAATATCATCAAGAAATTGTTTTGTATTACTAAAATTTTCCTACTACCGTAATTATGATACTAGGACAACGTTTAGCAATACTACGAAAACGTTTAGTCGTACTAGGAACAAGTCTATAGTAATACTAAAGAATTTCGTGGTAATACTACTACAGCACAAAACTTAAGTAGTTACTAGGCAAATTTTCAATTTTCTACTATAAAAAGTTTAAAGAGTACATTCCAGCAACCTATTTTAGAACGCACTCAACCACCCAACGAACCCGCCGTAAGACACGCACGCAAGATTATTTATACGCACTTCTCTCACTTTTCATTTCTTTGCGGGCTCGAATAGGTGTACCACAAGAGTGAGTGCTACCGCGTGTTCCCCGAGCGCCTGACGTGCGTCAAGCTGGCCCTCGAGGCCCTGCGCCTGGGCGCCGTCCTCGTCACCATGCTGCACCTGCTCGCGCTCGCCTCCAACCACTACCTGGGCGCGCTGCGCCCGCTGCACTCGCACGTCCGCCACGCCTACCTCTGCGTCGGGCTGGCCGCCATCTGGATCCTGCCCGAGGCCACGCTCTTCGCCTACTTTGCCTCGTTCGAGGACGACGGGTTTCGCGCGCCGGGCAACTGCGGCTACCAGTAAGTGTGTGCCTGATTTGCGTCGCAGTGTTAGACAAAAGAAAGAAACCTATAACTTACAACCAAAATTTTCCCTCCAGGTTCCTCACGCACTATGACTTCCACATCACCTTCTCCCTCTTCTTCTTCTTCGTCCTTATGATCATGATCTGCATCTACGTCCACATCTACATCATCGTGCAGCGGCACGAGCGGAACAGGCACCGCTTCAGGCGGACGGGCTCGACCCACCAGCGCGCCGAGCTGCGCCAGCTCAACGGCCGCGCGCACATGCTCGGTGAGCAAACGCAGCAAAATTTCAGAAAACAACATTTGATTCAATTTTTTAAAAAATGTATGGAAATCATTTCAAAACGTTGGGTCCCATGGGGTCCTTTTTGCACGCGATTATGACAATAGGTGTGGCCATGTGAGATTTAACGACTCATCATGTTAAAAATGTTGTAAAACTATTCCAAGTTTTCTTTCATTTTTTAAAGCGAACTCTTATCACTTCAAACCCTTTGTCGTGTAAATTAGCCTCGTTGTTGGCCGGTGGGAGCCCCTGCGGAGTGGAGGGTAGGCCAGCCCGTCGCACAGCCGTGCGCTGGGGCGCTCGGGTGGCCTACCCCGCAGGGGTCCAATCACCCCCAGGTCGGCCGGAGCCCCAATGACGTGTCGCTTTGCCGCTGATTGCAGTCCAGCGCGCGGCCACGGACCCCGGGGGCGCCGCGGCCGGCGGCTGGGGCGCGGCCGAGGCACCTGGCCCGGAGCCCAACGGCGGCACGGGGGACCACAGCTCGGCCGCCAGCAGTCTGATGCGCAGCGCGCGGTCTCGGAGAGGGGGTGAGTTGAGTAGCAGCAGCACCCCGGGGGTCCCCTGCACTGAGAAGAAAGCATTACCTGTGCAGCTAAAAATTAGCTGTATATGGATAGCTACATTTTGGAGCTATGTAGCTAAAAATTAGAGATATGGATAAACGTTTTGCTCTAGAACAAAGTTTTTGGCTGTACAGATAACTTTTTAATTGAATTGCTCCAAATGTTAGCTATCCAAATACAGGTAATTTTTAGCTACAAGGGTAAATCTTTTTCTGAGTGTGCCACTACCTGCTTTGCTACCCGGCCACGCGTCGGTTGCCCCGCAGGATCGCCCCAGTTTCGGCGCAACAAGAAAGCCATCGTGACGACGCTCTTCATCCTGGGCTCGTACCTCATCGGCTGGATGCCGGGCGTCATCTCCTTCATGCTCGTGTGCGACAAGGACTGCCTCATCCCCCGGGAGACGCTCCAGGTCAACTCCATCCCCACGCTGCTCATCTTCTGGTCCGTCAACATGCTCATCGTCATCAAGACGCTGGCCAACTCCTTCATCTACACGTCGCGGATGAGGGACATCAAGGTGGGCACTACGGTGGTCGCTACACAGCTAGCTAAACATTAGCTAACAAAATAGGCGACAACTAAATATTTCATCTATACAGATATTTTTTTTGCTGTGCAGCTCACAGCTCAGTCCTCAATGCGTTATCTCTCTGTTGCTCCACAGGACGCCCGGCGCAGCATGTGCAACGCCCTCGCGCGCCGCTGCTGCCGCTTCCTGCCGCAGTCGGCCGACCCGGCGCGCGGCGCGCTCTTCGGCGGCCCGCCCACCGAGACCACGTGCCACCACGTGGGGGCCATGGGCTACGCGGGCGGCCACTCCATGTACTCGCGCTCCTCGGCGCGCAGGGTCAACCTCAACGGCGTGGGTCACGGCGGCCGGCGGCAGGCGGGCCTCGCCGTGGCCATCGAGCCCGGGCGCAACCCCGACCCGCTGCTGGGGCTCGCGCAGTCTGACGTCTGAGGGGAGGCTGCAGCGTGGACCGCGAGCAAGACAATGTCCCACCCCCAACCTTTAGAAATGATTGGAACTCAAGGCATCGACACTACTCGGGATGGGCGACTTTTCGTCGCAGACACGTGACTAGTGCGATCAATCCCGTCCTGTGCCAAGGCACGAAGCAACACGTTTCAGTGCCAATATTTCTTAAGTTGTGAGTACAAATCGGAACTGAGGAAGCGACGACTGCACGGTCGTCTCCATAGCACCAACAGACTTTGCCTGCCGATCGATTATTGTTCGGGAAACTTATGGATGAAAATCTCGATTAAAATTTGACCTGAGAGCCTTGAAAAACCCAAGTGTTGTACAGTACCTATGAAGCCTTCAGAAACCTGGCATTTGGATTGTAAAACTCTGAGAAAAGTTTTCGTGTGTGTTATTTCACTAAAATAAACTTATTTGGGGTAGGAAAATCTGGAATAATTTTTTTAATTTTCAGCCAAGTCGGGAGGAAATTTGAGATAAAATGGGTGCCAAAGAAAGTGTAATTCTCCTTTTGATAATGTAATTTTTTTTCGGTGGTTTATTTAAATAATGCATGTTGCTTTAGAATAATTAAGTAAATGCCAAAATTTTAAAAGAACAAAACATTGAAAACTTCTCTCAGAATTTTGCTCATCCAAAATATTTTAACATTATTTTTTTACATTAAGGTATAAAGGTACACCACGTTTTGTATGGTCAGCATAGGTTAAACCAAGACAACTACTCTCTGCTTATTTTGAAATCAATGTTGTATATCAAAATTGAGATTTGAACCCCATGAACTACTATTATTAATAAAACCAAACTGGTGAGAAGTACAAAGTTTGAATGTGATGCAAGTTGGATTAAATATTTTGGTAAGCTGAGTGGATGACTGAAATATATGATAACGATTCTGTACTTTTCTTCCCTGTGTCTCACACCCTACCTTACTTTTGAACTGAGATGCAATAACACAACCCACAATTTTAGAAAAATGTTGAACTTACCTGCCATCTACTGCTGGAATGAACTTGGCGACAATACCTAGCTCCTTTAATGACCTCTCCATTCTTAATCGGCGTTCTGGTCTTCTTTCGAGGTTTATAACATAGATTTCATCTAGACCAAGTGTATCTGGTTCTGGGTACTGGATGTATTTGGCCATAACATCACTTAGTGGCAGAGGGTCAAATTCCGCTGATAATTGGAAGGAAAGTCATAGTTAAAAATTTCTCTTTAAGAAAAATAGTACAGCACTCTTTCCTCATTTTGGAATATTTTCAATAAACGAAACAACATTTACCTAGCACTTCTAGTTTCAGATTTACTAATTGATCGTAGTCAGTTTCAAGTGGATCATTTTGCTCCATAGGAATCATAACAAAGCCATACATCATATCATTGCATACAAATAATGGGATATCTGAAATTGTAACATAAAAATGATTTGTGCAGAGCAGGATTTACTTTTGAATTACAGTTGCAAAGGTTACCTGACTTATTGGCTCCAACAGCAAATGTAATAATATCATCATGTGGTCCGGAGTAGTTAACAATCTTGTTGGGAACAAATGTAAGTTTGTTGGACACTGCTTTTCTAAGATCTATGATGACAGAGGAATGAACCATAGGGACGTGAAAGCACCCTGTCTGTTCACGATAGTATATAGGCTGATACTCATCAGTTCTCTTGTAATAGTATTCATCTGTCATACCACACCAAAAGTTGGAATACATTCCATCTGATGACAACATTGGTGCAGCTACAACCTTATCTTTAGCTATTAGTTCTTTCAAAGCATTGGGCTCCGTAATAAAAACATCGCTATCCAAGAACTGCAATAAAATAATAAATGATAAAACACAGTAAACTATGAGAGAAAGATCATAAGCAGAATATGGATTACAGACCCACACAAAATCAGCCCACAACTGTCTGGCAGTTTCTAGAGCTTCTTCTCGCAACTGAATAACATGAGTGAATCGGAGAGAGGTCCAATGAGCTGGACCTGTTTCTTCGCCAAGCCGAAAAGGTGGCGATGAGAGTATTTCTGAAT
Organism: Frankliniella occidentalis; assembly: GCF_000697945.3. Classification (NCBI taxonomy): domain Eukaryota; kingdom Metazoa; phylum Arthropoda; class Insecta; order Thysanoptera; family Thripidae; genus Frankliniella; species Frankliniella occidentalis. Next base: position 1,790,005 of record NW_026267144.1, on the reverse strand, counting down.
TGATTGAGTGGTAATCATAAGTTTTCTGGGCGTAACTAATCCAATCTCTAAGAACATCTGGTGTGTTATCTTCGTTGTGATCACTGCGAATCCTGTTCACAAGTTCAATCAAGAAACATTAATGATGCCATGCTGTGAGAATGCATCACAAAATTGAGACAAAAACAAAATGCTGGATTCTGAAGCTAAGATATTCAGCCTTACCACAGTGAAATGCGTGATTTGGGATAAACCAGTTTCTCTATTAGTGTCAGAAAATACGGTAGAGTATGTGCCTTGTTTCTGGCGAGAACAGCTATCATAACAGTAGGAGCATTTCTGATTCCTGAATTATCTCCATCAGCATTCTGCCCACAAATAATATGACACAACAGCACAGTGACAACGCTTAAACACGAAAGATTCCCAACTAAATTCATTTTTGGGATGGAAATGAATGACTCAATTAGAATTTGTTTATCAACATCATCAAACGCGCACGCCGGTAGGATGAGACACTTGTGGTAACGTGAAGGGGGGCAACTTCCGCTTACACAATTTTTCATCTAATTTGTAATTTGGTGGTAGAGTTTGAATATTGATATTGACATTAGTATTGCTGGTCGTTCTGTCATCTGTCATCACAAACAAGAAATGGGGTTATTTTTGTGATGTTCAAGAAACAGTTTTGTCTCTCTCTCCTCAAGGGTCTACAGTTTTCAATTTACCATCTGTTTTATCTTTAAAGCACCGAAATACCAAGCAATTATGGCTGATATAGCTGACTTAAAGATTGGAAGTTCAGATTTTAATCCAGACAAATGTAGGTACTTTGGTCAACTCCCCTTAGAAAAAGATATTTTGCTTCTTGATCCTTAATCTTTTCATCTTGCATCCTGTCGTGTCCACTGTAAATTGACACATAAAGGAGTTTTGTTACACTAGTTTGAAGGTTAAAGACAACCTTGGATAAAATTGGATCTAAATTTGTTTGCAGATGTCAGAGAACTTTCACAACGATGTGTTGGTGGTCAAGAATTACAGCAACAATATCAGAAGATTCAAAGTCTTGGAGAGGACACCAGTGCTCAGCTGAAAAGGAATGTATATCAGAACTATACACAGTTTATAGAAACAGCCAAAGAAATATCACGTATCCTTTTTAAAATAGATCATTTAACATCTAAACAGAAAGCATTCCAGTACTATTTCCATCCTTATACCTGTTTGTTAAAACCTTAACTTATATATCAGATCTTGAAAGTGAGATGTATCAGTTGTCTCACTTATTGACTGAACAACGTTCCTTGCTAGCAGCTTTAGCTAGTACATCGTTACTTGGGGGCACTAACGCTGGAGCTGCCACAGGGGGAGAGAGTTCCACAGATGTCACTGCTGAACCAGAAAAGCAGTTCCAGATAGAAGATGAGGAACGTAGAAGAAAGCTAACAGCTGCGTTGGAAAAAGTTGAGGGTTGTGTTGTAAGTATTAGTCTGCTTCCTTCCTAAACAGCATAATTTTTTTTTACACATTATTTACTTATGTATAATTTACATTTTTCTCTGAGCCCCTTGTTTCTTTTTTTCATGTATAATCAATCACACTCTTTCCCAGGATTTGATAGAATCTCCAGCAAGAAGTGTAATTCATGAAGGTGATCTCTTGGAACTAGATCCTACAGAAGGCACTGCCATGCAACGCATGCATGCATTTCTTTTTAATGATGGTCTACTCCTAGCCCCTTGGATCCCTAACAGGTAAAGCACTTAAAGATGCCTATGTAGGTTGATTCCTTAACTTTTATTATTATAATTGTCAATTTTCTGACTTCTTTTGTTTAGACGAGGACCAGCTCGATACAAATTCCAAACACTTATTGAACTGGGAAGTTTTGCTGCAGTAAATGTTCGTGACATGGGAAGTGTGAAGACAGCTTTTAAGCTACTGGCCTTCCCTGACACTCGCTTATTTCAGTGCACTAGCAATCAAAGCAAGGTAAGTGAATAGATGAGTTTTGCTTTTAATTTGAATTGATTTGATATTTTGTTCTATCTTGTTCTAACTTTTCTGTTTTTCATTTGTCACACCACTAGAAAGAGTGGCTTGAAAAATTTGAAGCAGCAAAGAAAGCAGCTCTGGCCCAAGAACAACCTAAACGGCAAGAGTCTGTGGCTACCTCAGAAACGTCCCCTGTACGTAGTTCTAGTGTTGACTCTTCATCAGGAATGAACCGTGAGTAGCCTTATCCATTGATATTCTAACTTATCATAAATTCTACCTATTGTGTGGAATTGACATTGTTCATACACTTATATTTTTTATTACTGTTTCCAGCATTTGAAGATAATTGTGCTGTAAGCTCACCAGATATTGCAGAATTACCTGAATGGCTCCTTGAACTTCCAGAGGACCTCGATGTTTGTATAGCTCAGAGGCACTTTGAAGATGCATATGCTCTGCTCCAGAAGGCTAATCAGTTTACTTTTCCTACAAGTAAAGATCCTCAGCTTTTAGATATAAGGTAAATAGACCTTAAACACTCATCCAAACAGGTTTTCCATTGAATGAGTACTGTAGTATAAGTTTAACTCTAATAATTTTGTAGACGTAAAGTTGATGGGCGTGGGAGAGCACTTATAGAAGTTCTGATGAAAGAGCTGGAAGTCTCTCCAGACAAATCTCTCCAAGGAGGTTTACGAGCTGCTAGGCGTGCTGTTCGATTGCTCAATCAGTTAGGCAGGTCTTCGCAGGTAACTCTCAACATGCCATCAGCAAACTTGTTTTTAATTTTTCAGACACTTCTCTTTCACTATCTAATATCATAATGTCACCTAAAATTTCCAGGCATGTGATCTCTTCCTGAAATTGTGCAGTAGTATTTTAAAAGCACAGTTAAGACGAGTGAAACGAGAAGGTGCAACTGTTGTTTATGTCAAACACCTCGGAGGAATTTTCTTTTCTAACATGATGGACATGGCAAGTGAATTTCTCAGAGCCTTTCCAAACTCTCCAAGCTGTGCATCTGGTAAAGTTTTCTGAAATTATTTGAAGGTTTCCTGTGTATTACTGTATTCTGTTGTGATCAAGATTTCAATTTTTCTTTCAGCACTTGTTGTGTGGGCTGGTTCAGAGCTCACTCACCTCACAAGTCATTTGGTGAAGCAAGTATTCATGCCTCAGTCACCCATCTCTACTCTTTCAGAATGTGTTGTTACCATTCGAACCCAGTGTGATCAGGTAATTGTTCTTCTATATAATGATGTATTTACGTCAAAAAGTGGAGTCAACAAAAAATCTGTCAATAGTTAAAATCTGTCAATAGTTAATATGATCTGATTTTCACAGTTAACATCTTTGGGTATCGATTTACGATATCAACTTGATGGATTGCTAAGGTCTCCACTTCAAAGAGCTCTCAGTGATGCTAGAGATAAAGCGGTTGAGGCAGTTAAACTACGAGCAGTTGAAGACAAGTGGCGTCCAACTAATCTTGGAAATAAAGATGCTTTGACTAAATTTGTGATGGAAACTGGTTTGTCTCCCAACCATATGCAAAAATATGTGCAAGGTAAGAAAAACTGTGAGTGTGGTTGTAGCTTTTATTGAATAAGTTTTTTGAGTATTGATTGAAAACTTGTCGTTCAGGAGAAAGCTGGATTGTACTCTCTGCTAGTACAGTTGCTTTCACAAGACAATATTTATCTCTCTTGGAGGATTGTTTAAGGCTTTGTACAACAGAGTTGGCACATACAGTTGATCAAGTATTAACAGATGTTTTTGGTGCTCAGTTGTCACATGTAGAAGTAAATCTCCAAAGTGACAAGTTGGGAAATCCTGAGGTGGGTATACAACTGCTCCCTGAAATCTACAAGTTTGTGTAACAGAGTTTGTACTTGACTGTATGTTCTTAAACAACTCTCTTCCAGAAATCTTTTATTCAAAAGAACGCAGCCTTTCTATTAAGCGAACTTTTGCCTTTGGTGACCAAAACATATCAGGAAAGACTTAATAACCCATGTCAGACCCTTGAAGTTTTGAAAACTAAGTTTTCGTGGATGAAGCCAGCTGATGGTGATGGTGGTGAACCCTCACCAGCACCAGCTCCAGCAAAACGCCCTACTCCATTGCCACGGACAACAGCACCCCGTCCTGCACCCACCAAATACTCAACTGTCACGGAATATATCTAACTAGGTATTAGTAATTCAAACAATTGACAAATCTGATGTACTGACATTTAATATTGTAGGTGTACCTTGTAACTTATCTGTGATCTCAATGGAATTTTTAACAAAAAAAATGCATTACATAACTTTGTGCTGCACATGAACTTGATGTCATGGATTCAAAAGATTCTATTGGATATTAACTAGCCACAATTAGTACTGAAAATTATTGAAAATGTATACCCAAATAATGTAAATATATATTATGAGCTATTATTGTTGTTGACTCCAGCTGGAGATAATAGGTAATAAAAAGAGTATGAATTTCAGGTAGGTTGTGAATATCTGTTTAATGTCCTTTGCCTTTCAGCAACATTTGCGTCAACTAGAATAACAAAGAACAGGCACTTAAGGTGAAACCTGAAGTCCCTCTACAAAAAAATGGCAACAAATGCCGTGAAATAGATTGCATTGTAGGCAACCACTTTGCATGACTATCAATGAATGTAAGTTAAGGGCAGGTAATAGGCACAAACATATGAAGCATGTCATTCAGTATAGAAATGACAAAACGTGATTTTCTAGATATCTTAAATTAATGAATATGTACAAATAATAATTTAACTCCAAAATTTAAGGAGGAGAAAAAGAATTGGATTCATCTAGGGACATCTTCATTGTCCACTGCCACCAGCATCTGCAGATGTTGATGATGATGATGCTTCATCAGGATGGCTCAACTTTTTCCTTTTCTTTGATTGTATATCAGCAAGTGTTTGCTCTATGGACCTCAGGTCCTTCTTGTTGGCACTTGGAACTGTAACACATTTGATGATAAGTTTAAAAGCTATAATCACTGAGTCTTATGAAGTATAAAAAGCTAGTTCTGACAAGAGGAAACTTGAGGTAAGAGTTGATGACACAATTTTCTTACCAAAGCCATACTGTTTATTTGTTTGAGTGATTCGTGCTGCATCCAGGGCAGCTTCTTTCCCGATGAGATGATGATACTTCTCCTGATAATTAGTAGTAGGAACAACGTCTGACTTTCTCTTCCTGCTGGCCTCTTTCTCCTCCTGCAGTTCTTTTTCTCGCTGAAAATAATTTAATGAAGGAAATGTTAGAAATCCTGCCATGTATATTTTTGAATCAAATTTAAAATCAGTAAATAAAACAGAACATACTCTTTCTGCTTCAGCTTGTGCCTTGAGAGGATCCCATTCTTCTCCACGCCTTAAAGCAGCCAACTCATCATCACAAGGAGCAGATTCTTTCTTGAACAAAGTAACTGCTCTATCAACTTCTTCCTCACCAAAGGAAAATGCAGCAACACCAGCGATCTCTGCCACATCATGTCTAGAAGTCCCAAATAGAAACAGTGTAAGTAAGGTAATATATTTGATAGTTGATAAATTCTCAACAAATTCTTCTTCTTCAACTTCAACTTCTTCAACAAGGGTTATTACTACTGCAGTAAAAATCATTACTTACACAATACTGCGGGAAACTTTATCCATGGGATCAAACTTGAACTTGTGCTGCGTATCATCCTGGATGAATTTGTTTATTTTCTGCTCAATCTGGAAACGATACGAGTTGACAAGCTTCATACAAGGCAGGTACTACAAAGTAGTCACAGTAGCCAATGAAAGGGTTTTGCATACCTCATTTCTAAACGCCTGGAGACGAGCACGTTCTTCTTTTTGTTTCCTTTGGATTTCCTCTCTTTGCTCTGTAATACAATTAGTTTATAAGTAAAAAGAAATATGATAATAAACACAAGACAGGTTCATGGCAAAAAATCAAAATACAGAAACAGTAAGCTACTGATTCAGGCAGAAATCTAAGTCATCCATAAAGTATCGTCGCCGATTAAACTTATATTGGAAAAAAACAACTTATAAGTTTTATGTTCTATAAATCTTTTTTAAGGTTAGATGAAATTGAGTGGAAAGTCATTACTTTTAATCAAACTGTTTCTCTGACTATTCACTGTCGGTGGTTTGTCCATGGAGTTCAGAATAGACCCTAGCAAGTCCATTGTGTCACAGTATTTGAAATTACTGATAATCAAAGAATAATTAACCAACAATGGCTGATCTAGACTTTAACTATATAACAACAACAACTCAGAAGCAGAAGAGGAAGTTGAAAAAGACGACCGTGAAGACCAGCTACGAGGCTAGACTCGAGAAAGAAGAACACACAATGAAAAATTCTCACGACCTTCGATATCTCGATATGGCAAATTTATCATAGCTCGACAGTCAAAATGTCAAAACTTCCTGCTAAAACTACGTTCGGGATTGAAAATTAAAGACTGCTTGGCTGCAAAAATAAAAGATGAAATAAAATGATTACCTCAGAAAATTTTGCGAAAGCAATTATTTAATCACGTATCTCAACCGTTTATTTTATTTCCTGCTTCGTTTAACGGAGCGTTTGATATTTGATTCCGAGATTCGTTGTAGGACGAGAAGGTATGGCCTTAAGGGGATTTTTCGGAGGAGGGTGAACTTGTTCGCTCTGTCCGGCTTCAGTAAAGCCCCACCCACCCAGCCGCACTCGGGCGCTCCCTCTTGCTCCCTTCCCTCTGCGGCTGCGGGTGGCGCCCCCCCCCCCCCCTGGTGGTCCTGCTTCACCCCGTCAAGCACACCCCTTTCCTCTCGCTCTCCCGCCAGCGAGGCACGTCGCGGACCGCACCGCGCGGCGCACACCGCCCTCCCGCTGCCGCCACTGCCGCTCGCCGTCCTTGTCCGTCCCGTTCGATCACGGGAGCAGCCCTCGCGCTCTCTCTGGCATGACGTCACTCCGCGGCGGCGCTGCAGCGGTGGCCTGGAATGGGGCCTGGCTGGTGCCCCTCACCACCCCGTATCCGCCCCGCTCCGCGCCCCGCCACGCCGAGCCGCTCGCTCCCCCGAATGAATATGCATAGGGGATGGGGGGTGGGGGGTCGTCGGGGTGAAGTACGGATGGGCTTTAAACTGGACGCGCTCCAGCGGCTGCGGCGGGGCGCGGCGGGGCACGGCGGCGCACTCACACTCTGCAGGTGGCTGCCGCGGAGCTGTTTGCCTTCCCCTTGGTTGCCCGTCTCGCTGGCTGCTGCAGCGCGTTAGGCCGCTTAGTATAGAAGCATCATCCCCCGCCCGCCCGACACCACACCGCCACCGCGCGTATGTACTACTCCCTGTCGCGACGCACGAGATCAAAATTAAAATCTTAAATGAACAAGAACTTCTTCTTCCAAGTTTATTCAAATCACGTTAGCTGCTCGGTTCCTGGCGCGCGTCACGGCCGCCGCCAGCTCCCCCAGCGCACCCGACTCCCTCGGGGGAGCGGAAAGAGAGGTGGCGGGTGAGACGCTGGAATTGACGAAGACCGATGATGTCGGAGAGTGTGTTCGCGAGGCTGTTCGCCCCCCTCCCCCTCCCCGCCCGCGCCCGCCTGTCACAGAGGGAGGTTGTCAACGGCCAGCACGGCTCACGGCACACTGCACTGCTGCTGGCTGGGGAGTGTACGGAGGGGGCGGCCCGTCCCACTCGACGCGCGTCCCTTGTGAGGGTGACACTCTTTCTTATTCATCCGTCCGATTCGCTTCACGCCCGCGCGGGCCATCCCGCGCGCCACCGCAGGCGCCGCGAGGCGAGGGCCGCTATCCTGATCCTGAGAGGCGCGGCGGCGCTCGGCCACGCTCGGCGCTCCCGCCCCGCGATGTAGCGGCGCGACGGCGCGGTCCCCATGGCACCCTGCCACCGGCGCGCACCCGCACCGCGCTAGCACCGCGAGCCGGTGGACCTGGCCGGTCCCCAGGCCATACCGCCGCTACATACTCTTCTTTTACGTCGGCGGCGGGGCTCGGCGTGGAGCGGGGCTCGGCCCGCGCGTCACACGGCCGTGCTCGGGAATGGAAATGAACAGGAAGGGGACCGAAGAGGACCGGGCATGTGGTGGTTTGGGACGAAATAAAATCGGGAGTGGCATGATCGCGAGCGCCTCGCCACGGTCAGGCCCGGCCCGGACGTCCCCTGCACGCCCCCTTTTGCTACGGCCTCTCTCTCTCTCACTCTCCGGGCCCCGCAGCCCCCCCGCTGGCCTGCCAGCATGCTGTGCCCCCTACCCCCACAAGCAC
>NW_026267144.1:1777982-1781474 GCF_000697945.3 Frankliniella occidentalis | reverse complement strand
AGCTCAGTCGCCCACGAAGCTCCCAGGCGAGCGGTGCTGAGGGCTTTGCGGCGCAGCGAGCCGAGCCGAGCGCGGACTGCGAGGCGAGGGGCCGAGCCGAGCCGAAGGGAGCCGAGCCGAGAGAGGGGGCCCAGCCTGCGCCACCCTGCTCCAGCCACCCCGCCCCGCGTGCGCGCGTAGTGTGTCGTACACTGCAGTGTGGTGACCGTCATGTCCTCGGTGTGAGACGCACACCGGCCAGCCCGACCCAGCAGCACGCCCAGGCGTCGCCCAGCCCGGGCACGCGGCGCTACACGGCGCCCCACCAGGGGCCGGGCGGGGCCCGGCGGGGCCGCGCGGGCCGGGCGGGGCGAGGCAGGCCCACAAGACAACAGCAGCAACCTGGCGAGGAGCCGTGCAGTCCGCTGCCACACGCTGGTACGTACGACATCAACACTGCTGCTCGGGCCTCGGTGGGGGCCGCTGTGCAGACCCCCGCGGCGCCACCAGCACCTCCGCGGCCCCACGCGGCCCCGCGCGCCCCTGCCCACAAACCCGCAACGCAACATAACAATCAATAGGGACGGGACGAGACGCCGCGCGGAGCCGCGTGGGGCCGGGGGCGTCCACCAACACGAGGGGCCACGCCAGGCCGCGGGCCAGGCCCAGCCCCCCGCGGGGCGGGTCGTCGTGATTCGAAAACGCACCTCGGTGCCGCGCTTGCCGACTCTAAGGGGGTCGCTCGCCGCCACCCCCACCCTGGCCTCCACCCACCCCCTCAAGGCGACCTCGCTGCCCGTGCTGCCCTTGGCAGCAGCACCCCCGCAGGGGGGCAGGCCGGGGCGCCGGGGACGAAGCACCTCCGACTGGGGCACAATACCACCCCGTCAGGGTGGACACTATGCTGCCCGTTTTCCGGAGTCGGGACCTCTCCTCTCGTCTAGCTTCGTGTTGCCCTGCCGGCAGGCACACGTGAACTCGGATACTACGAACACAATACGCAAGCCGATACCATCACAAATATTTTTTTATGAGTAAATTATCATGATGTTACATCGATATTACTGATATTGTCGGCGATATTACTGCAACATTACAGTAATATTACGCCAATGTTCATTATAATGAATATTATTTTTGAATAGTACTTTGGGATTGTCTAGAAAGTACGTCCGTTTTTCTTAAATCCATTTGCCAAATAACGGGAGCTCAGCGCCTGCGAGACTCGGGGTAGGCTACCCTGCAGTACACGCGTGCACTGCAGGCACGATGTTGCCTACCCATCAGGCGCTATGGCAGCTTGCATAGACCGAGCTTCGTAGTTTTGAAACGACGATTGACGGACGTACTTTTCACACTACTCTAAATCCATTACGAACGATTGTGCGGGTGCTTTGCAATTGCGGACGATCGCATTTGTAATGCGAAGTAAACTCCTTCGGAGTTGCGAAGAATTTCCTCCGTGTAGCCTTATGGCAGCAAAATTCTTTGCAAGGTATTACTAGCGTAGAAGATCCCTTAAATATTATTTACATTACCAATACTATGCAATATTCCTTCGAACACGGCCAATAAGATTAGAGCCACTTGTCCTCAATCACCTCGCGTTTTCCCTTCAAAATAAAGGACTAATAGCCTTGTAGACGTTTGAAAGATAATCTTTACAAGATGTTTGCGCGATGGACAAAGAATATGATGGCAAACCAAACCTCCTACTGTCATCACAAGTATTGTCTTAAAGTTACCACCAAAAGGGTCAGACTTGTCGAGTTCTTGCCTGGTTGATGTTTACCTGGTCGTGGAGCAGAGTGCAGACTTTATATATTACAGGGTGTACCGGGTGATTCAGAGAAGACGCAGGTGCGGGCGGGTTTGCCTATCCTCGACTCGGCGGGCGCACGGGTCCGGGTCGGGGAGAGGTGAGGAGGCGTCTTCTCTGAATCACCCGGTACGTGTACGAGAGCCTGGTGTCTTATGGGCAGTTCAGGAAAAAAGTACAGAAGGGTCTGAACCAGCATATATCACGTAAATTTTCTATGTACTTCATTATTCAAAACCTGATGATTACTGAATAAACAGTGCCAGACTAATTTGTAGCATCGCAGTAGCTTAAATCAATCGTGCTCAAATATTTATAAAAAATGGTCGAAACATTTCTCAGCTTCCATCGCATTAGTTTTTGTTTTGGTTCACTGAGAAGCACATTCATCGTTTTTGTGACAATCGTCACGAGCATTAATCCTCGTAACGCAAAGCTTTTAATTACTTATGAGTCTTCAAATCCGATATTTCTTCGTGCACAGGCTGATATTATTGGGACAAAGAACATCGATAGCACACACTTTATTGGCAGTATTACGTTAATAGCACAATATCGCTTTCATTTTATAATCCTTCGTTCACAGCAAAGGGGGGACTCTTAGGCTGAGCTGATTCCCCCTTTTTTACAGGGTAAAGTCAATATTCCACTGCAATAATGATGAGGATAATGGCAGATAATAATGCAAAGTTTAATTCCTGGGCAAAACCATAGGTTTCCAAAAGTTACAAAAATTCTTAGACTTCTGAAATTGGTTCGAAGCAAAGATGTCGGTATACGTACACCTCGTATCAGTTCAGACTGTCCGCCCCCCTCCCCCTCCATGCTCTGCTGCTGTGTGCAGACTGTCCGCCCCCGCCTCGGTTGTGTTCAGACTGTCCGCCCCGGGGCGAGGCCCGGGGTGTGTTCAGACTGTCTGCTTGCCCCGCCCCGGTTGTTGTCCGGAGGGCGTGTGTTTGCAGGGGATCACCCCGGATTGGGTGCCGCGCCGGTAGCTAACGATGGAATGGAGTGAGGGCCCCGCTGCGGCCATGCCGCCGCATCACGGGGGCCTCGGCGACAGCACGGCCACCCCATCGGACCATGAATTGTTTACACGGCGTGCTGTTTATGACAGTCAGTCAATAGCGATCAATGAAACTAAATAGCAGTTAGAAACGGAACGGAGCCGCTCCAAAGACACGTGCCCACCAAAGACAGCACCAGAACAAAATTCCCGTCTGCACTCTGAATGGGTTGCCGGATAAGGAAAGGCCAATTTTGTATCCAGCAAACATGTGTCCTCAATAATATGATGCAAATTTGTATATGAAAAGTTTCAGGTTGTACCTAACCTAAGAACAAAAATAACTTTTTCGTGTCTGTGTAGAGATAAATTTGCATCCGATTGAGATATGCGCTTCACACGTTGAGTGCGGTGGGGGGTAGGCAAGGCAATCCCATGTTACTGGGACCCATGGTGTGGTCACGCGTCACGCCGCCCTAAACATGTCAAGAACACCACGCTGGACTCAAAATTTTCTTTCCTAGAGTGTGCTTTCAGAGGAAAATAAATGATCGCGCACTTCTTTCCTTGCACAAAAAGTCAACCCTTTAATCCGCACGTGTCAATGTGTTAAAATCAGGTGCATTGTCAAACGTTTACAAAGCATTACTGCTTCTCTCAATTTTTGTACCCATAGGTTAGGTGTGTC
>NW_026267144.1:1772764-1773267 GCF_000697945.3 Frankliniella occidentalis | reverse complement strand
ACCCAATCCAGCCTGGGCAAGTGGAGCGGTTCACATGGACAGAGTATCATTTATCATCTCCGTTTGCCTTTTTCCCACCGCTTGTTCCTCTCTTCTCCTTGGTGCCGTTCGATCTCTTGCGCCTTTGTTTTCTCTGAAATATTACTCCCCCCGTTTCTCGTTTGCTTTTGTTAAACGAAAGGTGTGTTTATAGAGCAGGGGCGTCGCTGCCACCGTCCGCTGACGAGCAGTGCCGAGGTCCTGTCGTGTACGGGAGCCTCTATAACGGCCGGCAAACACCACCGACACGATCGCCCCCAGAAGAAAAAATCATGATAACAAACGGTTGCAGTATACATTGGCTGGTCGGGGTATAGGAAGGCGTTGAACCACGCTCCCCGATGGCCCTGCATCATACGCCCATGCCAGGCCGCTGACGGCGGTGAACCCGTTCCGTTTATCTCTCCGTTTCAACGCAAAGTCCGTTGGACTTACGCCCTGGCCGAGGCAGCCGGCCCTTCAGC
>NW_026267144.1:1771034-1772714 GCF_000697945.3 Frankliniella occidentalis | reverse complement strand
TCTCCAAAGTCGATACGTCCTGCATGTATTTTTACGATTACCAATTGTAGCTACTTTTACAACTTGCGTCAGGGGAAATTTTCCTGTAAACCTTCCTATTATTTTTTCACATTGTTCGAAGCGCACACTGGTAAAACAAAGGTAGGATATCCTACCTTTAAAAGGCACTAAAGCTCCAAAGGCATTACAGTTTCTGTTTTTTCGAAATATTTCGTTCCTATGTACTAAAATTGGATTCTAAGACCTATTTTCGTAATCTATGCATAATTCCCCGTCGAACGAGCCTACATGTGATGGCGTTCTGTTCAAAAATGGCATAAATTGATAGAATTTTTTGGACTGTTTGACTTGCTTTTCACCACAAGCTTTTTATTCACAGACTGCTTATCAGAACCCTATCACATGTAGGCTCGTTTGGACGCGGAATTTTGCGAGGAAAGCGGAAGCGGTTGGCTCATTCACAAAATATTTGGGAAAAACTGAAAATACACACTTACGCACCCCAAAACCGGGTTTAGCACTCCTGGAAGGGTAGGATATCGCACCTTTGTTTTACTAGAGCATTTCTTTGAAGACTTTTCCCAGTATGTGTCTTACCTAAGGTTTCTATCTCTTTCTCCAGTAGTGGTCTCATTGGCTTATATTAAATTGTTCGCAATGGCGAAGAAATTAAAAGCAGCCGTAGTCGTCTCATGGGAAAGCTCTCACTCGGTGACGATTTTATTTTCCAGGCTGTACGGGAATCTAATCACTTCTCCTCCCCTACCGCCCAGCTCCCACCGCTAAAATGAAATTTATTACGGCCATTATGAGCGATCCACTCGGCCGGGCCTGAAATACTTTCGCCTTTGGTCGCGTAAGCTGACTGCGCGGTGAGTGGCACGCAAGCGGTGGTGGCAGCGTGGAGCGCCTGTCGATGGCTGGGTAGGCAACCCGCTCGACACGTGCGCGTCGCGCGCTGGATATTGCCTATGCCGGAGTCCGCAGGCGCTCGGGCACCCAGGAGCACGCTCGGAGCGTCCCTCCCGCCCCGCTCCCGCCCCCCCTGTGCCGTGGCCCCGGGCCCCGCGCCAGCCTGCATGAGCTCCAGCCGTACACTCTGTACCCCTCGGAACACGCACTCGTAGCGCGGGCCGTGCACGGCTGCCACGAGGGCTGTCCGCCCTGCCGTGGCCACAAGCCTTGCGCCTCGCTGTGCCGCCTGGTGTTGACGACCTCCCCATAAGCCCCGTTCATAATCCTATTGTGGCTCAGCCTGACCCCCTCCGTCCTCTCAGTTACACGCCTTGCACGCCAGCGCCGCAGCGGCTGCAGGCCCCGCTCAGCCCCAGCCCACGCCTCGCCCGCAGCCCGCAGCCACGCCGCCACGGCCGTCATCTTCCTGTTGGGTTGGGCCTATGCCTCGGCCTGTTGTTTGGACCAGGTCTGTCTGTCCGTGGCGTCCGTCCGTCTGTCCGACTAAACGTGCGTCTGCACGGCTGCAGGCCGTGCCCTGGTCGTGCCCCTCGGAGGCGCAGTGAAGTCGCCGCACGGCCCCGCTGGGACCCAACTCCGTCGGCTTGCGGAGCTCCGCTGTGCCCCGCTGGAGCGGCGGGGAGGCGGGGCGCGCTGTCTGAGCGGTGCTGTTGAATTAATTAATCAACACTTACATTGTCGGGAGGGGCAGGGCTGCTGCTGCTG
>NW_026267144.1:1765754-1766749 GCF_000697945.3 Frankliniella occidentalis | reverse complement strand
CCGGGGGCGGGGGATCGGTTCGGGACCAGAGAGCGTCAGACTCCTCCGCGCCGCCGCCCACAGCCCGCAGCAGCACCAGGAAGGCCTGCCAGTCGGTCGTTACTGCCGCCTATGCCACATTTTTTGGCCGTTCGAATTTCACAACCGCTGGTGAAAATAAAAATAGCCCGAGATAACGGTCGAGAAAAGGAAAGTGCAGCCATGGGGAAAGGGAGGGGAACAGGGGGCAGGCACCGCTGTTGTTTTGTACGCAACCCGGTGGCCGGCTCGCGCCAGCTCGCCCTTCGCACGCCCTGATAGCGCGACGCAGACTACTTGGTTGGCTGAGGCAGAGGTCATAATTATTATTCTCCGCATTCATTATTGTACTATGTATTCAAAAGAGGTGATAACGGACCCGGTGGCCAGGGCCGAGGTCGCCGACGCACGCACGCAGGAGAAGGGGGAGGGGGGAGGGTTGCTCGGCCATCCCAGAATCAAAACAAACACGGGGAGGAGTGTAGGTTAAGGTAGATACAGGGTTCGCCAAACGCGAGCGTGATCCTTACGCCGGGCGTGATGTTCACGCCCGGCGTGATGAAAGTCGGTTCCTGATTGGCTGCGTTGAGCTTACGGAGCGTGAAAATCACGCCTGGCGTGAAAATCACGCCTGGCGTGAAAATCACGCCTGGCGTGAAAATCACGCCTGGCGTGAAAATCACGCCTGGCGTGAAAATCACGCTTGCGTTTCGTGAACTCCGTATCTACACTCAGGCGGCACGTTGCACATTGGGGGTGTTTTTGTGATTTTTTGTGTTGTTGTTTTTTTTGTTTTGAGTGATGAATATTATTGACGGGTTGCTAGTAACTGGACAGAGTGTGCAGGGGCGGGGCGTGGAGTGGAGCGGAGTAGAGCGACCAACCCTCAGTGCTCATGTACGCCACGCTGATTTACTCCCGTTGCGTGTCGCTGGGGCCCGGGGGCGGGGCGGGGCGGCGGTCAGCGCTGGCCGGGC
>NW_026267144.1:1764006-1765704 GCF_000697945.3 Frankliniella occidentalis | reverse complement strand
CGGATGTGGGATCCACTGCTGGGCCACCGGTCTGTGCGGATACGAGGCTCCGCCGAGCACCACGGCGTACGTACTCTGCCTCCTGCACACGCTAAGCATATAGCACTGGTAAAAAGCGGAAAGGGCGTAAGTCCAATGCAAAGTCCGTGGACTTACGCCCTGGCCGAGGCAGCCGGCCCTTCAGCCAGCCCTTCAGCCAGCCCTTCAGCCAGCCCTGCAGCCAGCCCTGCAGCCAGCCCTGCAGCCAGCCCTGCAGCCAGCCCTGCAGCCGGCCCTAGAGCCCTTTAGCCAGCCCTGCAGCCGGCCCTTTAGCCAGTCGTTCAGCCAGTCCTTCAGCCAGCCCTGCAGCCCACCCTGCAGCCAGCCGGGAGCCCGACCGCGGCACGGCCTCTGCCCGGACTGGTAACAGGTGGTGACGAGCGAATGGGCCGAGGCCTATAGACGCCCTGCCAGCGGCACCGTCACCTGTCGGGAGCGTCGCGCCTCGGTCGCGCCTATCGAGGAGAGCGGCAGGGAGCAGGGCGGTGGATGGTCTGGGCCCCAGGGACCACCAGCAACACTGAAAATGCAGGGAGTCACGAGCGCGTTTGATCTGTCCTTGTGCTGTGCACATCTTCATCAGATCGATACCAACTTATGTAAGGGGGCACAAGTGGTAACGTCTGTAACGTCGATACAAATTCGTACCTGATTTAGATGTGCACAAGGACACATCAAACTGTCCCTCCCCATTTAGTGTGTCGTCTGAGGCCTGGGTGTTGCCGATAAAATGGAGACAACACACACACACACACACACACACACACACACACACACACACACACACACACACACACACACACTCTTACAAAATGCATTTCCGTTTGCGGTGAACAAAAGAGCCGGCGGGTGGAGCTCGCCGAGGCGTCGGTGCTGGTCGTGCGCATCGTCGGTGGTGGCGCCGCCTCAAATTGACCGGGCCGCCCACATTGTCCATTCGTGCAAAGTTATCGCCTACTACTTGGTCGGAGCGAGGGGGCCCCCACCGCACCGCGGCCGGCCGCGCCGCGCCTCGCCCGCCGCACGCGGCTCGCTTTGGGGTTACTTTTATGATCCTTTGAAAGAAACATCAACCCGGCGGGTGGGCCGTCCCGTCCCCTCCTCCCCTCTGTCCAGCCGCGGCCGCTCCCACCGCTCCGGCCGAATGGCGCCGGAATGTGGGGCCGTCCTGCCGTTTTCTGTCACCGCTGGTTAACGCCAGCCGGCGACAAGGAGGCGGCCGTAGGCGCCGGGGCCGAGACGGGCGGCGCGAGGGAGCTGGCGCCGTCATCTGCTGGGGCCATGAAGGAGGGGGCGAGGAATGGAGGGGCGAGAATTTAGGGCCAGACAGCGTGTTTGAAATGAGTACCGGCGTGTGTAGCGGTGTAGCGGTGTTTATCACGCTGGCATGAGATAACAGGATTTCGTTCAAACTTTTACGGGGTCGAAGTGAGAACCGGAGTGTAGTTGTTTCTACTGGTTCTATCGGGATAACTGGGTTCAAAGTCGTCCTTCTTGATGTTTTTGGCGATATCCAGGACCCAGCTTGACGACGGGAGGAGGCGGGGACGCACACCCACAGCCCACACCAACCCAGCCACGGGCTGGCACTAGCAGGGGTGCAGGAGGAGCTCGGGGAGGACCAAGTCAGCCGAGCGAGGGGGAAGGTGCGGGGGTGGG
>NW_026267144.1:1758644-1760786 GCF_000697945.3 Frankliniella occidentalis | reverse complement strand
GGGCGGGGCGGGGCGGGGCGCGGCACCCCCGGGGGGTCTGCACTACCAGGCGAGGGTTGTGGCCGGTTGCGGCGCGCCGCAGCAGTGACCAGGGAGAGGAAGGAGTCGGAGATATGCAGCGGAAGGGACTACACGAGGTAGTCGTGCTGAGATTTCGCCAAACGCGGTTTTTGTAGTTTTACGTACGCTGTGAAAAAGTCGTTACTTTCACGCGTTGCCGTTGTCAAGAAGTAGAGGTTCTCGATTGCGGCTCTTAACACGGTACGGTCGGGGGTCGCCACCGCGGCGCTCGAAGGTCCGCGGCGAGGTTGGACGAGCAGGGGTGTGCCTTGAGCACTTGGATAACTCGGCCAGGTTGGCGCCGCTGGGGACGGGGCTGGGTGGCGCGGGGTGCGGCCGTCCGCCGAAGTGGAGCTGGTGACTGAGGGCGGCCGGAGGGTGGTGCGTGAAGGTAAAACGCGCCGAGAGTCGAGAGGACAAAGTCGAGAAGACAAAAGTTTAACTGATCATTGCAATTGCAGCCGGCGCACAACGGCCTGCCTACGGCCTCGCAGGAGGGTGGAGGTGGAATGGGGAACGGGGAGCTGGGGGCTGCGAGTGCCACGAAATTCCACGCCTGCTAAAGGACCATGGCCTCTTCGTCGTGCTGCCTCTGCCCTCGCCTTCTAGTTTCCCACCTGCTGTTCGCTATCCTGATCCTGATGTCCTCCGACCCTATGTACCGGGCATACTGCCCTCTCCCGAGGGGTCTTTTGAATGCTTTTGGAATATCTTGCATATTTTTTAAATATTTTTCAGTGTGTACATGGGATATCCAAATGGTCCGCCCGGCCCTCTCCCCTGGCCTGCTGCCCGCCACTCTACTCTATACGTCTGTTCGCGTGGCCCCCTGTTTCTGAACAGCTGTCCTCGACCAGCTGTCCGCGTCCTGCTGTCCCCGCGCCGCCGCGCGGGTCGAGCCGCCCCAGGATGGCCCGGTATTGATCCCGCGCGTGTTCGCCGCACGCGGGCGAAAGAATCGACCGTATACCGGCCTCGTTGAATAATGGCTCTCCTCTCCTTCAAGTCGCTGTAAATGTTTGACGAAGCGCCGGCAGGCTCGCCGGCAGGCAGACAGAGAAGGGGCCGTGTGGGGTCGCGGCGGCTATGGTCGCGGCGGCAGCGCGGCGTCGACACGGACACGCGTGAGTGCGGGCCGGGCCGCCAGGGGACCGCCAGCTCTGCAAATCTAACTGTATAACAACTTGACAGTTTAAACTGCAAAACTAAAAGTTTTGCAGTTTAAACTTGTTAGCCCCGCAAGACTATGTAGTTCAACAGTTTAAACTGCACAACTGCATAGGGCTAGTTTGACAGTTCAAACTGTTGAACTACATAGTCTTGCAGTTTAAACTGTAGAACTTTCCAGTTTTACAGTTTAAACTGTAAGACTTATAGTTTTGCAGTTTAAACTGCAAAACTTTTTGTTTTGCAGTTGAAACTGTCAAGTTGTTATACAGTTAGATTTGCAGAGAGGAGAGAGGCCAGCTGGGGTCGGCCGTCCCCTCACACCGGCATGTGGTTCACGTCACGAGTACCCCTGAACTGACGCCAGGTAGTTGGTACTTAACTCTTCATTTATTTTGCTTTTAAAAGAAAACCCACGAAAAATCCAGTGTTTTAATGGGGCATATCAACTGTGTTAAAATGGGTGGAATTAATTTTCCTTTCTTTCGTAAGGAATGTCTTAAAAAGTTTGTTAATAGTAAATAAGAGCTATTGACGAACATGTACCTATTTCAACCTATAGGTCATATATTTCACCTAACTGCAATATAGCTAACCGCGTCCTTAACTATTAGCTTTATGTTACATTGCTAGTCAATATTGTTGTATCGGGTGATTCAGAGAAGACGAAGGTGCGGACGGGTTTGCCTACTCGCTCTGCCAGTAAAGCGCCATGGACCCTCAGATAGGCAAACCCGCCCGCACCTGCGTCTTGTCTGAATCACCCGGCACACGGACGACACGAGTCAGTATTGTCCGGCATGAATAGAGCGGATCATTCTTCACGCCGCTTCGACCCCCCTGCCTGCCCGAGAAGTCCGCCGCCCTCTACCATGAACTCTCACTCGCGCTCAATCCAACTTGGACAAGCCCCCC
>NW_026267144.1:1756182-1757404 GCF_000697945.3 Frankliniella occidentalis | reverse complement strand
GTGCAGTAAAATTAACTTTCTTGGGCTGGGTTACTGCATTGCTAGCGCTAGAGTTATATCGTGCAACCAAAAAGTTTCGATCTGGACAATAGACTACGGTACTTAATGCGAGAACTAGATAGTGTGGGTGCGTGGCGTCGTGCTGGCGCAGGCGTGCTTGTGTGCGGCCAGGTGTAAACTTGACCTGTTCTCGGCAGCAGCTATGACGTCCCTCCGCTGGGCCCTGGCGCCCCACCCTGCGCGACGACGGCGGTCCCGTCCTCCAGCTCCAGCCCCACAAACAACATTCTCATTGTTGGCGCCGGCGCCACCAGCGACGCCCCGCCGAGCCGTCGTCGCGACGCCGGCCTTGCGAATAGTTTTCGTTCCGCTCCTTTTGAGCTCGGCGCGCCGCCTTCATCTTCCCCTCCTCCTCCTCGTTTCGCCGCGGGGCTCCTTTCTTTTCTTCTCGTGCCCGAGAGGGAGGACCCCCCCCCCCCTCCCACCCCGGCGCCTCCCTCCCTGTGCGTGGATGTGCGCCATCCCGCTTGCTCTCGCCCCCCATGTTACACTTCCTCCTTCCCCCTCCTCTCTTGCACGTCCCCCCGGCCCCCCGGCCCCGGTCACGGTCACACGGACCGGTTAGGAACTGGATCTGGGGGGCACGAGGAAGGCGGTGGGGGGAGGTGGGCTGACAGAGGTGAATGGGGGCTGGATGCGCCCCCGACCCCCACGCCGACGACGAGGTGGGTCGCGGCCGCGCCCCAGCCTGTTTTCCAACCAGCACATTCATACTAAACTATTGAAAAGTTGCGAACATATTTGGGGAAATATGAGTAAATATTAACAATTTCTTGACAATGTGTGACAAGTTGTACCTAGGCTAGGAGAGTCTTTGTGCACATTCTCCTGATACAAATTTGTCTGCACGGAGGTACGAATTGTTCCGAGGCTGCTGTATTTTGTATGTAACGTAGATACGAATTTGTATTTGGTTTAGATGTGAACATAGACACAGCCTGCTACGTACAAAAATTGCCCTTCGCCATTTACTGTTCAGGAACTCAGGCACGCAAATGCGCGCAAATGCATGATGAGTCCTCAGGCACCCTCGTCCATCGAGCAGGAACAGCTATTATTACAAGAAAAAAAAAGTTCCGTCCAGGAACGGATCGTGAAAGCAGATGATACAAATTCAAGGAATATTCAAGTCTATAATATTTCAGTGGGGAGCTCACGGGTC
>NW_026267144.1:1750823-1754737 GCF_000697945.3 Frankliniella occidentalis | reverse complement strand
CCCCTCGCCCGTTGAGCAGCGAGCTCCGGGCCCACGTTAATGCGCCTTGGTCGAGGTTAGGCGGGGTGGGACGGGGTGGGGCCAGCTAGCGCCCGGCTCGGATAAGGCCGAGTCAGGCGTGGAGGGATCGGGTCGGCTCGGGTTCTATGCGATCGCGTTACAAACAAGGGTGGCAGACAAACGAACTACGAAACTACGTGTACGCTTACTTTATGACGATCGAACGCCGGCTGGGATCACACAGACGCGTCTTTCAGAGGATCCGTGCCGTGCTTGAGTTCATTTGAAAATTTCATCAATTTCTGGGTGGTTGGATATCGTCGGATGTAGTTTAAAACCCCGTTAACCCGTTTACCAACTCTGTGTGTGTGTTTTTTGTTTTTTTTCATACTGCCGAATCAGGCGGGGTTTCCCCTGGGCGTCGCCACCCGGGCCGCGCCCTCGGGCCCTCAGGTCATGGCGTTGAAGGGTGCGGCCTACAGGGTGGGGGAGGGGGGCGTAGCGAGTGAGGGGAGGGGGAGGGGGATGAGCGCTCTTTTTACATCCCTGATCAGCGCCCCGCCCCGCCCCGCCCCGCCCGGGAGGGTGGAGGGCGCTATGATTGATGAGGCGGCAGCCCCAGCCGCGGCACCGCCCAGCCGCCTATGCCGCCGCCTATGCCGCCCCAGCAGAGGCCTCTTCTGGTGTGTCCTGCAGCTCCACCGTCCCCCGCTTCACGCAGTCTCAGAGGCTATGAAGGCGCGCGAAACCGAGGGGTAGATAACTCCCCTGCCAATGTACACCTCTAATTCTGCCCAATTCAAACTAATTCAGACAAATTCAATCTAATTCAAACTAATCCAAAAGTAATTCAACTAATTCAGTCCAATTCAAGCCAATTTACATTCAATTCAAGCCAATTCAAGTCAATTCACGCTAATTCAGTAGAATAAAATCGCAATAATTCAAACCAATTTAAAAGCAATTCAACCAATTCAGTCCAATTCAAATTCAATTCAAGCCAATTCAAGCTAATTCAAATTCAATTTTTGAAATTTGTACACCTAATTCAGGAGTTATCCACCCCTCGCGCGAAACCATGGCAAAGTCGCATCTAATTTATTCCTTGTCCCTCCTATTTTACAAATAATTTGATGACCGAAACTTAACCAATAAAATATAACAAACAGAAGACGTGCTATACCGACTCTTCTTTTGTTTTGTGTCGGCCGCTTGTCGTGTGAGCGACTTCCCCAGACTTCATTGTAAAAATTATTTGTCACGATGACGAAAATACCATGGCTACACGGTAAAACCGACGTCCTGGTTTTCATGACGTTCGGAAAACCATGACGTTTCCCATGCATTTCTTCCATAAGACGTCATGTTTTTCCCAAAACGTCATGGAAACCAGGACGTCGTTTTTACCGTGTAATTTTTAGTACAGGGGTGTGTAGTGGTCTTGGGTTTTCTCGTCACCTTAAGGGGGCATCCTAGTGTAGCAGGCCTAAAAATACGTGTTTTTTTGCGATTTTTTAAAAAAGAAATGGAAGCAACAGAGGGAAAACTAGGTTTGCGACATAAAAGTACACATCTTTCTCTGTCCAAAACTGCTATAAAGTTGACCAACGCCTCACGCATACCGGAGAAACGGCCTACGAGAAAACACGCGTCGCGAATGTCGTGGACGCATGGCGTGCACGATAACTTCCCTCCAAATGGTCCAATCGGGCCAAATCCAGTGTCTGTGTGTTCTTTACACTTGCCGCTATGGCATGAACCTCCAACTTTTAAAACAAATGATTATTACTATTTTTTTGGTCACACTAAACTTTTAGTTTCAAAACATTAGGTAAAATTTCAACTTTACGATTTTTTTTGACAAGGTTCTAGTTGACCGAGGCCAAAACTGGAGGTTCATGCCATAGCCACACTATCTGAGAGCACTCAGAAAAAAATTGAGCTCGATCGGACCATTCGTTCGGCAGTTATAGTGCACGCCATGCGTCCACGACATTTCGCGACGCGTGTTTTCTCGCAGGCCGTTCCTCGGGTATGCGTGAGGCGTTGGTCAACTTTTTAGCAGTTTTGGACAGAGAAAGATGTGTACTTTTATGTAGCAAACCTAGTTTTCCCTCTGTTGCTTCCATTTCTTTTTTAAAAAATCGCAAAAAAAACACGTATTTTTAGGCCTGCTACACTAGGATGCCCCCTTAACGAAAAAACCATGACGACACCCCCACGGAAAAAATGACTTCGTTGTGAGGATCATTTTTTTCCGTGCCTGCACTAAAAATTAGCCATGGTATTTTCGTCATCGTGACAAAGAATTTTCACAGTGTTGTATCCGAACCCCTTCCGTGACCCGCTGCTGGCGCGTCTTGTTTTATTCAGGGACGGCTCGACTCGACGTGTCCGTCCGTGTCGTGAGCTTCGTATATCACTATGGTAAAAAATGAAAAGGGCGTACGTCAAATGAAAAGTCCGAGGACTTACGCCTTTTTCACTTTTCACCAGCGACATTCCATGCAGTCGAGTCGTCAGCAGGCGGTGGACGCCGGGCTGTTTTAGAGTTGGATTAAGCCGCTTCCTTTTCTTTTTCATTCTTTTTGATGGGCGGTGGAGGCGTGGCAAATTGACGCAGGCTTTTTTAGGAGTTGTAAAAATTGTCGGTGCAGTGAAGTAGATTTAAGCCATTGACAGAAACGTGGTTTTGTGGATATGCTGGCGTGTGCGGGCGGGTTTTGTACGCTCGCGGTGGAGCCTACGTCCCGTAACTGTGGTCAGTGACGATGGGTGGGAGGAGGGCAGGAGGAGGGGGGGGGGGGCGCATGCCGCCCGCCTAGGAAATTGGGGGAGGAAGCAGCCGTAGGGTCACGCGACCAGCCCGCCGTCTTAATTAGGGGAAGAAATTGTTGGCATTATTGTAGGGGCCAACCCGCCACCCACCGACGAGAGAAAGAATGGGAGGGGGGCTGGGTGGACCTCGCTGCCGGTGGTGCGGCTGCTGTCGCTTTGTTGCTGTTGGTTCCCGATGATGGTTATGATGCACAACCCTCGCGCCTCCGCTCCGCTCGCGATGAGCACCTGCGAAATGTGCGACACCGACGCGAACAAACCCCCCCCCACCCCCTCCCTCTGCCCCGCCGCCGTCCACCGATTCAGACGCTTTTATGCACAGTCGCTCCCTATCGCGGTGAGGTGGGGGCTGGGGGTGCTATCCGCCCCGCCCGCGCAGCGCGTGGATGGCCGCCAGCCGCCGCCAGCCGCCGCCAGCGCAGCCGTGTGCTCGTGCCAGATCAGAGCGAGGGGCATGGCGCGTCGTAGCGTTGTGTGCGCAAAGTGCAAGCAGCGAGCAGCGCCCCGACCCAAGGGAGGCGGAGGGAGGGGGAGCAGGACCCCCCCCCCCTACTTTTCTCTTTATCCCTCTTACTCTCTTTCGCTTCAAATTTTCTCTCCTCTCTCTTCCCCGCCCTCTGTCCTATGGGAGTCCGCATGAGGACACATTCAGGAACCATTTAGTTAATCGAATCAGGGGGTTGTAAAGAACAAAATTTGGTTCATGCAAGCGACTTAAATTTTAGTAACATCATTATTAACTAAATATGGTCGCAACAATCATACTGAATTAAGCGTGAATAAACTATTCCATCGCTACGAATAGAATATTTTTTTTGTTCACTGTAATCTGGTCGTCGATTTTTATAACACCAAAACGAAAATTTCTAGTTTTGAATTTGATTCTCTGGAATTCATGGTCTTGGGTGCATGGAGGCCGCCTGCCTGCGCTGTGCGCCGTACACCTCCGCCTCCCAACTCACACGCCTGGCGCCGCCCGGCGCCTCGCGCCTCAGAGTCAACACGCCGCTTACAGGTGAATTGGAGTAAATCTGCTTCCAGCCCCTCCAGCCTTCTCGTCTCCTTTAGCCCCCCCC
>NW_026267144.1:1749603-1750128 GCF_000697945.3 Frankliniella occidentalis | reverse complement strand
GGGACATTGAGGAGGAGAGAGGGGGGTATCCGGGACGAAACTGGTACTGCAGCAGCAGCGCGGGTGGAGTGCTGCGAGAAAGAGTAGATACAGAACTGTGGGCAGGGATGCGAAGCTGTGCAGCAGTGTAGAAGAAGGCAGAGGGTGGGAGCGCGTGCGGCATGGGGAGGCTGAATGAACGAACCTCTTAATCCCAGCAGCGCCAGCGCAAGCACTCCCCCATGCGCCGGCATGGTGTGGCAAACTCCGTCCATGCGCTGGATGCGCCACCACGCCTCACTGCCGCCGCCCCGCCGTGCTGCTGCTGCTGCTGCTGCGTGTTTGCCAAGCACAAGCTATTCAGCATTGCGGCCGTCCTGCTCCGTCGTTTTAGCGAGTCACTGCCGCCGCTGCCGGTACCGCCGCCGTGTGCGCCGGGACAGAACAGAGGAGAGGGAAGAATTATTGTGGCGAATTTGCAGCGGCTTTGGTCGAGTGGCGCCGTTGGCCGCAAGGCGCGGGGCGGTGAGCCGCTGCGGGAGGGAG
>NW_026267144.1:1744873-1749088 GCF_000697945.3 Frankliniella occidentalis | reverse complement strand
GGGAGGGGGAAGAAGGAGATCGGAGGGAGGGAGGGAGGCGGGCGTGGCCGGCTCAGCCTTTTCTTCCGCGGGCCCGCGCCGCTCTGCCAAAGGGTTTTATTTGTCCCTCCCGGGTCGTAAATGCCCTATTCATCTCCCAGCGCCGGTATTTTCATGCTGTGCTCAGCCGACTGATTCCGAAGAGCGCTCTCCTCCCCTGTACTTCGCGTATAGCTCCGCCCTTGTCGCACTCATGGGGCAGAGCACCCCTTGAGCGGAACCAAAGTCTGCAGTGCGGCGGAGATCCTCTTTCGGGAAGAGAGCTCTAGCGCGCGCCTGGTGCAGGGCCGATGGGGGACCAGGGGCGGACTGGGGCATTACGGAAGTACACTTGGTACTTGGTAATTGGTAATACCCTGCCTTGTAACGTAATACTGAAAAATTAAAACAAAAAAAAAATATGTTATAAAAATGGCGTGCAACCCGGTCGCTCGTATACCCTGTAATAGCACGTATCCTGCAGTGTATTACTGAGTACTCTTTACAAGTTTTCCCGGGTGGTGGCGGGCAGGAAGGGCTGAGGGCTGGCCGCGGATGGGCCGCGGCTGGACCGGGGGCGGAAGGAGAAGGAGTTGGCGGCGGAAGCGAGGCGCGCTCAAATATTTCCCATCGTTCATTATTTCATTTCCTCGGCGGGCCGTGCGGCGCCGTGCGGCCGGCGGTGGTGCGGTGGGGCCCGCGGCGAGCCCGCTCACCATCGCCACCCCCACGGAGAGTATAGCGTATCGCTTTCCCATTCCCGCCACCCCCGGCACCCGCTGGCACAGAATCAAGTCGAAGAGCCGGCAGGCTGCGGTCCCGGTCCGTGGCGCAGTGGTGGCGCAGTGGTGGCGACAGCCCTCTCCACGCCATGTTCCCCACCACGGAGGAGGAGCCCGCCCAGCCCAGGGAGGAAAGGGTGAATGGGCGAGGAGCAGGGGCGCGCCCGAAACGGAAAATCGAAAAAGTTTACGTGAGCCAGCGCCGACCGTGCGAGCACCTTGATTCGGTTTTACTGTTCTGACCTCTCTGATGACCTAGGAGGATGATGACGATGTAATGGTGATGTGGTGATGATGCTGACGGTTTCTGTTGCAGGTCTCCGTGATGGGCCCCCCCGGGGCGCTCGGGGCCGGCGTGTGACATGGGGCTGCGGCATTCGGGGCCGGGGCCGGGGTCCTGGGGCGGGGCGGCCAGGCGTGGGGCCTGGAGCAGGGGTGGTGGGGACCCCACGGGCCCCACGGTGAGGTGGGGGCGCCGGCGGCGGGGTGGGTCCCTACTGACCCCCATGCGGTGATGCGCCCCGCGGGCCCCCCCGCGCCGCTCGTCACCCTGGAGGCTATAACGCAGGCGGTCGTCATCTTCAGCATGGGCGTAGCCATCATCATCTCCAACGTGCTCATTATCGCCACCTTCCTCAACGCCCGAGGTGAGTAGCAGCATTACTTTATAAATAATCATTTAGAATTTTTGATTAATTTGCTGATGGTGTGCAAGAGGTGTTAGGAGCGCCGACGAGCGCCGAGCACCGGGAACACAACAAAGGAAATGTTTCATCTTTTGCTTTAGAGTCCTGGGTTGTTACTGCAACAAATATTGGTAACGTTTTTACATTTTTGTCAAAGTAAAATTTAACTATTTGCAGTTTTAAATCTGATCGTCTAATCTGCTGGATGTATCAGTCCACCCGTTCTTGACTACCCACTCTGCGCTGATAAATAAAGTTTTCAACACTTTGCTGTGTTCGACTGCTTGTTGAACACTTCCCGCACAGAGTGCACTGCCGGAATTGCTCAACAGGAGTGTAACACTGAAAAGTGTCCAACTAACCGAGCTGAACACTTTAAAGTGCACAACTAGGAGTTGAAATACTTTAAAGAGCACAACTAGGAGTTGAAACACTTTCAGGTGTTGCAGTTTTGAACACTTAATTTACCAGTGTGAGGCGCAAGTTCATACAAGGTGCGTCATCGGCGGTGGTCTCCCTTTTGTTTACATTGTACCGAATGCAAGTGGTTTGCCTATCGTCGCCCACCGAGGCGCCTTAGGGATCCAGAAAGTACGTCTGTCATTCAACGTAACGAAACTAAGTTCAGCCTGTGCAAGCTGTCATAGAGCCGGGTAGGTAGGCAACATCTTACATGCACTGCATGCGTGCACTGCAGGGTGGCCTACCCTGAGTCTCGCAGGCGCCTGGCACTGCAACAGCGCCGGACTCCCGGCGGATTCCCGCAATTTTTGTCGAATGAATCTGAGAAAAACGGACGTACTTCCTGGTGGGGCCCCGTAGAATATGCGACCCGTCTGCACTCCTGCATCCGGGCATTCGGTACGGCAGTATATCCAGAAGAAAGAACGGCATCGATCGGTCATACCCTGCATGTATCTACTACTATTATTGTGTACCGAGCGGTACCGAGCCCGCGTTCACCGACGTCTTCTCAGTTGCACCTGGTACACACAAGTACGGAGGAGCGTCAAAGGCTTTCTGTAAAGGGTGCACCTCTGACGATACTCGCACACACTCCGGTCGCGGACGCGCCCCACTCCCTCTGCACGAGCACGTCCCGGCGTGGGCGCGCTCGCAGCACATTCCTCACCACCAGGGTCATTACGGATCGCCCCGGGGACCATCATTGAAAGCCGGAAACGGCCACTATGATCCTCCCCGCCCGGAAGGGCCCGGTAGTGGGGGCCGGAGCCGGGGCCAGGGCCGGGGCCAGGGCCGGGGCTGCGGGTGGGCCTCGCAGTCAGGGCGGCACAGATCGAAAAGCCCGAGCGGAGCTGCCGAGCGAAGCAGGGTGGTTGTGTAGGAGGAAAGGAAAGGGTTGTTCTGAGGGGAGGCCGCAGGGTTAGGTCAGGGCGGGGCGGGGCGGGCCGGGGAGGGCGGCGGGTCGCGACGAGCTCAACGACGACGACGCCTGCCCATGACATTCTGGCCCGCCTCCCATTCTGGCCGTGGCGGGGCGGGGCGCGGCGGGGCGCGGGTCTCTAAGGGCTGCACACTTACGACCACGCCGCCAGAAGAAATGGATGTCGCTCATTTCCATACCAATAAATGGCACGCGATTTGTTTGTTGTGGTGCCCGTGCGGCGCCGAGCCAAGCGCGGCGCGGGTGGTCCGCCGCGGCACGAGGCCTCGAAAGTCGTGACAGAAGACGCGACAAGAGTGATGCAAAAGAAATAACGAGCGCCGCAGTGTATGGCGAGTGTGCAGTGGTGGCAATAATAACCACGCATTTTAAAACTAAAACGACTCTGTCGTTGCCGAACACGCGGAAACGGCCTTTTACCTCCACGCGCGGCACCATTGGTGGAGGGATAGTTTTGTTCTCTTTTCCAAGATCAAAAACAATCGAGTCACGCAGTCAGTACGCGCGGACAAGCAGCGCGCGTCCGTCACGCGAACAGCTGATCAGCGAAACAGGCAAAGCGGGGCCAGCGTATCTGCGCCGGCTATCGCGGCAATATAATGGGGAGGGGGTGGGGAAGGGACCTCCAGCGTGACGTCATTTGTTCGGGAGTTACAACACGTGATATCCTGCCTTCAAATACAGTCATTACGTATTTATTTTTGGAGTCAAAAATACACCCTTGAGGAAAATTGAAGCACCACTTTTCTTTGGTGGGGCGTAATTAGGGTATTCCGCTGCAAGGCGATCGGAACCTAAGGAAGTGAACCCTGACAGCTTATTGATTGTTTCCCTCTGAACGCTGATTGGCCGACGGTGCCGTCGGTGTGGTGGACAAACTGTTAATCCGATTCGGGCAGTCATGCTTTTCTTCTTTACGTTCCGCTTGCCTTCCAGCGGAATACCCTCTTCCAAAGTACGATATGGGATATAAAGTCACCCTTTGGTACACTGTAAAAAATACCGTAGGCAGTTACGGTTTGCCTACGGTCCGCACCGTATTTTCAGCGTACGGTCAGGCCGTAACAGTATGAACTGTACTTTTTTGTTTGGGCTAAGAGCTGTATTCGACTTCCCCAACATTTTTTCAAGTTACGGTCTGTTCTGTATGACACGGACCGTAACCAAAAATTACGGTGCCGGACCAGGCAACAAATTTACAGCGCAGACCGTAGGCCTTTACCGTGTGTTTTTCCAACAGTGTATAGGGGAGTATAGGTTCGTGTGTTGGCAACAGCGCAAGAAGTTTACTTTTGCTCACGAGCGTAAAATAAAAGACGGAGAG
>NW_026267144.1:1738523-1744810 GCF_000697945.3 Frankliniella occidentalis | reverse complement strand
TCACTCACTCACTCACTCACTCATTCACTCTCTCTCTCTCTCTCTCTCTCTCTCTCTCTCTCTCTCTCTCTCTCTTCTCTCTCTAACTCCTTCTGCCACTCCACTCATTCCGGTGGCGCTGCGGTCGGGCGTCGCAGAACGAGTTGCATTTTGTGTTCTGTTGGCGGAAAATATGGTAAAGTTGTCGAGACAAAGAGCGAATCAAGCAGCATAAGAAACAGTCGCGATACAGCAGGTATGATATCCTTTTCAAGTAAAGACACGAGTACGAGCGAGGGGCATTTTACACAAAAAACGGTCCCGTTGATTCAATCGAAAGAAAATGTGGTAAAATAAATTTCTTGACTCAATGGGATTTCATTGATTTGAGGGGAAAATTCCCATAGAGTAATGCTCGCTTAAAGTTGGGGAAAATTCTATCATACTTTCCATCGGTTAATTTTCCGTTGATCGAAGGGATTCTACGTTAATTCAATGGAACCATTTTCTTGTGTGAGCGAGCGACTGATAATGAGAGAGTCAGAGACTTGTGTGTGCAGTGTGTGTGCTCCCACTCACAACCCCCATGCCGCCACACACAGGACGAGCCGAGGGGCGAAAAGAGAGAATAGCGGGGATATTGCCGCGCCCAGAGTATCGGGCGATGGTTATTGATATCGCTCTCTGATTGCTATCCCTGCAGCAGCCTGTGCAAAACAATGATGCTAATTATGACTAATAAGAATCAGTGATACGGTCTATGTCTCTGGACTCCGAAACGTTTCACCTCGTCCAGCTCAGGTGAGCGGCCATGGGACCACAAATGAAAATTGTGAGGAAAATGCGACATCATTCAAAATTTAAGAAATTCACTCGTGCCGGTTGAATAAAAACCAAGGAAATTACCGCATATTCTTTGAGGAGACTTCCTCAAAATCTGAGGAGTTTTCGCTAACTATGGGGGTTTCTCAAAGTTTTTCCTTTTTCCCTCAAAAATAAGGCATTGTTTTTACCGTGAATGTGCCGGTGTTTGAGTTTGCACTGGTAAAACAAGTGTTCACAGTTTAAACACCAACGTGTGGAAGTTATGATTTTAAACATATTACATGGTGTTTAACTCAAGTTGAACACTTGCGTGGTGTGCACATTTTAAACGTTTTGCACAGTTTAAATTCTGCACACTTGTACACACACAAATCTATTGGAACCATATGGTGTGCAGCTGCTTTACTTTTCGGTAGTGTTGAAATTTTAAACACTAATTGACGTTTAACCTAGTTAGACACCACCACAATGTGTTGAGAAAATGCACAGCACACTTGAACTCAAACACCAATTGACGAGCAACATTAAATAATTGTTTTACCAGTGTGACTTCGTAAGCACGTAAGCATACAACAGTAGAAGTTAAATCTGTGCAAATCTGCCTGCTCAAATATTGTTTGCAGTGTGCCTTGTTGGCCCGGCGAGACGCCCCCCGTTTTTGTTGGTCCAGTAATTGGCGACCTGACCCCAAGCTCACTGCCGTACTGCCGTGCAATCACGCTATCGTCTCGCCACCTCACTCGGTCCCGACCAGTAAACGCCCCCCCCCCTCTCTCTCTCTCTCTCTCTCTCTCTCTCTCTCTCTCTCTCTCTCTCTCCCCCTCTCTCTCTCTCTGAAACACACACGACGATCAGGCTCGTACGGACAAGCGAGCGACGGTCCACCTGCCTCTCCTCAAAGTAGGGAGCCGATTGCTTGGATTGCTTTTGGCAGAAATAAAACAATCTTCTTCTTGCCGCGCTCTTGCGGTTTTTGCGAAAGAAGGAGAGGGAAAATAATAAAAAAGAGAGTGATTTGGGGGGGGGGGAATGGAAGAGAGACAAAGACATTCACACTCGCCCTTGTCCGTACTCCACTTCCTCCTCTTTGACGTCTCCTCCTCTGCTGGCTGGGCTGGGCGGCGGCCACGATCCCTCTCCTCCCCCTGCGGAGGCTGCGGAGGCTGCGGAGGCTGCGGTCCAGTCCAGCCGGCGGGACGGGACGCGACGGGCGCACTGTGCTGCACACGGCGCTGCAGCTCACGGCGCACTCCAGCCAGGTCCACTCCAGCCGCTCCAGCCTCGTCTCCAGTCGCACCGCGAGGACAGAGTGTACCGCCAAGTGAAGTGTGACGCGCGGGCGACCCGGGGAAGGACCGTGTCGGCCCGAACCTCTCGAGCAGGTCCTTCACCACCGCCACCAACAATAACTTCCTTCGTCGGGGTGCAAGTGCTGCACGGTTCTGCTGGGAACTACGGAAGAGCGGTAAGGACATGACCACTAAAGCACCCTTGATGATGTGAAAGTACTCTCCAAATAATGCCAAAGGACATTTTTCCCGCAGTGGAATAATGCATTATTTGTGAGCTCGCTCTACCAGATGCAATTTTTACATCTAAACAGCTACAACTGCTGGACAATACAAAAATTTTGCGTGAATTTTTTTCACAAACTGGTTACCCTTTAGATTGAAAAAAAAATTACATCTACAGATTGGGCTTTCATACAGCCCCGCGGTTCCCTCTTTTACTTGTGCTTGAAAATAGCAGGAAATCCTCGCGTGGTGGTATGGAAAATGGTAATAGCCGCGACAGTGTAGCGGTGCGGCGTGAGGAGGCGCGCCATGCCCGCGAGAGTGTGAGGAGGCTCGAAACATTTCGTGTGGCCATATTACATGCGTGGATACCGCGGCATGAAAAGAGATGTCGCATCCCAGAAAGGAAGCCGGCCAAAAGGCATTTTCACGAGTCGCGTGCGATGTGTTTGTGTGTGCGGCTCGGCGTCATCGGCGTCGTATCCGACCGAACCCAAAGTGAGTTGAGTTGCGCGAGTAAGCGACACGACGTTGTCCTGCACGCCCATCGACGCGCGTGCCCCCCCCCCGCACACACTAGCACGGATTTGTCCCCTCGGTGGTCACTCGCGATACGTTTTATAGCCTCTCTCTTTTCTTCGTCTTCCTTTGCTAATAGACCATTTCAGGGGAGGTGATAAGAAGAAGAAAACAATCAACAAACCGGAAAAGCACTGCCTTCTAATCGCCCCCCACCCTCCGTCCCTCCTCACCCCTCGCCTAACTGTTTCCTGTTTTGGTGATTCTTTTCTTCTTCTTGTCATCGCCACTGAAATGGTCTATTCCGCGGTGTCTCTTGCTCTAAAGAGCAGTTTTAACAAAGAGACCTAGGCAAGTGTTGGCCTAACTCGGTATATTTGCTCTCTTAGCATTTAAAGGTGACGTTTGCCGGTATTTTTTTTCCATGAGCAGAGGGAAGCGAGTAAGTTTCGAAGTTGCACAGAAATTGAGATGAGGTGAAATTATTGTTTTTCGTAATTATTCCGAGTTTGAGTATAGTCGGAAATTAACAGTTGCCTATGTCTCCTCGTACATACCGTACCACGTACTCGGTACTGTTCGGAAGCCTTGGTGGTCGCGGTTGCCGGCGTTTCCCTGACGAGGTGACAACACTCCGGGCGCGTGCTCACGGCCGCCGCCGTCCCCCCCGTCTACGGCACTGCTCGAGTGCGTGAGTGTGCGTGAGTGTGCGCGCGCGCTCCCAAGTGCAAGTGCGAGTAAGTGTGTGTGTTTTGCTTTCGCACGTCGCGGTTAGCAGACCAGGCTGCGTGCGGCAGCTGCCCATAAGGGTTTACCCCTCTTCCCCCTCTTCCTCCTCCTGCCGTCTCGACTTGTCGTTATGCCGCCAACACCCGCCTCGCCTGCCTGTGCACAGGTAGCTCCCCGTTGTTCCAACAAGATGTGTGCGATTGATGGATGTGACATTGTGACAAGCTGCTTGACGCCCGCAGCTGCCGCAGCTTGCTGCAGCTTGCCGCAGCTGCCGTGATCCTATCGCGCCGCCGCTACTTAACCTCCGAACAGGAAGCGGCAGCGGCGGCTCCAGTCGGCGCGACGGTTTGTCACCGCGAGGCGCGAGGCGGTGTGGAGTGCAGCAGGCGAGCCAACGGCGGCAACGGCGGCCGGAGTGAAACACAAACTAGCGGCGCCTCTAGGCCATTCCAAAAGTTGGGCAAGAGCGGAAGTTAATAGTATACCCAAGTTATTGTGCACAGACGCGGTAGTTTTATTTCAAGCAGAAGCAGTTTTTACAGGACAAGTAGTGCGTTATGCTTTCTCCTCGACGCATCAGAGTAACCGCACGCATTGACTTCCCACCGTCGTCGCAACTTCCCGCACAACAGTGTTGTAGTTCTGTAAACATTCGAAGAGATAAGAGAATCTCGGTCGTGTAAGTCTTCGTAATTGAAATAATGGAAGCGATAAACACGAAATGTACAAAACAGCAATGTGGGATGAGAAGGGGGAGGATGTAGAGCGGAAGGGGGGGAGGGGAAACAAAGAAAAATTTATAACTTTTTTATCAAAGCGGTTGTGCGATATTTTCTCAAGAAAAGATGCTATCAATCGGTCCCATTTCTCCTCGGCGCGACGACAGCGAGGCGGGCCGGGCGGGGGGAGTTCGGCGAAGGGTGTTGGCCTTTGCACCACGAGCGGCATGGCGCGGCGCGGCGGCAGCGTCGTGCATTGTTTGGTCGTCGTTTTGTCCGGCTGCCGTGCGCTGCGCTGCGCCGCGCGGGGCATGAGCTCATGCCGTGTATGGCGGACATGGCGGGACCCGGGCGACGCGACCAGGCCGCCGCCGCCGCCGCCGCCGCCGTCTGCCTCCTGCTTCCAGCAGCTCCCGAGCGCCGCGGCGTGCGCGCTCCGCCTAGGCGTGCTCACGGAGGTGCTTCTGCTCCTCCGCGTGCCACGGTGACGCCACCCTCTGTGTCTGCTGCAGCGCCGAGCAACATGCGATGACGTCAGCCGGCGGGCCGCGGGTGGGTCGCCGGGCGGCGCCCCTGCTCCCGCTACTGCTGCCCGTGCTGTGCGCCGTGCTGGCGCCGTCGTCCTGCTCCACGGACCTCCTAGCGCACCACCGGCACCAGCACGGCGGCGTGAACCTCCAGGGCCAGCCGGAGGCCGGCGGCCACCTGCAGCAGCCGGCCCTGCAGGGCCGCCACCACCACCAGCGCCACGAGGTCGGCGAGGACAACAGCGTTGACGTCCAGCCGGCAGCACCGAGCCAGCCCAGCCAGCCCACCACGACGAGGCTCTACGCAGCGGGGTGAGTCCAGGCGTCTCTTTATCAACATTGTGTTGAGTAAACTAACCAAGCACATTTACGCGACGTTGGGAAGCAGGTTTTCTTTTCATTCACAGTTCACAGAGGGGGTTTTCTTCTTCTTTTTCCCCTCCAAAGTGACTTTAACGCTGGCGTGCATTAGGCCGCCCGTGTCTCATTATTGATATGTCGTTCTGCGACACTCGACAGTGGAGACGCTGGGCGGAGCGCAGGATACATGCCTTCTTACTTCCCTTTTACATTTCTTTCTTTTCTTGTTTTTGTTACGAAGAGACTCTTGTCTCCATTTCAATGTGCTCGGCCGGCCGTGGCCGTGGCTCGGCTGGCCGGGCGAGGCGATCTCCGATGCGTTTTCCGATGCGAGGCGATGCGATCGGTTCGGAATGGTAATGATGTGTCTGCTCCGTCCCCCTGGTCCCCCCCTCGCCCGGGGGAGCATGGGTCGCCGCGCCGGCCGGCCGGGACGGGCTGGACCACGCCTGCGGGCACGCCAGCCAAAGCACGCCATTAGTAACCTGGGCGGGGCGCGGAGAGCTCCGGGGAGGGGTCGACCACGTAGAGAGGTGCAACAGTACGAGCAACAACAGTGCACCGGGGAGAAAGCAAGTGACCCAACGCTCAAGGACGTCTGGGCTGCTCCGCGAGTGCGGTGTGCGTTGTGCTGTGTGCTTGTGTGTGTGTGTGCACGACCGTATGTTTATCTTTGTATCGTAGTACTATGGGATGATTGTTGTTTGATCCAATCGCCAATCGACCAACAACTGCAACGAATAATAAGAAAAGAGATTTAAAAACGATGTGGCATTCTCTTCGGACGGCCCTGAACTCTTTTAATTCGTAAGGTTCTCCCGAAAAACAACGGGGTCGTCATTAGGGTGCGGAAAGAGTCGCACCCCGCCCTTGCCAATAATTTTGCCTCCATACTTACTTTTTAGTTTTTGTTTTTTTGTTTTTTTATCTTGTAATTTTATTTTTTGGCCAGAGCTTTGGGAGGTGGCGCGGCTGGCGCGGCTGGGGCGGCCCGGTTGGACCGACCGCGTGTCGCACCCATACACATAAAGCCGGTCCACCACCGCGTCCCGATGCATAAAGCCCACTTAGCGGCACGTGACTCGCGTGGCGAGCAGCGGGGTGTGGCGGGG
>NW_026267144.1:1727807-1738473 GCF_000697945.3 Frankliniella occidentalis | reverse complement strand
GCAAGAAGTTTACTTTTGCTCACGAGCGTAAAATAAAAGACGGAGAGGGTGTGGAGGGGGCATTTCTCTTGGGAGAATTAGTGCAGTAATAAGAGATCGCCCTCCCCTCCAGCCACTCCTCCCCTGTTGCTTGTCAAAGCGACCAGAGGCAGCCGAGCCGAGCCGCGCTCCGGGGGAGGAAGTCGATTCCCTGGCCTCTCAATAACATGCGGGGTAAGGGGGCCCGACCCGACCCGGCCCGCGCTGCCGAGGCCCTTTTCTTTCATTACCACGCCAACTTTGGATGAGCTAGTTAGAAGTTTTCTAATTGGCGCAAAACACGATGTTACGAGTTTTCGCAATGTTGTTGTTTCGAGATACCGCCGATGGACGGGCGTCATGAAGAAGGGGGGGGGGGGCGTCGGGCACGCTCCATCTCACGAGGGAGAGGCTTTGCTCGCGTCCACAGGAGGCGTGCGTGCGTATCAGGCCACCATTACCTCACTCCTCCCTCATAATCTCCTTTTCCCTTGTGTTGCAGGCACCCGAGACGTGATCAACATCTACCTGCTGTCGCTGGCGGTCGCCGACCTGCTCGTGGGCGTGCTCATCGTCCCCCTGTCCGTGTACCCGTCCGTGGTGCAGCAGTGGGTCTACGGCGATGTCGTGTGCCGGATGGTCGGCTACCTGGAGGTCACGCTGTGGAACATCTCCGTGTTCACCTTCATGTGGATGGCCGTGGACCGGTACCTGGCCATCCGCAAGCCGCTCCGCTATGAGACGCTGCAGACAAGGACGCGATGCCAGTGTTGGATGGTGTTCACGTGGATCTCCATGTCCATGCTGTGCTGCCCGCCCCTGCTGGGCTTCAACCCGCCCATCTTCGACCCCGATGCGTACGTCTGCATGCTCAACTGGGGCGACATGTGGGCGTACTCGGCCACGCTCGCCATCCTGGTGCTCGGCCCGAGCATGCTCACCATCGTCTACGCCTACTCCTACATCTTCACCATGTACAAGAAACTCAGAAGTGGCGTGCCTATCCACGACAAGGAGTACGCGACAGCGCTGGCCGAGGCGCTCTCCAACCCGACGCACATCATGTCCTTTGTGCTCATCCTCACCTTCTGGCTGTCGTGGACGCCTTACATCGGCGTGCGCCTCTGGGAACACTTCACGGCCTCGCGCCTGCAGGTGCCCTTCCTGCACTTTGCACTCGTGTGGCTGGGCGTGCTCAACTCGTTCTGGAAGGGCGTGATCCTGCTCACGCTCAGCCCGGACTTCAGACTGCTAGTGCGCTTCTTCTTCCTGACGGTGTGCTGCCGTGGAAACAAGGCGCGCCTCCAGGCCGAGCTCCTCAACATGGACATGGACGACTAGGAGCAGCCCTCTGGGGCCCAGGACCTCGGCCTCGACGGCGGCCTTGACGGCGACCTGCCTGACGGGTGCACGGCCGAGCCCGCGGCCGCGGGGGCCGGGGCCTCAGAGGAGCGTCTGAACCTCAGACTGCCGCCCCCGCCACGCCTCTGGCCGCCCTGGTGCGCGTGGAACGATTGGCGGGGCGGCCTCGCGTCGTGGGGGGCTCGGTCGCGCCAGGACGGCCGGCGGGCTTGCGAGGAGGAGGAGGACGTCAAGGCCCTCATCCTGCATGAGTTGTGACTGCCACCGGGACGGTGCTGCCGATCACGAGCATAGCGGACAGACGGGGGTGGGAGGGGGGACGCGCCTGGCTGGCGGTCGTTTGCTGATGAATCTGCTGAGGATGTGGTCTCTATCTGCTCGTCTTGTCTACTCTGTGTGTCTCGTCTGTCTCTCTATGTCCGTCTCCGTCCGTCTGCCGACCTGTCACTGTTGTCTTGCCTCTCCTCCACGCAGGTTCCACTGGTCTTCACCGTCAGACAGGGGTAGGGGAAGTGCGGTATGGAAACCGGCCCACAATATCCGACGGATACCGGCCGTTTGCTATTGTGGGGCTATGCATGTGTGCGATTCGACGAGTTGTGTTCGTCCCGGTAGATAAAAAGGCGTTTTGACTTATAGTTCGTAGATGTACAAATTTTTCCCTGAAGTTACTTAAGTTCAGATTAAAACTTTGTGCGTAAAGTTTCTGTTGCGTCATATTGACGCATATTGATAAGATGGCAAAAGTGTTCCTCATAAAATGATAAATGTTCAGTGTGATTTTTTTAATCTTAACGTCATTTTGCGCCGGGGTGACTGCGTGAATAGAAGTTATGTTCGTAATTAGCAGCACTAATTTTTATTCAATAATGTACTCGTCCTTTATGCACCCAATTTGTAAAGAGTTTTGTTGTTAATTAGTTAGTTTATAAGATCTATTGGTAGGCTCGAGCTTAAAGCACTGGCCTCGGCCTCGCATCGGGTTTCCTCGCCCGACAGGCTTTGTTGTTTCAAATTGTTGATTCTAAATTCATGTTGTTCAATGTTTTAGCTGTAAGTTTTTGTCCCTCAAAGACTCTTAAAGAAGACGTTGTCTCCTTTTACCCTGCGCCGACTGTGCGACTGCAGCGTACTACGTCATAAATATTAATTTAAGTCTGGCTATACACTCACACAAACACACATTTCCCCACATCACTTTCTCATCAAGGGTATACATCTCTCGCCGTGTATCCAAAACTGCGAACCATTTTTATAGATAAAACGTCAATTTCTCCATGCAAAAAAGAGAAAAGTTATCAATCTTTAGGACGGCGGTAAGCGGTAGACTAAGCTTGAGCGACTTTTCTATTTTCAAGTAATGTTTCTTATGGCCGATCTAGGCGACTTTCTTCGCCTCTCTTCTTTAACTTTCCTTATTTTTCACATTTAAGATGAGACTGTGACTCTAATGTGTGTATTATGAGAGTGCACGTGTGTGTATGTGTGTGGGTATGCCTGGTGCGTTTGTGTATGAGAAAGAAAGAAAGGGAAGAGGGAGTTATGTTTCTATGTGCATTATTCTATCCTGTTTCGTTTGCGCTAAACAGTGAGTGAATTTAGTGTTTGTCCCTGCAGTCTCTTTCCTGTTCTACATTCCGATTATTGCTCAGGTTTAATGGTGCACAAGCTGGCCTCGTGCGTTTGTTTCCATCGAAAAGGCCTCCTCTCAGTTAGGGAATGACTCCGGGGAGCAGCGCTAGGTCGACGCTCTTGTTCAATGCCTCGGTGATGAGTCCGGCAATGGAAGACAGAATAAACAAAGTGGAGTTGCTGCCTCCCCTCCCCGGCCCTAAGCTCCGTTACTTCCCTAGGCGATAGGAGAAGTTCCTTCATAGAGATTTTGTGTGATCATGGGTTTGCTATATAAATGAGTAGGAAACTGTGAAGTACCTGCACAGAAGATGTGAATAAAATTAAGTCATCTCTCATTTCTTAACTTTTTATACATTTTCCAATCGATTAAACTTGCATGCGCACTCAGGTGCTTCACGGATTTTCCATGTTTTTATTACTAGTTTTGAAGAATTTTAACATATTTCATCTTATGTAATATTTGCTATACAGACAATCATGGTATGTTCATTCATATTCTCGTCATTTCACTGGCATCCCCCTGCCGCTTTTTGTCGGGTGTCTAGTGTGAGTCAGAAAACAATGTCGCCAAAGTCCAGAAAGTCTGACTGAAATTTCACTTCTTGTATGACACTTGTGGATTAAAGACGCACCCTATCACTTATTTCTATACGGTGAATCATATCGACTCTGGCTAATCAGATCAAGATCTTCACGGCAGTGCGGGCGTGGTGGTAATTCAGTGGTCGAAGTGAGAGGAAACCATGAGATGTGACACTGTAGGCAAATTTTATGTCATGATTCTGCCTAGACACACGTGTCACCCTGACTGCTGCACAGGGTCTTTGGAATCTCCGTTTCAAGATCAGGTATGCTGCAGGCGATTCGTATAACCGTCCACGATCTGAAGGGGAAGGAGAATTTGATGTAGGAATTAGTGATACGAGTCAGTCTTTTCGGTAGTACATTGTGTAGTTAAATTCTTTACAATCACTGTGTTACCTAGTTCCTCATCCTTGCACGCGCGCTGTGACCCAATGCGCTTGCCCGTGTTTTGTCTGATAACAAGAAACATACAGTTAGTGTATTATTGTTTATTTTACGACAATCAGTGATTCGGTAAATCATTGTGTAGTGGCCATACCACGTAAAAATGTTCAACATTTATTAAGACTTGACGCAGAAAATGTTGCTCGACAAGTGGCTTTCAAGTACAGTTCCACCTTTTACGCAGCTGTTAATAATCTGGATGTATTTCTGGTTTTGTAAGACAATATTTTTCCTCTAACAGAGAGAAATGAGAGCTTCGGCAGCAAATTCCTGACTATATTGTGTTCATATGGCTCTCTAGATGATCCGAATAATGTCAATCCAATATTCCATTTCGTTTCCAATTCTTAGGACTCAAGAGTTTCCTTCGCCTCTTACTTTTATTAATTTATAGTTTTTACCCACAAAATTCTGGGTCTGCATTGGGAGAAGCAATTATTTCGTTTATTGTCTTAAGTATTTGAAAGTTTATTTTTATATGTTGGTTAAGACTTGTTAGTTATGTAGATGAACAACTGAAGGAGCGAAGTGCAATGTTTCTGAGCACAGATCGTATAATTTATGAAGAAATTGAAGGAACAGTATATGATTATTGGTGTAAAATTTGCCTGTGCCACTTCAACTGTACCACTTACACTGTTAAAAATTTATATGAAAATTTGATACGCAACACTGTGGAACACTGTGGAAAATAATCACTTACTTGCCTAATAATGACGTGGAAGCACTAGCGTAACTCACGAAACATCCGTACCGTACCACACTAGATAGTGACCAAGAGCACAAAGACGATGTACGATCGTTTTGACATCCACACGTCAACTTTTGGACTTACGAAATCTGCTGAAATTGTTCAAGTAACTAGGTACGAAATTTTTAACAGTGTAGATAGTACTGTCTCTTTCCTTGTTGGACGTTTCTTTCGTTTTCTTGGTGCCCATTTCTTCTTAAAACTATTAGTTTTTCCCCTGAAAATCTCATCTCGCTCTTGTTATTGTAGAAAAATAAAATTGTTTTAACTATACTGCAGTTGGACCGTCAAAGCTCTTCTTGATATCCTTACGCTATACGCTGCTTGAGCACATTGTGTACTGTGCCCGCTTCCTCGACGAAGGCATCCCCGCCATTTGTCCAGAGTTGCTATTAGTTTGAGAAGTTTCTTTAAACCAAAGTCTTTCTTATCTCCAACTTGACGAGTGGTGCACACAATTCAATTCTATGGCCTCTTTCCGAAAGAAGAAAAAATATACATCTCGGTCTATTAGCCCTGCTGTCAAATTATTGGATAGTTACAAGCAGCTTTCGTGACATCTAACGTCTAGTTTTTGGTCAGCACTCTGGTCTGCGCTTTTCTTTGTAATCTCTATTTTTCCACGGTTTTGTACACACCGTACAGTACGCTATTTTTTGGTGCTATTTCGCCCCTCTGTACTTTCCCTCTCGTACTACGCCAACTTACTATTTGTATTCTCACTCGGGTCGCTGTCATGTTAACGAGGAGGTATTTTCGGCTTTGCTTCTTTAACTCCTCGTTTCTTGCGCGTCTGTAGTCCTGAAAACTGTTTAAAACGTCGATGCCTTCAAACTATGTGTTCAAACTAAAATGGGGCATGTTTTGTTCCTGAATGCATGTTAATCACATCGCAGCGTTCTTGCTCCCTCTGTTGTTACTTCGGGTGATAATGTTATGGAATGCAGAATCAATAAGGTAAATATTCCCAATACTAAAAAGAATGGGTCGATCGAAAAGAGGAAATTTGCGTACCGTAAGAAAAACGGATTGTTTGTTTAGATAAATGAATTGCTACACTAATCGGTGTATAAAT
This sequence comes from Frankliniella occidentalis, assembly GCF_000697945.3. Taxonomy (NCBI): domain Eukaryota; kingdom Metazoa; phylum Arthropoda; class Insecta; order Thysanoptera; family Thripidae; genus Frankliniella; species Frankliniella occidentalis. Next base: position 1,732,603 of record NW_026267144.1, on the reverse strand, counting down.
GCTCATGTCACGCTAATAATTTTATACGTAAATTATGGATACCGTGTAGTTCGATAGTTTTGTAATAGATTTTTTTGTAATGCGTGTGAAAACTATTTCTGAGATTACAATACTATTAAAACGTTACTGGCGTGTCTTGCATTATGTTCACGGTGTATAGTAGGGGAATAGTCGTTCGGAAAGAAATAAATCGTTATGTAGGTCATTCACTGTGAATCTTTTTTATTCTTGCCTGCCTCGAAAATGGATCGAACCAGCGGCAACGAGATCAGAACGAGCAATCGCTAGCTCGTCGTACATGGACCTACCATGGGTGCAAGGACCGAATAATAATACAAAATTAAGGGAAGAAAGGAAAAACTGAAAATGTCAGCTGTAACCTCGCGGCCACCGCCACAGTGGTGCGCGAGGTAGGGACGGTCTTGTTCCGCCCCTAGCCCGGACGGAAGCTCTGACGGCGACGGGCGGATACTCACGGCGGCGGGCGGGCGGCTTCCCTTCTGGTCGGCCTAACATGACGCCGGCACCGCGCCACGCCACCACCGAACACAACGTCGCCCACACGCGAGCCCCTCCCATCCTCCCCGAAACCGAACACACGCTATACGCTATTTCCCCCGCCCCTCCTATTCAAGCTTAATATTGTTTAAATGTACCAAACCAGAGAGCGGTATTGTATACTACCAGCGGGAATTTTCAGTCGTATTGAACGATACTTTAAATAAAAATCTCAATCAAGAATCGATCTTGAAAGCAGATGATACAAATTTATGAATAGGGCAATGTTATTATTTTTTCTCTTATTAGCTGCTATGTATTTGTTTTTGGTTGCTTTGCAATCTTGCGATTCGGTGGCGTAGTGGCGTAGAGGCGGACAATCGGGGAGGGCAGGGTGACGCCGTATTGTTAGCCAGGGAAGGAACAAGGAGCCCATCCTGCGCAGTATTGTTAGGCAGGGCAAAGCAAGGGGTCTAGCGCGACACTCTGACACCATTCCCCCAGCGCACAAAAATTAATTTCTGGTTTTGCTCTTAGTTCTCTGTCCTGCTGATCGAGAGTTATAGCTAGCTGACGCCTTAAAGTCACTTATGTATTCTTTATATTTAGTGAAAATATTTAAGGTATCATCTGCTAAAAATCATTCAATCAATCCTCCCTCGAGCCCCGCGGGGTCGCGAGAGCGCGAGAGGCTCGGTGCGGGGCGGGTCTCGGCACTGCTCGGCACCCGCACGGGTAGGCCACCCATCGTGCGGCTGTGACGCGGGGAGGGCGGTCGCTGTCGGCGGTGACGCGCGGGGCGAGGCTGGGCCGGCCACCGTGAACTTTAGACGTGGTCATTCCCCGCTGACCGTGAAGCGAGGCAACTGGCCTTAACCTTCCTCGGCGCGCCAGGCCGGGGTGCCGAAATGGCGAGCGAATGCTGGCGCTGGCCATGCTGGCTGACCCCTGACGGGCCGGCAGCTTGACGGCCGGCGAGCGGCCTATTGTCCGCGGTCGCCAGGGCGACCCCCTCCCCTCCTAGCGGCGCCCGTGGCGCCATGGTGCGATTTCCATCGAGCACCATAAACAATAAATTCCAGTCATGAAAGTTCTCAAGTAAAGTTCGGCCACTTAAATAAAAAAAAGAAACCATTTACAAGAAAAAGAAACACATATTCACACTCGACTCACGATGACCCTCCAGTACCTGTCAGACGTGAGTACCACGATGGAAGTACCAGGCACCAGGTGGTTGAGTTACCCCGCTCACTTCTGTAGTTTATGCTGCACCGCACGAACGAGTGCGGGCGGACTTGCCTATCGCCCCTGTCCTCGGCGCCTTGCGGGCCCAGCGAGTAGGCAACCCTTCCGCACTCGTGCGTGCGGTATAGCATAACTTCAGAAGTGAGCGGGGTTAATCAGCCACCTGATACAACCTGTGCCGTTCGTGCGTGATCTGCGGGTCCCCCGTGACGCGCTACTGACGACGTGTTCCAGATCTACCTGTCCTGGGTCGAACCCCTGCCCGTCGACACTTGCTTCGAAGCCAAATGTACCGTCATACTGGGTATCGCCATAGTCAGCCTGACGTAGGTATTCCGCCAAGGAGAGATTTTTTTTTTTTTTTTACACGACCGGTTCGGGTTCGCTGTTATTGTGATCGTGCAGATGCATGTGGTGCTCGGGGAAGAAGGGCAAGGGCCCTTTGCTGAGCGTGACCGTCGAGGCACGCCGTCCCACCTACAAGTTCACCCGTAGCGGCAGGACCTACGGCAAGTACGAGTAGGGTGCCCCGCCCGCCGCCACCCGCTGCCGCCCGCCGCCGCGCCCACGCACGGCTCCAGCACCCATCACCTCCATGACCCGAAATAAACTGTGAAGGGGAACGATGCCGCGTGCTCTATTTCCCATCCCCTCTCCCACCCATCATCTGATCCGCCCCAATCCTCTATTTTAAGTCACGTTATTTTTATCGATTATAGACCCTTACCAAGCAGATCGCGGTTGGGTGGACTGGGCACCGGCTGGGCACCGGCCGGCGGCCGGCACGCCCTGACAAAAGTGATGGTAACGCCAGAGCTACACTGAAAAATAAGTGTGCAACTAGCGTGCACATGCAATGGCTCAACACTACATGGCACACTTTTCAGTGTTTGATTCGATATTTGAATACTAAAAAGTGTTTAACAGTCAAGTTGAACACTTAAAAGTGTGAAACTCTGGGGTTTGCCATTTAGCTTTGAACACAGTATACTTTGAACACTTTCAAGTGTCCAAAGCTTAATGGCAAACCCCGCAGAGTGTCACTCTTCTAAGTGTATGGAGATGGAAGAGGGACAGGGGACAACTGGTACTTGTACCTACTGTAAATTCAAGATGAAAAATAGGGTTACAATTTACTAGTCGATCAACAAACGACGATCTCAGCCAGTCTGAACCCTGAGTTTGACTACCCAGCCGTCGATCGGGTCCTTTTCGCCGAACGTGTCTTCGAATACGTTTCATTTTGTATTGATTTTTATACTATCCCCAAGACTGTCTCTACCAGAGGGCAAAGTCCACCTCGCTCAATAGCACAGAGCGAGCGCTTACGTGTGAGGGTTTGTGGAGGGTTTGTTTATTTTTATATATATTTTTTTGTTGTTGTTCAGTTATGGACTTCCACATATATGCCAATAAGCCTGGGGACTGCACGGTAGCTCGATACATAATTACTGCGTTCATTGCTACGGGGACGGCCGGGTGTATGTCGGGCTGGTCTGTGGCTGGCCCGCCGCGCTGCAGCAGGACGCTAGAGTCCTGCAGGCTGGCCTGCCATGCCCATGTACAGCATCGAGGCAAGGTCCTTCCTCCTCACTCACTCGCTAGCATAAATCTGTGCGCTTCTCCCTGTACCACGTTTCTCTCTCTCTCTCTCTCTCTCTCTCTCTCTCTCACTCACTCACTCACTCACTCACTCATTCACTCGCTCTCTCTCTCTCTCTTTCTCTTCTCTCTTTAACTCCTTCTGCCACTCCACTCATTCCGGTGGCGCTGCGGTCGGGCGTCGCAGAACGAGTTGCATTTTGTGTTCTGTTGGCGGAAAATATGGTAAAGTTGTCGAGACAAAGAGCGAATCAAGCAGCATAAGAAACAGTCGCGATACAGCAGGTATGATATCCTTTTCAAGTAAAGACACGAGTACGAGCGAGGGGCATTTTACACAAAAAACGGTCCCGTTGATTCAATCGAAAGAAAATGTGGTAAAATAAATTTCTTGACTCAATGGGATTTCATTGATTTGAGGGGAAAATTCCCATAGAGTAATGCTCGCTTAAAGTTGGGGAAAATTCTATCATACTTTCCATCGGTTAATTTTCCGTTGATCGAAGGGATTCTACGTTAATTCAATGGAACCATTTTCTTGTGTGAGCGAGCGACTGATAATGAGAGAGTCAGAGACTTGTGTGTGCAGTGTGTGTGCTCCCACTCACAACCCCCATGCCGCCACACACAGGACGAGCCGAGGGGCGAAAAGAGAGAATAGCGGGGATATTGCCGCGCCCAGAGTATCGGGCGATGGTTATTGATATCGCTCTCTGATTGCTATCCCTGCAGCAGCCTGTGCAAAACAATGATGCTAATTATGACTAATAAGAATCAGTGATACGGTCTATGTCTCTGGACTCCGAAACGTTTCACCTCGTCCAGCTCAGGTGAGCGGCCATGGGACCACAAATGAAAATTGTGAGGAAAATGCGACATCATTCAAAATTTAAGAAATTCACTCGTGCCGGTTGAATAAAAACCAAGGAAATTACCGCATATTCTTTGAGGAGACTTCCTCAAAATCTGAGGAGTTTTCGCTAACTATGGGGGTTTCTCAAAGTTTTTCCTTTTTCCCTCAAAAATAAGGCATTGTTTTTACCGTGAATGTGCCGGTGTTTGAGTTTGCACTGGTAAAACAAGTGTTCACAGTTTAAACACCAACGTGTGGAAGTTATGATTTTAAACATATTACATGGTGTTTAACTCAAGTTGAACACTTGCGTGGTGTGCACATTTTAAACGTTTTGCACAGTTTAAATTCTGCACACTTGTACACACACAAATCTATTGGAACCATATGGTGTGCAGCTGCTTTACTTTTCGGTAGTGTTGAAATTTTAAACACTAATTGACGTTTAACCTAGTTAGACACCACCACAATGTGTTGAGAAAATGCACAGCACACTTGAACTCAAACACCAATTGACGAGCAACATTAAATAATTGTTTTACCAGTGTGACTTCGTAAGCACGTAAGCATACAACAGTAGAAGTTAAATCTGTGCAAA
>NW_026267144.1:1714917-1718687 GCF_000697945.3 Frankliniella occidentalis | reverse complement strand
ATTTCAGCTAATTCGGTCCGAGCGTGGTGGTGCCCTGGGTGGTGCTGGCCAGGAGAGGGCGTGCCGGGCCCATGGCCGGGCCGCACACGGCGCCGTCCTCTACACGTTGTGTGTGTGTGTGTGTGTGTGCGTGCGTGTGTGCGTGTGTTCGGGAGTGGCAGCGTGAATGGTCGCGAAGCGCGCCGTCTTGTTAGGTGTCGGGCGCCTTCGTCAGCAGCAAAGAGATTCGATCGCGTATTGCAGAGCGCTCTTGGCTGCTCCGGCTGTGCCGAGGCTGTGCCGAGGCTGTGCCGAGGCTGTGTTGAGGCTGTGTGCTGAGGCTGTGTGCTGAGGCTGTGTGCTGAGGCTATGTGCTGAGGCTGTGTGCTGAGCCTGTGCCGAAGCTGTGTGCTGAGGCTTTGTGCTGGGGCTATGTGCTGGGGCTTTGTGCTGAGGCTCTGTGCTGAGGCTCTGTGCTGAGGCTCTGTGCTGAGTCTGTGTGCTGAGGCTGTGCTGAGGATGTGCCGAGGCTGTGCCGAGGCTGTGTGCCGAGGCTTTGTGCTGAGTCTATGTGCTGAGGCTGTGTGCCGAGGCTGTGTGCTGAGCCTGTGCCGAAGCTGTGTGCTGAGGCTTTGTGCGGGGGCTTTGTGCTGGGGCTTTGTGCCGGGGCTTTGTGCTGGGGCTTTGAGCTGGGGCTTTGTGCTGGGGCTTTGTGCTGGGGCTTTGTGCTGGGGCTTTGTGCTGAGGCTCTGTGCTGAGGCTGTGTGCTGAGTCTGTGTGCTGAGGCTGTGCTGAGGAGGAGGCTGTGCCGAGGCTGTGTGCCGAGGCTGTGTGCCGAGGCTGTGTGCTGAGGCTGTGCTGAGGCTTTGTGCTGAGGCTGAGGCTGTGCTGAGGCTGTGTGCTGAGGCTGTGCCGAGGCTGTGTGCTGAGGCTGTGTGCTGAGGCTGTGTGCTGAGGCTGTGTGCTGAGGCTGTGTGCCGAGGCTGTGTGTCGAGGCTGTGTGCTGAGGCTGTGTGTCGAGGCTGTGTGCTGAGGCTGTGTGCTGAGGCTGTGTGCTGAGGCTTTGTGCTGAGGCTGTGCCGAGGCTGTGCCGAGGCTCCGCTGACAAGGGAACCTTTTCAGGTGTAAATCTCCGATTTCGTTGGTACTCGGAAAATTTAAAGGTTATTATAATAGAAGTCGGATGGCACTTGAAATTTTTCCTAAACTTGACATTCACTAGGGGTTTACTTAAGCCTGACACTGTTTTTTTGCTCTAAATATCCCTCTACCGCTTTAACGGTTCAAAATAGAGCAAAACGGACAAAATTTTGGCCCACTACTTTCACAAGTTACACCTTAGAACACTGCTTTACATTTATCAAAAAATATTTTTTTGTAACACCTTACTCCTACACTATATAGGGGAAAACTAAATGTCAGGTTTAGGAAAAATTTCAAGTGCCATCCGATTTCTACATAAATAACCTTCAAATTTTCCAAGTTTCAACGAAATCGGAGATTTACACCTGAAAAGGTTCCCTTGTGAGGCTGCGCCCTGCACGGGCCGCTCTGATTGGCGCGCGCTGGCTCAGTATTCAATCTCCCGTGCCGCCCGGCCCGGTCCGCCCAGGCCTAGAGCCGGCCATATCGCAGCACTGCGGCAGCAGTCCCCTCGTCGCGCTCATAAATTCCACGGGCATGGCACCACTGCGCCCCGCCACGCCCCACCACGCCACGCCCCACCAGTCGGCACGGACTGTCCTGCAAAATGCGTTTCTGGAACGGTCGCAGGGAACAGCAGCGCTGCACGGCTAAAAAATTAAGGAAAGACCACTTCTTGAATCCGATCTTGCAGCGTATTTTCAAAATAAAAATGTGCACAATGATGAGCACTTTACCAGGGCATTAGTGTCACCCAGAAAGATGGATTCTTTGTTTAAGGGTAAAAAAATGCACTCAGTCGAATGAAGAGTAGCACTCTTAGTTTCTTACGAAGACATGCTCTTCAAAACAAACGAATAGTTCTATTTGTTTGTAAGTACAAACAAGGTTCTTCATATTACGAAGAGCTCCGTTTGTAATACGAATAACATCTAGAGGTCCCTTGAGGGGTCTCTTCCTTACGAACAAAATTATTCGTAATGCAGTTTGTAATAGCATTAGTAATTACGAATCAACCAACATACATTTGCAACTACGAAGCCAAATAAACTATTCTTTGTACATACCAATTACAGATCACTTTAACTTCTTTTAATTGTTAGCGATATTTTCACGAGACCATGAAATATTATTTGACCAAATATTAATTTGTCTAACAATGATTTTTCAACGGACGTGGTCCTATTGATCAGTGGGAGACATCAAACGCTTAGTTTTACTCACCAGTATTTCAGTAATATCCACTGAAGGGGTTTTCTCTCACTCTAGGATACACCAGACCAGACCCACTGTGCACACCACTTGATTGCCTAGCCCAGACAAGGCTATGGGGACTTCTTGCAACTTGCCTTGTCATTTATGCACTAGACATGACCACTATGTTTTCTCACTATTGTTTATAAGACAGGAGATAACGGCCGTCAAAATGAGTCCACTGTTCGTTCACTGTCATCATCGGACACAGTTCAAAATAGCACTAAAACCGAATTATCTTGTCCATCTGCATCTTCGTGTAGTTGCCATGTTTCTGATTCAACGACACTGACCTGCCACTAACCCTTTAACCGCAGTAGGGGCAGTCACCTGTTTTCGACTGTCGACTGTCGTTAGCTTCACCCCCCCCCTCTTTTAAACCTTCGGTATAGACCTTTTCGACAGTGGTTGAGGTTAGAAACAGTTTAGAGGCTGCAACTTTTTTCCTTTGTACTTTTTAAATTTTTCAACTTCGTAGCGCAACAACGGACGACTTGTTCCTTTGCGCTACGGAGTCAAAATTTGCTATTAGGGTTCAGTGAAAATGTTGCAGGCAATGAAAGTTTTCACCCCCTCTACCCTCTCCTCCCCCCTCACCCTACCGTCGAAAAGGTTTCCTCGTCATTTGCTGTCGTAAGGCGCAGACACACTTTATGTACCGAATGCACTACTTTTAGATCCATCATTTGGTACATGAATCATGACCATCTGTCACATTTAAAGGAAACTTGTTCTCAAATCAAGTGCAAAATAACACCTCATTCGATTGAATCGAGTGTATTTTACTCTTGAACCAAGAATCCATCTTTGTGGGTGTTGAATTTCATACTAGACACAATTAAACTCAAAAACGACCAAAAAAAGACGTGTCGATTCAAGTAAATATTTATTTATTTTTGAAACCGAAAGGAAAGTTTTTAATCAGATGCCCGCTTAGCAGTAGAATGGGTCCCCATTAAATCAATCGGCGGCACAATCGACCGGCCGTCACACCTTACCCGTCGCCCGCCGCGCGCCCCCGCGCACGCACCGACAGAGCCATTAACTGAATGCGTTCTCTGTGCTGCACGCCGCCAAACGTCTGTCACCTCCGTCTCTGTGTGTGTGCGTGCGTGCGTGTGTGGGTGGGTGAGGAAGGGAAGAGAGGGGATGATGGGTAACGAGAGAATGAGGTGGGAAGGAGAGAGAAAGACGACTGCACGTGTGTTTTTGCCCGTGTTGGCAAACCGCCTGCATTCGAAACGTATAGTGCCCTTTGTGACCCATCCCATCCGACTCCCCGGAGGCAAGACAAAACGACCACGGAGCGGCCGGCCCTGGCCCCGGCCCCCACCCCTTGACGCCCAACAGTGGCCCCCGGGCTCTGGTGCTGCACCAGCAGGACCTATCGGCTT
>NW_026267144.1:1713502-1714867 GCF_000697945.3 Frankliniella occidentalis | reverse complement strand
GTGTTTTATGTATACGACTTTTGAAACGTGTCAAATGAATTAGCATCTTTAGAAGGTAATAGAATTGATAAGCGAGCGCGACGGCTCGGCCCGAGGTGGGTCCCGGCCCACCCAGCTGACGGGCTGACCCCTCGGGGCCGAGGCCGTGACGACAGGCGTTAAGCCGCAGCGGCGCGCCGTGTGTGGCCGGCTCCGCCAAGAAGTGGGATCGAGGGCAGAATTATCTTGCTCGCGGTATCCTCCCTGTTCGGTGTGCGCGTTCCTCAGCCGGGGCAGAAAGGGACGATGTGTCAACATTTTTTGTGGATTGCGCCGCCCGTCCGAGCGTCCCAGCGTCCCAGTGCCCCCCCCCCTTCTTTACGCCTTTCCCCTGTTCCGCGGCACACCGGTGCGGACGTGAGGTGTTTTGCATTCCCGGGCTGCTTTGGGGTCAGTCGCAGTCGGGAGTGCGGCGGGGCGGGGTTGGGGCGGAGTATGGCGAGTGAGATTGACCGTGTGAGAGCGGGGCGAGCGGGGCGAGCGGGGTCGGCTGCGCAGCTCGAGGGGGTGGACCGACGGGACGGCCGGCGGCGCCGCTGCTCTGCCGGCTCCGCTCCGCCAAGGACGCCGTCGCGGCGCGGGTGGCGCCTGCAGGAGGACGCTTTGTTCGTCGGCGCCCTCCTCCTCCCCCTCCAACCCCCTCTTCCCTTATCCATTTTCTGCCACAACCCGGCTCCAGCGCGAGAAGGGACGTCCGTCATTCAGTAAGCCGTTCCAAGCTCTCATGGCGCCTGTTGGGTAGGCAACATCTTGCCTGCCGTGCATGCGTGTACTGCAGGGTGGCCTACCCCGAGTCTCGCAGGCGGCGAGCTCCCGTGGTAATTTTCCGAATTAAACAAAGAAAAGGCAGACGTACTTTATTGACGATTCTAAAGGAGGAAGCAGAGAAGGAGGTGGGTCTCCGAAGTCGCAGTCTTTCGGATGCTGCCTCCGCCCAGGCGGGAAGGCGGGGAGACCATCCCGGGCCTCCGGGAGCCCTGCGGTGCCCTGCACGACTTGGATTACGTCCGGCGCCATATCTGGACGCGACGCCCCGCCCCGCCCCCACCCCGATCATCTGCCGTGGCATCATTATCTCCGGACGAGCGCCCTCCTGACTCCTGGACACTCTCCAACTCTTACCGTGTCCGTCCCTCCCTCTGCCTGTGCGAAACGTGTAATAACGTTATTCCTGTAAGTTACCTTAAATGTGGATTTGCGATTGTGAAAAAACATTAAAACGAGTTCATTGAAGTTTTATCTGTTGCGCGAGTGGCAGGGTATATGATATTGCAGAGGTGTACAGTAGTAAATTGCAAGACCAACATCTACGGCGCACGGCGGTGG
>NW_026267144.1:1707480-1709087 GCF_000697945.3 Frankliniella occidentalis | reverse complement strand
CCGCCGCCGTGACCCCCAGCGCGGCTAGCCGCTGTCCCACGCGCGTGTGTCTGTTTGCATATGGCGGGCGCTAGGCGGGCGGGCGCCCACCGCGAGGCACGGCCGTCGTGGTGCAGCAAGCGCGTAATGACCTCCGTAAATCCAGCGGCTGGCTGTAAAGCGTGGTAGCGATGTCGCCCGCGAGCCCCCGGCCCCCTCCACCACACCCTGGCCCGATTTGAAATAGGTACCACAGCAGCCGTGTATCTGCGATTGGTACCGTCCGTCTAAACTGTACACTACACCCTGGTGCCAAGTTCCAGTAAAGTCGGCGACTAAGTCACCTGCTCGAGCCTCGAAAACCAGGGGACTTGGGTCGCCTAGTTTCTGGGGCTATGGACTTTGTCGCCTACTTGCTGGACACCCTTGGGTGTACAGTGTCGGAGCGCCGCGCCGCCCACCATGTCGGTGCCGCCGCCGGGTGCCACGCGGCGACGACGGGGGCCGCCCGAGGCACGGACGATGCCCGCCCGCCGGGCACTGCTGCGGGCGGGCGGCCTACCTCCGCGGCGCTCGCCTAGCCTAGGCGGGCTAGGCCCAGCGCCACCGGCCGGCCGCGAGAGGAGAGTGGGGGGCGGTGCCACTGAGGCGACTGAAACAAACGGAAGATGCGGCGTTGAAGACACATACAGTCACGCGTCCATCTTACACTGTGAAAAATATCCTCGTAAATTAACGACATTTGTTGTAATTTTGATTTCCAAAATAAGTCGTTAATTTACGACAGCCCATTCTTGCTCGTCGGTCAATTCTAAGTCGATAGGGAGTGCTTGTAAATTTACGATTTCAAATTGTAATTTTACGACTTTTATCATGGAAAATTTTCCCGTAACCCTTACGAGTATTTTTCACACTGTTCGTGAACCGAAACCTCGCGACCAAACTTACATATAAAGAATACAAATGTTGTAACTACACCGTAATTAATTAGTGTTTATGTTGTCCAGGAGGCGCATCTGCTCGCGCCGGGAGGCGACGCCGCGCCAGGAGAAGGTGCGCGAGACGTACTGCAGGCCGCGCATGCTGCCCTACCAGCAGCGCTGCAACGGCGACCAGGTGTGCAGGGGCGTCCGGTAAGTGAAGGGGAACGTGTGTAAAAGTGTCAAAACTTCGCAAAAAAAAAGTTGTATCATACCCCAAGGAGCCTTAATTTCTTGCCAAAATACATGATTTCAAATATGCGCAGTTTTTGGAAGGAACCCTATCAGAGGTCTATTATAAAGTACCTAAAACATTATTGATAACGCGGTTCGTTTCGGCAGCCCGATCCCTTTTTAACTTAATTCTTTATTTTTGGATGTTGTTTTTACCAGACTATTGTCTTAATGGTTCTGAATAAATCATGTTAATGGGAGTTTGTCGCTCGCCACGGTCTGTCTCGAAGTCCGTCTCTGACCCAGTAACCTTTCATTTGTGTCCCCCGTGCCCCGGCGGCTCCGGCATTAAGAGCAGGACCGCGCCATGCCCCCGCGTGCTGAGCGATGCGTTTCCACGAGGCCCCCCTCCGTGTAGGACCGCCTCGCGGGGGGCGCGCGGAGGAGTGGGGGTGGGGGGACAGCGTGGGGCGC
>NW_026267144.1:1706642-1707231 GCF_000697945.3 Frankliniella occidentalis | reverse complement strand
GAGGCTGTGTGCTGAGGCTGTGTGCTGAGGCTTTGTGCTGAGGCTGTGCCGAGGCTGTGCCGAGGCTCCGCTGACAAGGGAACCTTTTCAGGTGTAAATCTCCGATTTCGTTGGTACTCGGAAAATTTAAAGGTTATTATAATAGAAGTCGGATGGCACTTGAAATTTTTCCTAAACTTGACATTCACTAGGGGTTTACTTAAGCCTGACACTGTTTTTTTGCTCTAAATATCCCTCTACCGCTTTAACGGTTCAAAATAGAGCAAAACGGACAAAATTTTGGCCCACTACTTTCACAAGTTACACCTTAGAACACTGCTTTACATTTATCAAAAAATATTTTTTTGTAACACCTTACTCCTACACTATATAGGGGAAAACTAAATGTCAGGTTTAGGAAAAATTTCAAGTGCCATCCGATTTCTACATAAATAACCTTCAAATTTTCCAAGTTTCAACGAAATCGGAGATTTACACCTGAAAAGGTTCCCTTGTGAGGCTGCGCCCTGCACGGGCCGCTCTGATTGGCGCGCGCTGGCTCAGTATTCAATCTCCCGTGCCGCCCGGCCCGGTCCGCCCAGGCCTAGAG
>NW_026267144.1:1703717-1706592 GCF_000697945.3 Frankliniella occidentalis | reverse complement strand
GTGGGGCGGGGCGGGGAGGGAGGGATCGATAGCCGTTGATTCCGGGACGATTCGCGGAGGAGGGAGAGAGAGAGTGTAACGGGCCGTGGGGCCGGCGGCCGTGGGGCCTCATTGCTTCCAGGATGGTGTGCGAGACGGCCTACAGGGAGGTGTTGCGGACGAGGGTGTCGGCCCGCACGGCGTACGCGTGCTGCCCGGGCTGGGCCGCCGCGCGCCGCGCCTCCCACTCGCCCTTCGGCTGCGACTCGCGTGAGTACACGAGGAGCTCAGAGTTTACAACCGTTTGCTCGCCGTGTTTGTGGCCCTCCTGGCGCTCAACCTGCTGCCTGCTGCTGTTGTTGTTGTTGCAGCCGTGTGCCAGCCTCCCTGCGAGAACGGGGGGACGTGCCAGCGGCTGGGCGGCGGCCCCGGCGGCCCGGGCCAGCGCGGCGACTCGTGCCTGTGCGCGCCTGGGTACACGGGGCACCGCTGCCAGGCGGGTGGGTACACGACAACAGAGGGGGCGACGCACCGGGGGCTGTGAAAAGCATTGCTTATTCCCAGGAATCGGCTGAACTTCCCTCCCAACATTACATCTATGGAACCGTTTTAAATGAAACTCCTCTATGAATGCGCCACCTTTTCAGGAGGCCGGGTGGACAACGTCGTTGTACCAGGTGGCTGACTCACTTTCACGCACTTTCGTAGTTATGCTGCGCCGCATGCACTGGTGCGGGCGGGTTTGCCTATCCTCCCTGCCCACGGCTCCTTACGGCCCCGTGCAAGTAAGCAACCTGCCCGCACCCTTGCATGCGGTACAACACAAATTACTACAGTGCGCAGCATGAGTCAGCCACCTTGTAGATGTCAAAAAAGTCAAGATTTTTTGAAATTTAAATGAATGAGTAAAAGAATACGCGGGAGCCGGTGGAACGAGACAAAGGACCGCGCCGCTCTGAACGAACATCCGAGAGTGGCGTTTATTTATCGCGTGCGTTTATTACACGACCTGACTCGAATTCATGTGTTCATTAGCAAAGTAATAAATTACCGCGCGGTATCGGGCCCCGCGCCGCCGCAGACTCACTTTGCCTTTCTCATTTTCTCTTTCTCTCTCGCACGCGCACGCTCTGCCGGCTCTGCCCCGCCCCCCTGTCGCTTTGTCGCCATTAATCGTGACCTGTGCCCGCCGCCTGTCCTCCCCGCAGACGTGGACGAGTGCGACGAGTCGGTGGAGCGCCGCTGCGACCACATCTGCACCAACACGCCGGGCAGCTTCCGCTGCGACTGCCGCCCCGGCTTCGTCCTGCAGCCCGACGGCCGGAGCTGCCAGCCTCTGGGTACGTATCACCACATCGCCTGCTCCCTGGTTCGGCGACCTGACGGTGACCTGTCGGTGACCGTCCCCCTGCGGACGCTCATGACGCCCCTGATGCTCTCTGTGCAGGAAAGCCGCCGGGGATCGCGCCAGACCCGACCGACGCCGACTTCGAGTTCCTCGCCAAGAAGTTGGCCAAATTAGAACAAGTGGGTGTGACCGATACGACGACAGCTCCGTCGGTATTGTTCGCCATTTGACCCGGTTTCATTTCTTCTGTGTTTAATCGCGTCGATGTTTTCTTCTACCGTCCCAGATTCTGCTGGTGCGGCAGAGGCACGAGCTGGAGGAGGAGGCGGAGGACTCGGAGGTGGAGCTCACGTCCGGGGCCGCGGCGGCCAACGCCGTCGCCAAGCTCAGCGCCAGGATAGACTCCCTGCAGACGGAGGTGAGACAGCCCCCTCCCCTCCCTCCCTCCCTCCTCACGTCGTCCTGCAAACCAGGCTCTTCTCGCCCTATCTCGGTGATGAAGCGATTACCCATCGGGGAATTCTTAGCTGTCATGGCGGTGGCGCGGCGGGCGTGGGCGGAGCAGGCACGAGTGGGGTGGGGGTGAGGGGGTGTTCTCGCCATTAGCGGCTACGGGCCACCGCCTCATAGCCCAAACTTACCAGATCGGGGGGGAAAAAACTACCGCGCGGGAGTCAGCAATCCTCTCCTCGCAATGTGTTAATTAATCGAGTCAGACTTTGCCGAAGTCCGTTTTTGTGGAAACTGAACGGCGGGAATTATCCCCCCTTGAATGAAATATATACTGTCAGTGTCGGGATCTAAAGTGCTTGTTCCCGCGTTTAGAAGTCCAAAAGTCCGGGACACGTCGACGGAATCAGGGACAGGATTAGAGGGGCCCGGCTGGAGCTCTTCTCGCGGATCGGCGGAGGGAAGTGAGGAGGGAATGGGAGAGGTGGGGGAGGGGTGACGGAGAAGCTCCCGCGCGCGTGCGCGGTGGCGTCCGCCCGGCGCGGCTCGCAACGGCGCGGCTGCGGGACGCGCGGCCAACCGCGGTCATAAACCCTGCCGCGCGCCTCCCTCCCACCAACGACCGTGTGGCCTAATGGATAAGGCGTCGGACTTCGGATCCGAAGATTGCAGGTTCGAGTCCTGTCACGGTCGGAAACTCACTTTTGAGTTTTTACCATGGCTCCTCATTCACTACTCTACCCTGAAACGATCCCGAAATAATTTTCTTGCCCTCGTCTTCCTGTCAAAAGAAGAAATGTTTTGACACTAAGGTTCAAATATTTTGATTTCTGTTTTAGATACATCACATGCGACAGGCAGAGCATCAGAGATGTGCTCACATGCAGGAACGACTCAGCCGCTTAGAAGATGTTTGCTCACGAATAGCACTGGTAGAAAGAAAAGTGCACCACATTGCAGGTACCTATGTACAGCATTATATAAAACAAAATGCTACTGATTGAAGTAACGTATGTTTAAAATTGTAACTAGTACTTGACTAGTGACAATAAATAAAATGTATTTTTACCTTTTTTTATCTTATTTGCAGGTGGTTGC
>NW_026267144.1:1703019-1703667 GCF_000697945.3 Frankliniella occidentalis | reverse complement strand
TGAGGCTGCGCCCTGCACGGGCCGCTCTGATTGGCGCGCGCTGGCTCAGTATTCAATCTCCCGTGCCGCCCGGCCCGGTCCGCCCAGGCCTAGAGCCGGCCATATCGCAGCACTGCGGCAGCAGTCCCCTCGTCGCGCTCATAAATTCCACGGGCATGGCACCACTGCGCCCCGCCACGCCCCACCACGCCACGCCCCACCAGTCGGCACGGACTGTCCTGCAAAATGCGTTTCTGGAACGGTCGCAGGGAACAGCAGCGCTGCACGGCTAAAAAATTAAGGAAAGACCACTTCTTGAATCTGATCTTGCAGAGTATTTTCAAAATAAAAATGTGCACAATGATGAGCACTTTACCAGGGCATTAGTGTCACCCAGAAAGATGGATTCTTTGTTTAAGGGTAAAAAAATGCACTCAGTCGAATGAAGAGTAGCACTCTTAGTTTCTTACGAAGACAGGCTCTTCAAAACAAACGAATAGTTCTATTTGTTTGTAAGTACAAACAAGGTTCTTCATATTACGAAGAGCTCCGTTTGTAATACGAATAACATCTAGAGGTCCCTTGAGGGGTCTCTTCCTTACGAACAAAATTATTCGTAATGCAGTTTGTAATAGCATTAGTAATTACGAATCAACCAACATACATTTG
>NW_026267144.1:1686276-1693474 GCF_000697945.3 Frankliniella occidentalis | reverse complement strand
CCCAAAATTTGATTTCTTTTTTATCACTGAACAACTAGTCCTCGTCAGAGTACCAGTAAACAATACTGGATTTATGACACCCATCCCACATGTGATCTTACAATAAATTCATTAAATTGTTTACTTATAGAAATTTACTTCCATATCACTCTCATCACCATCACTCTCATTCTTCTTATTTGAGACTTTCTTGCTTCCTTGCCCATCAGTGTCTTTGCGAAGAACCTTGCCTGCCCTCCTCTTTGCTACTCGTCTATCCTTAGCCTTCTGAACTTTGGCAGCATGAGACTTTGCCTTGACCTTTTTCTTGTTCATCCATGGAGGATAGTTTCCATACTGATCCTTCATTGTTTTAGGATCATACACCCTTGGTTCCTTATCATCCATTTCTGTTTCATCTTCGGGGTCTGATGGGGGATCAGGGATTTGACGAGCTCCTTTTGTTACAGCTCGGGTGGCTGCCTCCCAAAGCCTGTTCATTTTCCCAACGTTGAAGTTGCTTATTCTCTCTACAGACACATGGCCTTCAGTAAGATGAGCTCTTTCTAATTTACTGCCAGGCTCCAATCCTGGTACAGCTGGGGGTGGACCATTCATGACTGTAGAAGAAGAAAAAAATGACATTTATCAATGTTAATCTCTTTACCTAGGGCACAACAAAATAATAATAAGGTACCCACTATCATGAAACATAGAAAGATGAGCCTTTTCTGTCTGTTCATTGTACTCAAAAGCAAGGGCTGCTTTGAGTTTTGCTTCGATTCTTGGATTGTAAGTTTTAGCTCTTTTGACATTTCTGTTGCGCCTCATGCGCTTGCTGCGTATACTTTTACCCATCTTGAAGGCTGAGCGACTGCACTAGGTAGAAGCTGAAAAAGAAGTTAGTGTTATTATGATACAAGGATTAACACATACCCGTGTGTCATAAGGATTGAGTGAAATCATCCAACTTCTGTTTGCATAATCACACACCCGCTCTCAGACACACCAGAAAACTGAGTTAAACACAAATTAGATAAGGAAATAAATAATTGTACATATATTAATTATGTCTAGGTTGGATGTTAGTAGAAATTAAAGATTAAAGGAAAAGTAAAGAGCCATACATAGAACTACGCAGAAATATTGGAGAGGTTAGTATGGTTATCAATAACAAGTAACTCGTTACGCACAAGAAAACTCGAGATAACAATATAAATGGGAATAAGTGCTACGTCGGATAAACAAAGTGTGCCCTTGCCATAGCTATTAAACCACTTCAAATATAAATTAACTTACAATTAACAAAATCCACGTGCTCGGACAACGTAAACACTTGTGCAAAAGGACTGTTTTCTTTTTCCTACGTACTTCTTTCTTGAAGAGCGGAGTTGTCGCCAAAGTCGTCAAAGTAAACAATAACAAATGACACCACCACTACTCGTGCTTAACAGGAGTTCATCATTAAATCACATACTAAAATTATTACAAAGCAAGAAACAATTAGTAAACTAAAAATATACCACATACAGATGTTTTCAGCAGATGTGTTTTATGTATCGCAGTTGGCATGGCTGTTGAATGCTGGAGCAGGTCACGCTATCTAGCGGATCTTTGACGCACTCTCTAGTTTCGTCTTGTATACCTTGCACGTCGCTAGATGGCAGCACCGGTCGCTCCGGCCGTGGTGGGAGACGAGGTATCACCGCGCAAATTTTGAATGCAGCGGGGGAGTGGTCGAACCGGCCCAACCCAGTTTACAAGTCACCCACGAGATTACTGAGCCGACCATTTCAAGTGATGATCATTTTTTTCTCATAACCATGCCAACACGCTCGAAGAAATCGATCCCAGCAAAGGCAAAGGACGCACCACCAACAACGCGGCGACCAGCATGACGGCGAATGATCGAGTGTCGCATTATAACCTTGACAGCGACCAAACGTATCGATATCCACACGGGCAACGCGATCTGACTTCGATCTGACGGACGATGACGTAATGTCCGGAGTAAGTTGTGCGAGGGTGAGAAGCAGACTTTCAGACACATGACCACGTCCTGCGTCCCTCTGGACATCGTGTTTATCCGTCTCGCAATTGGCGGGGCGAGGGTGTGGACGTCGAAGGAGGAACTGGGGGACTTCCCCTATCGAGAGATGTGCAAACACGCTTTGGATCGGATTCAAACCAACACGAACAGAAATTTTGAAAAATAAAGCGAACCCCCCTATCAAACACGGAAGAGTCATATTGACTCCAACAACGTGGTAAAAATTGGTAACAAAATAGTCAAATTCAGGCAAAAACCTGCTTGTCTTTGGCCGACTTGACGCCGGACATAATGCCCCGCTCGTCACGCGGACCTGAAACAGCTTTTGATCAGGCTATCAAATTAAGTCACGCTTACGTGCACTACGGATACTCATTCGGCCCATGGCCCATCCATCCAGTCCCCATGGCGTTTGCAACGAACGAGTAGAGGAGGCAACCCGATGCATAGCGGGAGGTGTCGGGAGCGCTCTGAGGTCAGACAGGGCGCGGGCTGTCAATGTCAGCTGTACGGCTGGGATTTCCCCGCTAACCGACCGGGTGCCCCGCGTGCAACACCACCGACACCTATTTTTCTAATGCCCAAAGTTCCGCGCGTAATGTGCAAAGTTTGGGCCACGCCGCTGTTTGTTTACGTTGGTCGCGGTGGCGGCGCGGGGCGCGGGGGGCGGGCCGCCTCCTCGACGGGGACGTGCGCGACGGGGGGTAGGCATTCGCACGCGGGCGTCCGCGGGTTGCGTTTGCGTTGCGTGGGCTCCCGGAGAGCCGCCGAGACGTGGGCGCGGGGTGCGGCGCGAACCGCGAAGCAGGCCATGGAGTAGGACTAGAGGTGACGCCGGCCGGACAGCAGCAGCAAGCAGGAGACGAGCAACCTGGTAAGTGTGACGGTGTGTCCCGGCTGGCCGCAGAGGGGATGCCGACGAGCGCCTGGCGCCTTGACTGTCCCGTCACGCAGGCGTGCGAGCTGGTTGCCTACGCTCACGGCGCGCGAGCCTGGCGCAGAGAAAACGGGCCCAGGCAGGAGTCCTCGCCAGACCGCACGTTGCACTCGCGGGTGACGGGTGACGTGACAGGACAGGTGACGGGACTGACGTCACGGATCCCCTACTCGCGACGTCCTCACTGTAAAGTCGCGCGACGACGGGCGGAGGGCCGGCGGCCGGCGGCTGCCGTGCTTACATTTGCAAGTCGAGTTCCGGCGGAAGCCGCCCGGCTGGCCTGGCCTGGCCTGCTGCACTTGAGCGCGCCCTGCTGCTGCAGGCCTGCGGATGGGCGCGCCCCGCGCACGTGCCCACCAAGGCAATCAGTGCAGTACTCGACAAAAATAAAACGGTTCATGGAGTCAAAATAAATATATTCATCAATACTGTTGATTTGAAATAAAAGTGACATCGATGAGCCTCTCTACTTTCTCCAACTAAATGTATCGTCCTAAGTTAAGTTTGCTGGTATGAAAAAAAAAAACATGTGACGTCCTCGGTTAAATCCTTTCTTATTTTGCCCAAATCCAAGTACGGGGCTCATATGAGAGCTGTCGCGGGGACCCCCTGCATTTACAGCCTCGTTTTAGCGGCGCCAAATGCGTATTAACAGCCCGCAACTTGCAGCGGCGGCGGAGCGCGATCAAAGACCCGGCTCGGGGGAGACTTGGTGATCCCGCGTATTCGACGATTCGTGAGAAATTGGAAAATGAAAGAAAACGTCCGAACGGAGAGAACGCAATTTCCGGCCATGTGACGTGTGACGTCACGGCCGTCACGGAGGCGCATTGTGATTCTGGCTCGGCAGTAAAGTTGCGCTCCTTTAGCTAGCAAGAGGGAGATCGACGACGAGGAGTTGGGGCGAAACAGGGGGAAGATCTCCCAGGGAGATGTGCGAATCTTTTTGCTGTCAGCAGAGTGGCACTGACGAATGGATGCTCCCGGGGCGCGGCGGCGCTGGCGGCGTGGGGTCCACGTTATCGCGCCCATATCTGGCGTGCATGCTCGCGGCCTGCATGGCGTGCGCCACCGAGGCGGATGGGAAATTGACGAGCCGAGTCACAAAGCGAACAACACTGGGCGTGGCGGCGGGCCTGGGTCGGGCCGGGGCGGGCCAGGGCGGTCACGAGACAGTGGCGGTCGTAGTTTGCATGACTTTTCGACCTTCACCTTGGCCGCGGAAGGCGTTGTTCCGGACACGCGCCGGCTTTGGGGCAGGCCCTGGCGCCGTGGCGGGTGGAGGCCGGGAGCACCCCGTCGTGGGGTGGATGGTGGATGCTGTCCCTCTCACGACGCCCGGCTCGCCCGCCTCGCATGCCATGCTGCTGGCACCTCCACCTCACCTCACACCGCATGCCGTGCGCTCCAGCCACCCACGTGTGGTCGTATAGCCACGGGCCGGTGGGATCCCCGAGGTAGGTGCCAGGCACTACCGAATACCGCGACCGGGTACTATGTCGATGAAGGCACCAGGTTGCACGCGTGCAAGCGGTACAGTCCCAACTACTGCGGAAGAAAGGCTGTTCCGAGGGTTGGGGGAGGGGGGGGGGCAAATCAGCTGTATCTGGTGTAGTGATTATTTTCGACGACCTGATTGTATCCGCGTGAAGTTCGTAGTGCGGTAGTAGAGGTGCGGGTGACATTGGCAAGATAAGGGGCCCCGCAGCAGTCCCGCCAGCGGCCAGCCAGCGGCCAGCCAAGAGGAGAGGCAGAGGCTAGCGCGGGCTGGGCGGGGCGTCACGGTGGGGGAGCGGGATAAGGACTCCGAAGCGCTCCGAAGACGACATAATCACGGAATCGCAAATCCGAATAATGCTCTGCCAACCATTGTAGCGTGAGAAAGGAAGGAGTCGCGATGAAGAGGGGCCGGGGGGGGGGGTCGTCCAGGACGCTCACACACGCCCCTGCCGCTCCCATTTCCTCACGATCTTCGGGGACAGCTGAGCACGTTCCTTGTTTTTGCGCGATGATGATGTGACGGTGATCTCGTTGTTTCTCTGTCGTGTCGATGAGCAGGTGGTGAGCGGTATGGCCAGGGCGGCGCAGGAAGCCCCTGGCTGTTTTAGTGCAGGCCCTTTGGGTGCTCGGTGCGGGGGAGCGCAGGGACAACAGACGGGATTCCCTCCCCAGTCTCCGCTCCTCCCCTCCCCGGCCGGAGCCCCCCACCCCTCTGCGTCCAGATCAATGGTGTTGGGGCGCTTGCGCCCGGGCAGGCCGGGCAGGAGCCCTTGCGCAGCGCGGCGCCTGCAACCTCCTGTCTCGAGCGGGCAGTTTGTCTTTCCCTGCTCGTCGTCCCCGGCGCGGCGGCGTGTTCTCTCAGAGCCCCCTCCCTCCTCCTCCTCCCCTCTCGCGGAGCCCCGGCGGCGCAGCCCGGGCCGCCAAGCACTGCTCCACCCACGTGTGGTGTGGCAGTCCGTCACAGCACTCGGCACTCGGCGCACCGGGCCGAGCCGAGCCGAGCCGCAGACGAGCCGAGCGTCAACACGGAGCCGGGCCGAGCCGGGCCGGGCCGAAACCTTTCCGGCGAGTCGCGTGCGCAGCCATCGCGAAACTAGAGTACCCGCATCCGTCGATGGTAAAAATAAGAAGGAAAACAACAAGAAGAGAGAGAGGAATCCTCGAGTGTGTCGTGATTGTGTGTGTGTGTGCGTGCGTGCGTGCGTGCAGTGGTGGCCCAACCGTCCCCAGCGCGTGTCCTTTATACTGAACGGCTAAGTCGCCCAGCCCTGCGGCTTTGCGTGCGACGTTATTTGGGATTGCTGGTCCATAGTGATTTCCGGTGATGCACCATTACATACGACAAAACCGGCGGGCGGGCGGCTCTGGCTCTACACTACAACCTCCCCGCCCGCCAACCCCAACTTAACCCCGCCCCGCGCCATTGTTCGCCAAGGACCCCCCAGGCTCCGCAGAGGCGTCCGTTCCGATAACGTGCGATAAAAAGAGGCATGCAGGTGGTCCTTGCGGTCCCCCGCCCCGCCCGTGTCAAGGGCCGGGCCGGCGGGCCGAGGGCCTGGGCCAACGGTGGCCCCGCATGTCTTTGGGCGGCACAGTGCGGCCCTTGCGAACCCCTTTTGCCTTTCAAGTCCCCAGCAAGGCGGAGGCGCAGGCGCTGTTGAGGGTCTGGTCTGTGCTCAAGAGCGACGACGCGTGGCGCGGCCGCTGCCTTGGACTGAACGTAAAGACAGAACTTGCCCACCATAAGCTAGAGAGATCTTTGTCGAGGGCCGGCGACTATCTCGCGCCGTTTCGTGGACGTGGACGTATGCCTGTCGTCCGGGTACTTCTGCCTGCGCCCGAGGAGGTCGCATCCCACAGGACGCGGCGGCGGCCGCCGCGGTCTACATGCAATACGACCGAAAAGGTCGGCCCTGATGTCCGGGAAAGGCCCTGTCAGGGGCCCGCGACGGCCGCGTCAGCCGCGTCAGCCGCGCCCGCGGCAACAGCACGGCGTGAACACCCGCGGCGTTAGGCACTCGCCCCGCCCCGCTCCGCCCCACCCGCCGCGGCGCTTGCCTGCCTTTACAATTTGACGGCGGCCGCCCGGGCCGGCCGCGGCCGCTGTTGCTGATGACTGAATGGAAAATGGCAGAGTGACTGACTGCGCACGCCGGCCGGGCGCGGGCCGCGTCAGCGGTGGCGGCAGGTCGCCTCACCGCCACCCGTACCTCACGCTGAAAAATAAAAGTGTGGGATATTTATTCCGAGGGGAATGAGGGAAACCCCGCTCGGTCCTAATCTTTCATACACCCGGACATTTACTGTACTGTACGGTATTTTATAAATTTCCGAAAGAGGTGAAGTTTATCGTCTTCGTAACGGGTCATCTGGAAATATCATTTTAGATTCGTTCGCCAAATTACGTGAGCTCGGCGCCTGCGAGACTCAGGGTAGGCCACCCCGCAGGACACGCGTGCACTGCAGGCGAGATGCTGCCTACCTACCAGGCGCCATGGAGAGCTTGCAGAGAGGCCGAACCAAGGAAGCCGCGCACGTTGCGCTCTTCGACAAGTTTTGTAATAATGTAGATGTACGTCTGTCCGAGGGCCTCGCCCGTCCGGAGACCAAGCTGTTTAAAGACTACGAACGACGAATACGCGAGCTGGACAGCACAACAACTCGACCTTCGGCCGCGCGTACGAGCACGGCGCGAGCGATATCGCGACGCTCGCATGTGAGTAGTTTTCTAA
>NW_026267144.1:1683517-1685815 GCF_000697945.3 Frankliniella occidentalis | reverse complement strand
AACAACTCGACCTTCGGCCGCGCGTACGAGCACGGCGCGAGCGATATCGCGACGCTCGCATGTGAGTAGTTTTCTAATTGATTACGTAACGAAAGGTGAGGTACAGTGAGGTGGGTGGGTGACGAGGGAAGTCCTGGCGAAAATGTTAGCGCTGTCGCGAGACACGATATCGCACTTTACTGTCGTGTCCTTAAGGGTCAACCCACAGCGCTCGGCGCGAGAGGCGGGCGGGGACCGGAAACTCGGCGGCACTCTTCAACCCATACAAAAGTATTTCCTTCCTGGCTCGGGTTGTAGGGCATTTCAAATGACTATAATACATTTTTCCCATTGTTGTTTTGTGCGGTGCGGACTAAACAAGTTAAGCCCAATCCTCCAAAATAAATTTTGTGAAAATGTTTTACAGGGCGGTGATGCTTGCTGAGTGACGCAGTCACGCAACCATTGAACCGAGCGATACTTTTTGAAACAATGTCCCGTAAGTGAGAGTCCCAGTGAGAGACACGTTCAATTTTTTTGCATGCCGTGTGTGAAGTCTTATTGTGCGCTTGATCCTGCTTGACCCACTCTGCAAATAGAAGTGTGTGACATCGAAACACTTGAAAGTTAATGTCAAAATGGCTCCCACAAAGTGTATCACACACTTATTTCGTCAGATGACGTGCCATGGCAAACACTTTGGTATGTGACACTTTGGCACGCTCTTTCAAGTGTCCGTGTGTATGGTACACGCTGACAATTATGTAGAGTGATAAGGCCAGAGGCGAATGTCTTTTGATAAGGGATGTGACACGTGATTTGCACAATACCGTAAGCGATGGTGCATACATCTCCTGCGCGTGCATGACGAATGTGTGCCAACAATTTAGAGCGCCGAGCATTTGTGCATGCGAGAACATGTAGTCCGTACGTGTACGCGAATCGAAGAATCTTCCTCCCCGACCGCGAACAAGTAAACAAGTAGTTATGGTATGATCGGCTTGTTTGGTGTTCCAAGTCGTCTTTATAGTTGAGTTTATAGTTTTGGTTTGGTTTAGTTTCGCAGCGTGTGTGTAGGCGTGTGTGTGTGTGTGCGTGCGTGCGAGTGTGTATGTGTGTGTGATGTAGTTGGGATGTAGCTGGCGGTAACGATGTGTGTTTCGTCTGTGTATAGACCGTATCTGCGCGAGTCTCGCCGCGAGTGTACTGTAGTGTGTGCTAGAGCGAGAGAGAGGGGGGGGGCACGAGAAGACCTTGCATGTGTGTGTGCGGGTCGTATTATTTCGCCCCGATGATACACACAACCAGGACGCGAATGAGATCGGGATGAGGCGCCGGCCTGCTCCGGCTATCGGATTAACGAGAGCGTGTTCCGATACCCATCGTACGTCCGAAGCCGCGGCGGTGCCGCGCGCGGGTGATTCAAAAGCGGGCGCGGGACCGTCGCGTCACTGCAGTTAATTGAATAACAACACTCCCGGGAGATGATCGTCCGGCCAGACCAGCCCGGCTGGCAGCCCGCGGCAGGCGGCAGGCGTGATCCGCTCCAAGATCGACTGCTTCGCGTCTCTTTTACTTTGGCGGCGTGTCTATGGCTTTCAGGGCCATGGTTGCGTTGGCATGCATATATTTTTGTTGTGGAGTTCCCGAACCCTGGACGGACCTACTTTGCCCAAGTAAGCGGCGTTCAAATGGGATTCGGTGCGCCGGTTCGTCATTTGCCAGCGAATGTCTCTCTCAATAGGTCGGCAGTACCACGCCCCGCTTTTCATTCTCATTTCGGGGGGGAAGCCCCACTTGAGACGTCAGGGTTTCCGCACTCTATGTGGTGCGGCAGTTGCTTTCATACCTGCGCGCGACTCTCCTCGGGCCGCTCGGCTCACCTGACAAGTTTTATGGCAGGTCGTGAGCCCTTCTCTGTTAGCGGGGCACCGCGGTTATCAGGCAGGTGATAAAAAGACGAGCGCAACAGAGTGACGCAGTAGTGGAGGCATGGCGAGGGTGCCAGCCCGGGGCCAACACTCTGTGCACACACACACACACACACACACACACACACACACACACACACACACACACACACGTGACTCGGCCGGGTAGGTTGGCGTGCTAACGACATACTCGCTCCTGACATGCTGCAGGGCACGGGGCCCTTCACGGCGTCGTGCTGCAGTTCCGTGTCGTCCCCCGCCCCCGCCGCCGTCGCCTCGTCTCTCCCCCGACGGCTGCTGTCGAACTTTTGGCAGTAGTTCCCCCCGCCGCTCCCCTCCCCTACCCCTTCTTCTTAACCCGAGCCTCCCCCGCCTCCCGTCCTAGTGT
>NW_026267144.1:1680927-1683102 GCF_000697945.3 Frankliniella occidentalis | reverse complement strand
GGCGTCGAGTTAAATCCTCGGTATCGATTTCCTGTTTTGGGGGAGAGATTAATCGTTGACTCGCCTCGCGGGGTGACGGCGCCGAGGGGTGCGATGAGTGGAGAAGAGAGTAAGTGTGCAAGATGTGAGAGAGAGTGAGTGAGTAAGAGAGAGAGAGAGAGAGAGAGAGAGAGAGAGAGAGAGAGAGAGAGAGAGAGAGAGAGAGAGAGAGCGAGCGAGCGAGCGAACGCGGGAGACGCAGGAGGAGACAGAGAGACATAATGACAAAGGCGCGGAGAGAGGAGCCGTGTCTCGTCTCAGCTGCTCCTGGAGACGTCGTTTTCGGGGCGCGGCAACGAAAATATGAAAGTTTGTTGGCGGCGCCGTGATTTTCGGCGCCTGTTCGAGGAAAACGGGCGTCGACAACGACGTCGGCGTGCCCGGCGTAACAGGGCGTGATGGATCAGGGCACGGTGATCACGAGGCGCCCACCCAGGCAGGGATAGAATGACGCATTCACCTAGTCTTTCTATTTTCGTTCCTGGTTAAATTTTAAAAATTAACCCGGGGGCTCGGCTTGCACCCCGGTTCGAACGGCTGCGGCAGAGCTCCCTAAGCGGGTTTGCCCACGGCCCACAGTGTAGTCCGTTTTTCGCAGATTCCTGTGGCAAAATACTGGAGCTTGGCGCCTGTGAGGCCCAGGGTAGGCCACCTCGCAGTACACGCTCGCGCTGCAGGCAAGATGTTGCCTACCCATCCAGGCGCTATTCGAGCTTGCCCAGGCTGAAACTGGGTGGGTTCGTAATGGCGAACTAAGAATACTTTCTGGTTGTGAGGCAGTGTAGTTACAGTCGCGGCTTTCAGCGCCTGCTGCTGCCGCCGCAGCCTCTGCGCCGTCCCTCCGCCTCTGCCGCCGCCCTGCGCCCCCCGCCGTCAGCCGGCCCCTCGCCACCCCACTCCCATTCCAGACCACCCCCATGGTGCGTGCGAGTGTGTGTGATGTAGTTGGGATGTAGCTGGCGGTAACGATGTGTGTTTCGTCTGTGTATAGACCGTATCTGCGCGAGTCTCGCCGCGAGTGTACTGTAGTGTGTGCTAGAGCGAGAGAGAGGGGGGGGGCACGAGAAGACCTTGCATGTGTGTGTGCGGGTCGTATTATTTCGCCCCGATGATACACACAACCAGGACGCGAATGAGATCGGGATGAGGCGCCGGCCTGCTCCGGCTATCGGATTAACGAGAGCGTGTTCCGATACCCATCGTACGTCCGAAGCCGCGGCGGTGCCGCGCGCGGGTGATTCAAAAGCGGGCGCGGGACCGTCGCGTCACTGCAGTTAATTGAATAACAACACTCCCGGGAGATGATCGTCCGGCCAGACCAGCCCGGCTGGCAGCCCGCGGCAGGCGGCAGGCGTGATCCGCTCCAAGATCGACTGCTTCGCGTCTCTTTTACTTTGGCGGCGTGTCTATGGCTTTCAGGGCCATGGTTGCGTTGGCATGCATATATTTTTGTTGTGGAGTTCCCGAACCCTGGACGGACCTACTTTGCCCAAGTAAGCGGCGTTCAAATGGGATTCGGTGCGCCGGTTCGTCATTTGCCAGCGAATGTCTCTCTCAATAGGTCGGCAGTACCACGCCCCGCTTTTCATTCTCATTTCGGGGGGGAAGCCCCACTTGAGACGTCAGGGTTTCCGCACTCTATGTGGTGCGGCAGTTGCTTTCATACCTGCGCGCGACTCTCCTCGGGCCGCTCGGCTCACCTGACAAGTTTTATGGCAGGTCGTGAGCCCTTCTCTGTTAGCGGGGCACCGCGGTTATCAGGCAGGTGATAAAAAGACGAGCGCAACAGAGTGACGCAGTAGTGGAGGCATGGCGAGGGTGCCAGCCCGGGGCCAACACTCTGTGCACACACACACACACACACACACACACACACACACACACACACACACACACACACGTGACTCGGCCGGGTAGGTTGGCGTGCTAACGACATACTCGCTCCTGACATGCTGCAGGGCACGGGGCCCTTCACGGCGTCGTGCTGCAGTTCCGTGTCGTCCCCCGCCCCCGCCGCCGTCGCCTCGTCTCTCCCCCGACGGCTGCTGTCGAACTTTTGGCAGTAGTTCCCCCCGCCGCTCCCCTCCCCTACCCCTTCTTCTTAACCCGAGCCTCCCCCGCCTCCCGTCCTAGTGT
>NW_026267144.1:1648416-1676607 GCF_000697945.3 Frankliniella occidentalis | reverse complement strand
CCCGCCCCCTCCATCCCCCGGGCCTCTTGACTTTGCTCTATCGCCCTGCTCCAAGGGGCTTAGAGTCGTTGGTCCGGACGGACATTCCCCACCACGGCGAGCAACAACTACCGAACAAGGATTGGAACGGTTTCAGGTGGAATGACTGCCCGACGCGCGATCCTCGCGTACCAGGTGGCTGAAACCTTTGTTGTGCTGTGCCTCTGAGCACACAGACGTGTCGTACGGGGTGCGTGGGTCGGGTGGTGTCTCCAACCATGGCCACTTTGCGGGTTGGGAACCGCGCCCGGCGCACCTGCGTGCGGTTAGACGATCTACGAAACGGGTGCGGTTTTTCAGTCGCCAGGTCGGTTGGCGTTGTTTTTTTTCCGAACCCCTCTACTATCAAAAGAATACTGCTATACAATACTATTTCGTTTCAACGGCATAGTTGAAAGCAGGTTGTTTTTTTAATGGAATGGAATGACCCCTGCCCCACTGTCGCACGCACACTTGCACGCACGCGCACGAGCACGTCGCGCAGCATAAAGAGACCGTTACCGGCGTTGCCTTCCTCAGGCCCCCGTCCTGCGGGTGGTGAGGAGCGCGGAGCGCCCTGGCCGCACCGCCCCCCGCCACGCCGCCGCCCTCCCTGCCCGCCCCCGGCCCCTCGGAGGGTGAGGCGGAGGCCAAGGAGAACACCCCTCCCGCGACCCGCGAGGACACCGCGAGCCCCGCGTCCGCGGCCGGAGTCGACGCCAAGACCAGGAGGGACTCCCCCGCCCGCGGGGAAGGCAGGGCCAAGAAGAACGTCACCTTCTCCGGCGAATGCGTCGGCGAGACTGATGGCCCCGCACCGACCAGCGAACAAAGTGTAGAAGAACCTCATCCTGGAGATAAGGAGACCCGGAAGGAGGACCGCCCGGGCGCCACCACCGCCAACATGGCCACGGCTGTCCAGGCCGCACCGCTGCCGCCTCGGACGGGCCGCATCCCGGTGCCGAGGCCGGTCAGGGCCGCCAGGTCGCTCACGTCCTCGCCGAGCATGGCCACCTCCGTGCTGCGGCCCCTCAACACCAACACGGCTAGAGCGGCGCCCGGGGTGGCCGCGGCCAGGACGCCTCTGGGCAGAGCGACCCCCGGGCGGGCGCCTGCCGCCGCCGCCGCCGCCACCACCACCACCACCACCAAGCCCCCCGTGTCGCGACTAGCGAGCCGGACCCCCAGCCCGGGTCAGGGGCGCGCCCCGCGGGGCCTGGGCCGCACTGCGGACACTGTGACCACGCCCTCCCGCGGCGGAAGCTCTTCCGCCTCGGGGTCGTCCACGCTCCCCTCGAGGACAAGGAGGCCGACGCCCAGGACCACCATGCCCAGGTAACACCAACGGTCTTCCTCTCTCCCTCTTTTCCCATTTCTCTATCTCTCTCGGCGTTGGCCGTATCCGTACCAGAAGGGATATATCCGAAGCGAGTTAGCGCTGCGGCCGTATTTATTGCCGAGTATGATGGCGTGTTGTTATGTGCAGCAGCGCGGCCGGCGACAGAGTGCCGGCCGTGTCGCCTCGCGGCAAACACCGTGTGCTGCCGTGTACCAGTAGCACGGCACACATGGCGGCAGTAGTCGCACCTCTGTGTTGTGTGCCCGCCCCGCCGCCCGCCGCCCGCCGCCCGCCGCCCGCCGCCCGCCGCCCGCCGCCCGCCGCCCGCCGCCCGCCGCCCGCCGGGGACACTCTCGCGGAACTCTGGGCGATTCCCTTGCAACTCTTGCAGGGGTGTGATCATCATGAGAGCCTTTGGGCGAGGCGCGCGGCACGACAGATCCGACTTTCTCCGCCGTCCTTTTTTTTCAGAGTTCGGCGTCAGGTAGGAAACAAACGGAAGTACACAAAATGTTTTCACAAAATGACTGAAGAACGAGCTGAAGAAGGACAAATAATGTGTCAGTCCTCATGGCGAGTACGTGAAATTGCCACACGGAGGACATCGAGGAGAAAAGGAAGGCAGCTTGGTAACAGGTGATCGGCGCCCGCTGTCGTGGCCACGGCGCGCGACACTGCCTGTGACGTCGTCGCGCCGACCTGACAGGTGGCGCGAGCGAGCGCGGGCCGAGGCTCGCAGCGCGCGCTGAGCGCCGGGCGGGTAGGCCGACAGATGCACGGCGACGCGCGGCGGGTCGGCCCGCGCGGCAGGGCGCTGTGGTCGCGGCAAGGATCAGAGCAAAGAGAACGAACAATGTTTACAAATAGATGACAATGTGTGTGCCCTGCCTGTAAAACTAATGAACTTCCAAGTTCGAGTGGCAGCCCTGCTCTGGTGGGTCGTGCATGCTTTAAACAAGAAACACACTTGCAGGGTGCCACCCAAAACAGGCAACTCGATCAACACGAAACTGCATGTAGCGCGGCGAAAAGGGGTAGTACTATATGCCGCTGTCCTGCTTCATCCCGTCGTAGTCTCGCCCCGCCCCGCGCCGCCCGGGTCCGATTTTCACGTGCGCCAGCTGCGCGCCGCCTGTGCAGGATTGATCGACGGCGACGTGCCTAGCGGGGGTATCTATTGACACGACACGACGACGCCGGCCTCCAAGGCCTTCAATCTCTCAGGACCGGGGCGCTTTTGTGTTTGGCTCGGCGGGGCGTGGCGGGGCGTGGCGGGGCGACGGAACCTATGGGTGCGGACGTCACAGGGAGCGAGCCCGCGGCGAGGGAGGACACCCGGGAGGCGGCAGCGCGCGCGGCGGGAGGGCCGACCGGTCTAGGACCCTCCCCTCCCCCTCCCCTCCGCCCGGCGACACGTCCCGTGGTCATGCTGATCACACCGATCGGTTCCAGCGGCGAGACTCGAACGCGTGCTCTTTAGTGCAAGAACAGGCCCTATTCATTGCCCGCTGAGCAAACGGGACTCTCGTGGCGGGTACAGGTGCGCGGGGGAGCTGGTGACACACGGACCGTGACCGACGTCATCCTCGCTGCCCTGCGGTGCCCCGGGCCCCCGGCTGGAAGGGCCGCGGCGCTGGCGTCACGAAGCAGGGCACGCGTAAGGGCTTGATGAGGACTTACGACTGCTCTTCCTCCCGCCTCTATCCGGACTGCCGCACAGATGTGGGCCAGGGTCGGGGCGGGGTCAGCCGATAAAGGGCACACCAAAGGGAGACGGGGAGAGGAGAGATACCGTGCTCGGCGCTTCTCTGCGGCCGAGAGAGGCGAGAGCGCCGGAAACTCGACTGTTTCGTCATGTCGCGGTTTTAATGTTTTCTCCAGCCTACATTTCGTTATTCTTTGAAGAGCAGGCGGGGAGGGGCAACGCATCCTGCCCCGCGCCCTCCCGCTTCGCCCTGTCCTGGACGTGGGGGCCCTCCCTACAAGGTGTGTGCCTGCCCGTGCCCTGCCCCACAGAGAGGGGGGCGGGGCGGGGAGCGCCGCAAGGGGTCGGCTTGATACGGAGCGTGAAAGGAAGGGCGACACCTGCGTGCGTGCGTGCGCGCCGGACTCGGACGTCGCGTGCCCGCCACGCCCCGCCAAAGCCCCGTCAAAGCCCCGCCGTCATGGCCCACCTCGCCTCAGCCCGCCCCGCCCCTCCCCGGCGTCGCGCTCGCCGAGACAGTGAAGGCGTTTTGGTCACTCGGACGTGAACGGAGTAAGTGGTGGGCGTCGGCCGCCGGGCGGAGCGTCGTGGACGAGCGCTTATCACTGGGAGGACCACTCGCGCTGGACAACGAGGCGGCCGCGGTCGCGGTGTGCCGCCCTGCTGCAGACTTGCGCCCTTCGTGCGTGCGCCCTTCCGTGCAGCTGTTCTGTCGCAGTCCTGTCGCCATGAGGGGTAAATACTCGCTGTACAGCGCTTACATTAGCCCGGTCCACTGAGGGACCGCCCAGAAGGCTCGTCCGTTGTCCGTTTTTCTACAAATTCGTTCGGCCAATTTCGGGACCTTGACGGCGCCTGCGATACTCGGGGTAGGCCACCCCGCGGTACACGCGTGCACTGCGGGCACGATCATGCCTAACCACTAGGCGCTATCAGAGCTTGCCGCGAGGCTGAAGTTTGCAGGTTGTTCGAAACCGCGAATGACGGACGTACTGGATGATCTTTTTCTCGGCGCTCGTCGGCGGCAGTGCGGTTCGCCCACCGGGGCAACGAGGCCTCTCTGGAGGAGCGACGGTAGCATCCTCTCGCCTCTGTTGCACTGCATCGGTCGCTGCACTCGGTGTTGCAATGCCTCGGCGATAATCATAATAACGCCTCGTTATGAGGAATTAGCGCGCCTCCTGGGGCACGGCGGGGCGGGGCGGGGCCGGGCGGGTCCCTGGTGAGTAATCCGCGGAGGTACTCGAGACCTGCGTGGGCGCCGCACCCTGCTGCTGTCAGTGCTGCCTTGCCGCCGCAGCCCCGCAGCCCGCTGCTCGACAGCTTTGCGGGCCAGATTAGCGAATATCCTTATCGGCCTGGCCGGGGCCCGGGGCCCGCGGCTCGCGGGCACACCCGGACCGCGGGTCGCAAGGGCAGTCGCAGGCTGAACGCTGACGGGTCCAAACCGCCGTCACGGGCCGCGAGCAGCAGCAGAGCGACTGTGGGCTGTGGGCGTGGGGCAGGAGTACGGGCTGTGTGCCGCCCCGACTGCACCGAGTGCAGGTGAGTCAGGACGGACTGCAAGGGGCGCAGGTGGCCTGACCCCTGACCCCGTTCGGGTGCGAGCCCAGGGGCCCCGCCGAGCCCCAGCCCGACTCTCAGTCATGATGCAAGAGGATGGGGCCGGGGGGCTCGCGGGACGCGCCAGGATGTGCATATTATAGGAGGCCGACACCGCAACACCCAACCCCACCTCGGCGGGCGCCTCCGTGCATAAAGGAGACCTCATCGACGTGCCCCGCTTAGCTGCCAAGACTTGCGTTCCTCGCCGTTTGTCTCCCGCCCTCCCCTTCCACCCTAGATCGCCGCGCCGCCGCCCAACATCTCAATACCGCTCTGATCCAAACTCAATAACTTGGTGTCATGCCGACGTCGGCCAGCAGCTAGCGGCACGCCGCCCTTCCTCCACCTGCCTTTGAGGTGTGCGGCCTATAGGTGTCGGCCGGGAGCGGGGAGTGGGGAGGAGGAGGAAGGGGGTATCCTACGTGATGGTGCACACTGGGACAGTGGGCCGCACTGTGCGCGGGTCCTTCAAGAGGTTCCCAGCGCGGCGGTGCGGCCGACAAGACTCGCGTCCACACATGCCGGGCACCAGGGCAAGGCGAGGCACGGAACGACGAGGCACGGCGAGGCACGGCCCCGCCGAGGTCTGCTGCGCTCGAGGCTGCACCGACACCGGCCTCCAAAAAAATTATAAAATGTGGAGCAAAAGCGTGCAAGGTCGCGCGCGGGCCACGCCGGCTCCGCATCCGGGGTGATACGCGGGACGGGACTGCCACAACACGACGGGGCGGTGCGGGGCGGCACTGCAGGGCACTGCTGCTGCTTGCTGCTGCTGCCTGTGCGTGACAGCGAGCGCTTCCCCCGACCCGGTACAGTCGTTCACTCGCACCCACGCCGCGCGGTGCGACGGGCCGGGCCGGGCGTGCCGCGAGCAGGAGGGGGAGAGGGGGAAGGGGAGGGGGGACGGACACGGCAAGTGAAGGGAAGGACCGGGGGGAGGAGCGAGGGGGAGGGAGGGTTTGTTAATTGACACCATCGCACGGCAAAAAAGGGAAGTGCCGCTGCCGCCGCGGTGGAAACGTCTTTCCGAGGAAATGAAAGAAAGAAACGTTATCCACACTCAGGCCGTGACAGGTCGTCGGCGTCGTCGGGCGTCGCTCCGCTCGCCTCCGGGTCCCCCGGTAGACCCCGGTAGTGAGGAAGGGAGGAAGGTTTCCCCACAGACGAATCCGAGTGAGGGAAATGTAAACTTTGATTAGGCGTTTCGTGGACAGCAGCCGTGCCACTGGGCGGCCCAACGGCGCTAACCTGCGCGCGATGTGGCGGCAGCGCCTTTGCAAGAGGAGAGGGCGTTCCCTCAGGTTCCCGCGGAGGAGGTCGGCCCGGCGTCGAGCCCTAATGCCGAACAATTACGGGAGAGGTGAGAAGAGGGGGTCGGGGAGGGAGAGAGGCACAGCGCGCAAATGTACCAGTGAGTGGCCTGTGTCGGGAGGGGGGGGGCAGTGGGGGGTATGGGCTGCAAGGCACGGGTTAGCGCAGTTATGCCGTTCGTCATACACCCCAACAACGGGGAGAAGGTATTACACTTTTCCCTGTAAATTTTGTATGAGCGTCGCGATGACTGCGGCCAGCGTGTTGCCCTGGAAGTAAATTGAAATATTGCAGGGCAGCGCCACTGGGCGCCCTGGCCACGCACTGGAACGCGTTGCGTGTGGCCGGCGCACCGCCCGCTGAGCACTTCATAGTCATGCAAGGCACTCCGGCTGCGGCAGGAGAGCCGGGCGGAGCCGGGCGGCTACGAGCGAGGCCCAAGATGCTCGTCAGATAGGACCGGCCGCGGACCGGCCGCGCTATGGGCGCTTTCTCGTCGGCGAACATCGGCGTATGAATTGGAGAACGGGACGGCGGCGTGCGTCCCTGGCGCGCACACCGCAGGTGGATTGTATGTGGTCCATGCGCAGTACACGCAGTACACGCAGCCTCCCGCGGGTCGCGGCGCGGCCACCTTCCACAGCCTCCGGGTACCTCCGGCGGCCGCGGCAAAAAAGTAGCCCGGAGCGAGCAGAGCCGGAGGCGGCGGCGGCGGCGCCGGGCCCAGCGGGCCCCACGGCTCCCCGGCGCGGGCCCCATGCGGCCGGGACGCTCTCCAGCTCAGTCGACTGCGGGCGGGCGGACTCTCCGGCCGGTACCGACTTGTACCGGGCGCGGCTTCGCGTCGTCTCCAGGCCGCGGGCGTCGGCGGCGTCGGCGTCGCGGCGGTCAGCCGGGGCACACCCGGGGGACGAGCGTCGGGACCCCGCCACCGCGGGACTGGTCTTCCCTCGCCTGCCAGCCGCTCCGCTGAGGGCCGCCCAACAGAATGTCAGTGCCGATCGACACGGATAGTGTTGTTCTGTCCAAGTCTCGAGTGGTTTCATCTGTCGTTTCCGCGATACTACTACACCCCGGTCGGATTAGCGTTATCTCCGTGACGCCTCCGTCTCATCGAGGCGCGCCCCGGTCTGCAAATATGATACAACTGTCAAGGCGACTTCCTTCCTGACGTCTCTTGTCGATGTCGTATTTTTCGCCATTGGTTCGGCACCGTGTCGCCGGCGCCCGGCGCGTCACATCGACACGAGTCGTCTTTAATTAATTAATTGAGGGCCACCCAGCTGCAACCGCCAGGCCGGCCGGTCCGGCCCGGCGCGGGCGGGGAGCATCCTCGCCACGCTTTCTGGCGCGGGGCCCGGCGGCCGCGGGGCCCGGCACCTTGAGCCGTCCCGGCCGCAGCCGGAGAGCAGGGCGATCGCCCAGCGCCGCGCGACTCTGGACGAAAACGTGAAGCAAAAGGGGGCTTCTTTCAACTCTCAGGGTGCCTCCCGCGACAGCGACCGAAATGGGCGATACTTGATTAGTGCTCCCCCCCTGTGTGCGCGGTCAGCCGCCGCGCCGACCGATGGCAGCGTTCAGGACGAAAAAAAAAAAAAAGGTTGGCCCTGAACAGCCGATATTATGAACGCGGCAGGGTTCATTCCCTCCCGATTATTGGGCGCTCTCCTGCTTTACCGCGCCGGCGGGCTTTAGTTTTTGTGCTCATTACTGCGTCGCACTCGAGCGGTCCCGCGGCCGCGGAGCCGGAGCGGCGCCCCGCGACAGGACAGGTCGCCATGGTCGAGGGGCTCCAGGGGCTCTCCTCCTGGAGCCGTGCCTTCCGAGCTCGTTCTAAGGGCGTGCGTTCTTGTGCCCACACAGGGTCTCGTCGGCGCCCCGCCTGCCGCTGGGCCCAGCGTCCATGGATCTCACCAGGTTCACGACGTCGGCCCACGGCCACCCGGAGGGGGCCCTGTCCCGAGTGATCATGGTGCGGAAGACCGAGCAGAGGGTCTTTACGTCGCTTCAGGGCAGCGAGGTGAGTCCAGCGGAGCCCGATGTAAAAGTGTCGCCAGACAATCGGCCACGCGACTAACAGGCTGGCTGGCTATCGCTTCCAGATCCCCAAGGTGGAGACGCTGACCAGGGAGACGGTGGAGACGTTCAGAGGCAACCGCACGCAGCGCAAGGTGACCACGTGCCAGAAGCGCGACGGCTCTCTCGCCGGCGACCTGGCCGAGCTACGGTCCGCCCTGAGCTCCGGATACACGACGCCGAGGACGGGGCGCACCACCCCGGGGACCGGCGGCACCGCCACCCCGCTCACTTCCGTCAGCAGCTACGCGGCGAGCGGTAAGTCCCGGACACCCGCTCGGAGGGGGTGAGTCACTCTGGCTCTACTTAGATAACGTTCCGGATCGAGCCTAACGACCTACAAGTCGGCCGGGCCAGGCGTTGTCGCGGGTGAGGCTGGGCTACGCGGGCTGCGTCGTTAGCGTGGAACAATGCCGGCCGTGCCGGGCACGCCACGGGCACGCCCCGCGGTGGCGGCCCGGGCGCCGTCAAAGCATAGGCCCCCAAGGCCGAAGCGCCGCTGTCAGAAACCTCACGATTTGGGAATAGATGGTGCCGGTGGGAGAAATTGTTTTGTCCCGATAATGGGTGAAGGATTAACCACGGGCAGGGGATGGCGCTGTTGTTCGGTTCCGCCCGCTTTTTCTACGAAAACACTTCTCGCTTTTCGCTTTCGTTTCGGCCCCGCGTGGTCCACAGATAAACCGAAAATACTATCAATATCTAAAGTAAAGTGACGTCAATCGACTCCAATCAGTCGACGACCGGTACGTCATCGACCGCGGGGCTTAGGGCACTTACTCCCTTCCTGTCGATAGTAACACGTCACGGATAAGACTTGCTCTCTGGAGCTCACGACAGGATAAGAAGCCCGCGAGTCCTAGGGCGGGCCATCATTCGTCGAGTAGCTCGGCAGCATGAGGAAGTACCTCTCCTCCGTGTTCCGGCCCACCGAGGCCCCCGCTGACGCCACCCCTGTCTCTTCGACAGGCATGTCTTCGGCGGACCCCGGGCGCCGCTCCCCCAGCAGCTCGCCGGACCGGCCAGGCAGCAGGGCGAGCCACGTGAGCGTCACCAGCAGGGCCAGCAGCAGCAGTACGACCACGGTAGGTACTCACTCCGACACCCCGTTTAACACGTTCAAGGCGGCTCGTTTTTGATGCCTATGATTTAATATGGGAGCGTGACCATTGAACGTGTTCAACTGATTACGGACGTTAAAAATGCTCTGAAAATAGTGACTACCTCTGTCTATACACTTTGAGTATACCTAAGCCCGGCCCGGCAGGCTGATCAGCCGCTGATGACATTTTCATACAGAAAAGGGTAGTCGAAGTCGTTTTGACTCCGTGTTGGCCGTCCTTGTTCCACCTGGGCCGTACACCAGTTTCTGACCCGGGGTGTGCCTGTTTCCCGCAGCAGAGGCTGAGCAAGTCCAAGTCGCGGAGCCTCTCGGACGGCGAGTCGTGCTTCGGCGAGGACTTCGCCCAGGCCTTCCTCGCCACGCACAACGAATACCGCGCAAGGCACGGCGCGCACCCGCTCAAGCTCAGCAAGAAGGTGAGCACGGTGGAGGCCAGTTTACAAGTCTGCGAGAAAGTCGTGACGACGACAGTGTCGTATGATGTGCGCGTGTCGTCTTCAGCTGAGCAGGTACAGCGAGGAATGGGCCAAGCGGCTCGCCTCCAGGGGCGTCATCGAGCACCGCAACGACTCGGAGCACGGCGAGAACATCTTCTGCTCGTGGTCCTCCAACCCGGCGCACACCGTGGCCGGCGATGAGCCCGTGCACCACTGGTACAGCGAGATCAAGGACCACAAGTTCGGCAAGGAGCCCACCTCGCTCAAGACGGGCCACTTCACGCAGGTAGGCCACACTGCGCTGCACTCGCGCGCGGCGGGACAGCCTACCCCGCAGTCGGCAGGCGTTCCGAGGCGGCGGGTCCTCACCCGTTCCCTTCCCTCCCCGACAGGTGGTGTGGAAGGACTCCCGCGAGCTGGGCGTGGCTGTGGCGCGCAGCCGCACGGGGCAGGTGTTCGTGGTGGCCAACTACTCGCCGCCGGGCAACTTCGTGGGCTGCTTCGCGGAGAACGTGCCTCCCGTCGGGTAAGCCAATGCTCGGCGCGGCCACCCGCAAATGGCAACCCTCAATGGCAACAGGATTTAAACTCGGTTGGTGTCTTTAGGGGCTTCCCCTCGACGCCGGGCGCGGCCCTGTCCCCGGTGCGCGAGGGAGTGGAGGCCGGCGGCTCCGAGGACCTGGCCCAGGAGGGCCTGCGGCTGCACAACGAGTACCGGCGCCAGCACGGTGTGCCCGCCCTCCGGCTCAGCACGCAGCTGTGCGAGTACGCGCGCGACTGGGCGCGCACCCTCGCCCGCGAGGACCGCTTTGCGCACCGCCCCGACGGCCGCTACGGCGAGAACATCTTCTGCGCCTGGTCACCGGACAGCGGCACCGGGCCATCCTCCAGGGTGGGTGCAAAGGAGGCCTGTGATACCTGGTACAAGGAGATAAAGGACCACCCCTTCGGCCAGGAACCCCGGCTGCTCAAGTCAGGTGAGTCATGTGCCTGCATGTAGTGTACTGTAGTCAAAATCTGATTTTTTAAATACAATTTTTAAATGCGATTTACAGGTCATTTCTCTCAGATGGTGTGGAAAGAGAGTAAAGAGCTGGGGTTGGGCATTGCAAGAAGTAAGAACGGACGCACCATCATAGTTGCCAATTATCATCCTCGTGGTAATTATATTGGCCAGTTTGCTGATAATGTGCCAAGACCAACATCAGGACCACACTCATCATAGGAGCGAATGGACGATTTTAAAGACCAATTGCCCCCCCCCCCCCTTTTTCCCACAGTTTTAAAGGTATGGTGTATTGTCGATGTGTTACACTACATTCCATAATTCATACCACTAGTAACCGTTACTCTTAGAAATCCTTTCACTTTGTTTAGCTTAATTCATTTACTTTTATATTTAACTGTCAAAAGACATTAAGGTTGGTTACATTTATTGACAGGTTTCATGTTAATACCAAAGAGTGTACTACAGTGCAGAGGCCATAATGCACCGCACCATAGGACAATTTCAAATTAATAAATTTGCAATATGGAGCATAGAAGTAGTTTTTTATACTTCACTGAGCATTTTTCTAGTTACCTCAGACTGCTTTTACATGCAGTTTTATTAGATCTTTGATGACCTTTTCAAAGCAATTTTTCATCTCCAATGATATAGTACTCTGCGTATTATTAGCAGGTTTTAGGTAATAAATTTGACTAATTAGTTGACAGTCATGTATGTATTTTGAATTCCAATGAGAATTTTATACCGTTAAGGAAAACATTTGTACGTTATCCATGTTAAAAATATAACACAAAGATTAAAGATTTGAAAAATCTCGAGTAGTGGTTTTTAAGTGGGCGGAAATCCAAAAATGTATGTACTGTAGGTAAGAGCTCTCCATGTAAACATACAGTACCTTTGTTTGTCATGAAAAAATTCAAGGTTGAAATAAGAATGAGCATTGATTGATTATGAAATATCTCAGGTATTGTTATCCAAAGAATTCGTAAAATTGAAAGAACTAAGTAGACAACCAAATGAAGAAAAAAATGTGCATCAGTGCATAGACAGAATTTACACAAGGCCACACATTTTTTTTTTTTTTAGGAAGTCAAATTTAAGGCACATATAGGATTTTAGAGGATGGCAGATAAGTTTCACATAAATGAGTAAACAAAACTGAATTTAAAGGAACTTACAAGGAAGCTTAAGCAAAAAGCACCAAATTGATATAAGACTGGTGGCAATGGCTAATGTTTGATTGGGTTGACTTCAAAAGTTAGAGACTATACATGAATATAACAAAACTCAACAGACTTGACATCCATTTCTTGAAGCAAGTTGAATGAACAACATTGTTCTTAATATTGCATAAGATAAAATAGTATACAACACTTAATTGAGATTTTTAAAACATTACTTATATGAGCTAACATGTATAACAACTATGCAAAATACTTGATATAAGATATAATCACATAAATTCCAGTAGTTAGTGTGCTGCTGAACAAGAAAATCTTTTAAAACTTTTGGCTTTTCTCAGCGATCAACACATACTTGGTATAGTTAACTCAGTTAAACGATGTTACTGTGGTGAGCCACTCCACAGCAACTCTCTCCACAGATATCAAAAGAAACACCACTTTTACAACCTTTGAATACTATTTTTGTAATCTTTACTTACCAGCTCTGTAGCCAGAAAAAAAAAAGCAACAAAAGAAACAATGTGTGTAGCTGAAAGGTTTCTTTCACTACAGTATAATATATTTTCTAATAAAAACATTGTGTCAATAATTGAGTTCAGATTATTACAGACAAACCAATCACTGTTAACTCCAGTAGCTCCTTCACAGAGGCTGTTCAAAATTGCAGTATAAATGATATCAAGAGAATATCTGACATTGCTTTCTCCTCTTAACATTTTTCTGTACCATCATGAGATTACTTTTTTTTTGCACTGGGTACAACTTCATACCATCTTGAGGAGTATATGGTGCACTTTGACCTCAGTAGGGCCCACCTTCCTTCTTACGGGAGACAGCACCTGAGAAAAGCAATTTTCATGTTGTATTGAGATTGAAGGTAAGTAGTTCCAAACTATGAACTATCATGGCACAAATCCATCAGATTATAAACTAAACGTTATCAATTTAAAAAAGAAAAAAAAAAAACACCAATGAATACTTCAAATACAAGAGATGGCCTCAGAATTTGACATTAGATGCACTTAATAATGGGAAAAGCTAATTTATTGGGAGTGAGTTCTGATGTGCACCTTTAGGGCACTGCTCCAGGTGAAGGACTTTCCACAATCATTGCATGAATATGGCTTTTCACCAGTATGAGTCCTCCAGTGCCTTTTTAAAACATCAGCACGAGAAAAACTAGATTGACATTCTGTACACTTAAAATGCTTCTCACCTGTATGAGTGTTCATATGGCCTTTAAGGTAGCTTAATTGAGCAAATCTCTCGCCACATTGGACACAACAGTATGGCTTTTCAGGAGAATGACACTTTAAGTGTCTATTGAGATCACTGCCTTTGGCGAAAGCTCTACCACACTCCATACACTTGAAGGGCTTTTCTCCGGAATGTGACATGATGTGATACCGAAGAGAGTCTGCTCTCGCATACACTGCTTTACACTCAAAGCACTCATATGGCTTTTCACCAGTGTGAGTTCTATAATGTGCTTTTAAATTCCGGGGTGAGGCAAACCCGCCTCCACACACTTCACACGTAAATGGCTTTTCCCCCGTATGAGAGCGAATGTGTCGCTTTAAATCACTGGGGCGAGTAAAAACTTTGCCACATTCTTGGCAAATTCTTTCATTTGCAATGTCCACACTGGTGACTATTGGGCGTTGAGTTGAGGGCTGAGCATTGTTCGGAGAGGTTGTTTCCCTTTGAACAGCATCTCTTTCAGTTTTACAAATATTTTTATCATGCTGCAATCTTGAGAGAGAGTGAGAAGAGAGTTGGTGGTGAGCCTGTTGTTGTAACAGATGAGCCTGGTGATGAATAGCAAGCTGTAACTTTGCTGCATCGTGATGCACTTGATGCAGTAGGTTAGTAGCAGACGTTGTAGGCTGCAAAGTATCTTCTGACTTCACTGCATCAATAGAATACTGTGTCCCAACAGAGTGTCTTTCTGGTTGAGCAATGGATCCACACATAAAGTCTGGGCAGGGCATAGTTCTGGGAAATGTCAAATTGATGTCAACAAAGGAAACATACAATTGTGACTTTTCCTTCAGTATGTTGCTGACGTATCAACGACATTTAGGAAGTAAGAGACGTTTCCTAAAGAAAAAATTAAAAGATTAGATGCAAAAAAGGAGTAGTAGGAAAATAATTACATAAAACATCAAATTTCAAAGCTAAATCTAACCTCATCATTGCCCTTTACTCTGCAGTTGAACGATATTCGGTTGTTCTCACGACAAAAGTAAGGTAGAAATCCGTTTCAGTGATATCAATCGAGCTAAGTAAAGCTGAAAGTTGTAGAATGGAAGGATTTCTGACCATTTAAAGACGAAACTTCCTCCCTGAATGAAAATGCACACATCAACAACAATAAATGGAGATATGCCAAATGCGAAGCAAGTTGTTGCATTGGTTTTGGTATTGCAGTTCAAGGACGACGACAAGTGTGTACTTCCCGCCACAGTTCAAATGCAGACTGTGGTTAACGAATTCAGGATCTTGAGATTTTCAAGTCAGGATTGATCTCTTACTGACTTTTTTTGTCAGAATACTTGTTAACATTGTGAAGGAAAAAGTTGGAGGATTAGTAACTCAGATTTTTGAAACAATTCTTCTTTATTATTGAATTAATCATAATTATGAATACAGTATAACGATTACAGTCTAGCAAATCAGTTTCTCTTCAGCATGGACATATACCAAAATGCATTCTGATTATGAAGAATACTATGAGACATGATATGTATACATCATGAAAGTCAGAAAGAAGAAACAGGTACAACAGCTAAGCTCCCTTATCACCTTACATATATTTTTAATCTGACTAAATAAAACAAGTAACAATGAAAAACACAAAGTTATCCAGAGATATTTTTTCAATATATGCAACATGTAACAATGAATACTCAAGGCAAGGTTCAAAATATCTCTTGCACTGCATCCAAAAAACAATTACTTTAGATAGTTCCTTAAAATGATAGGAAACCTGGCAGTGAAACCTGTGATGTGGTGATCAAGGAATATGCTTTTGGCCCAAGTATAATGGTCATTTTTTAAAATTTTCTTTAAAGACACAGGACTGGTTTTAAATATTTTAATTACAGTAACATGTAATTGATCTACACAAGCAGGAAGAGATAACTGCAGTAGGGAAAGAATTGCATCAAGTAGCATGGGAATAACCACAGCGCAACAGTGACAAGACAAAGCACCACATGTTCTTCTTAACAAAATAGGCCACTGTGTATTGTTGACTACAGAAACCTAAAGCTATCAAGGAAGAAGAAAACTCTCAAGCAAGTATTCAATTTATTGCTAAGATTTTGCACAGTGGATGTAATATAAATAAAATCTTCTGAAGAGATGAGTTTAAAATTATGCTTCCTCAATCTCTTAATCACATGATTAACAACAATGCAATTTATAGCTGGACACCTAATCAAATATTCTTTGTTTACAGTTTGAATACAATATGGTCCAATCTAAAAAAACAAAAAACAAAAACCATCAAAAAACGATTTTTAATGACTGACCAGCTGCTTACCGAGCTGTTACAAAATTAGAATTATAAGGAAATAATAAATTAATTACCTTGTCATACAACTAAAGCTATATAAAAAGCAAAACTGTGTCCAAAAGCATAGAAAGAAGTTTCCGACAGAAAGCAGTCTCTTACTTGAGCGAAGGGAATAACTCAAATGTCTAGGAAGATCAAGTTAATTGTGAAAGTTTACTCTCTAAAATGAAAAATATTACCACTATGCCATGAGAGCAATAAAAAAAAAATTAATCAGAAGGTAGCTTATCAAAAACAAACAAAAATAAGAAAGGAATAAAACACTGTGCTTTATGAATGGGAGCTTCCCAAAACCCACAATAGTACACATCGTAACAGTTAGTAGCAAAACAAAACACTAAGAGGTCTCCCAAAGAGGCCAAAGATATTAGGCAATACAATACAATGTTTGCAAGATTCTCTCTAAGATGAGTTGCATGTGAAGAACATTTTTTGTAACAATAATGGCTCCTATTCCACTTCTATATCACTTAAAAGTTTCACACAGCCTATATTAAAATAAAATTAAGACACACAAAATGAAGTCACAGTTCAAATAACCAGCTTCATACAGTAGACAAATTAAGTTATGAAGAAAATAGCCTGAAGTTCAACTCCTACACTGTCATTTACTATACATAAAATAGACAGCAGGAGAATCATTAAAGGAAATGACAATGGCTCCCCAATTTCAGCGGTTCTTGCTATAGATTGTCTTTGTACAAGATATTAAAATCTGAGATAATTCATTATCCTCAATCAGTGGCACACTTATCAAGAGTAAATTCACCTTCAACAAGAGAGTGAACCAAAGAGACTGAGGTCAGTTGACAGTTTGGTGCTTCATGTGTAAATACTATTGGTTTGTGAGTATTATGAAAATTAATGATTTCATGAATCATTGAATCCTAAATTTACATTGTCTTCGGGAAAAACACTGTACAAATTTCATTAAAAGTAATTGAGACAGTCTTAAACAAGTTTGATTGGCCACTTAATACCTGTTTTGTTTGTTTGTTACTGTTTTTAAAACAAAGGAATGGTTTTTGACATTTCTAAAACAGAACATAAACACTTTAAGTGGTCACTTGCTATCACAATCAATTATATGCTTTTAAGCAAATTGGCTAAATGGCTCTACCCAGAAATTTGATTATATTGAATAAAATGGGGCCAAAATAGATCAGCAAAATCAGTTGAAAATATCACAATCTCAATCACTCAGTGGACAATGTACATTAAACCACAAAATGAGCCACAATGTGTGAAAAGATGAGGGATGATGGTTTGGTTTAAAATTACAACAATTTCTTAATTTGATAAGTCATAAAAACTAGACCCTCTGATAACACTAATAAATAT
Organism: Frankliniella occidentalis; assembly: GCF_000697945.3. Lineage (NCBI taxonomy): Eukaryota > Metazoa > Arthropoda > Insecta > Thysanoptera > Thripidae > Frankliniella > Frankliniella occidentalis. The sequence continues at coordinate 1,659,879 of NW_026267144.1, read as the reverse complement.
GTACAAAATGTACTTTATAAACCTAAATGATTGCACTTTTACCATAAACACCACAGTAAGCAGTGTGAGGTGTATAAGGGTGGTAACCTGACTTCAACACTAAACAATACCCTAACTTCAAAGGAAGAATGGACTGAGAGGAGGGGCTTTTTATCGTTTATCCCCCTCATCACACACTTTAGCTAAGAATGGAAGGGTTAAAGAAAGTCTAAATTTACTCTGTCTTCTTATTCGATTTATCTTGCTGCTGTTTGAGCTTTTTGTAGTCCTGGAAGAGGGTACGCATGTCAGCCAAGGACTTTTCAATAACCTTTGCAAACCTGCTTGAGTCCTGCAAGGAGAGGAAGAATTTAATAGATGGATAGATACATGTTTATAATTTGTAAAAGCTCGGTCTAGCTCGTCATTTTTAGTGTCATTCCGCTGTTAGCATCGGTTTTTCCAAACAACTAGAGTAGGAAACGACAACTAATTGCTCCGATTTTGCGTCATTCCGCATTTAGCGGCGTTTGTTTTTTTTTTTCAAGCAACATCCACTGACGTTATATCGGGCTTATACTACTTACTTTTACCTATATTTTGGTTTAATAACTTACTGTAGTATCACAGCTGCGTTTGCTTGAAATATGGAAAAAGATAAGGTCTTCTCCAGCAATAATATATGAAACACCATATCCGTCATCAGCAACTGGACCAAAGCCTCCTCCAGCAGAAATGCACTTCGGGAACTTTTTAAGATCCATTTTAGTTGTCTGACCGTGAGGTGTTTGAGATGTTGACAACCTCCAAGGTTCACTTAAGACTTCCTACAGAGAAACCAAAAAAAATGAAAAAATGAAAAAATGAAAAATGAAAAAAAAAAAAAAAGACGAAGAAAAAAACACTGGTTGACATTTGCACTTCTTAAGAGCGCCGTGACTTTGATTTTACTTACTTTTAAGAATGGGGACTCTACCTCCAGGTACTTGGAAACAACATATAGACAGAATAGATGTCGATCAATACCTTTGCCACACATAGCATCTTGGATACCCAAATGGTGCACTTTGCAAGCTTTCTGCAGAAGGGCAACTCTCTCTTCAGTCTGAAAAATACAAAACAAAGTTATTAGAAGCTCAGCAATTTATTGGCAACCAAAGAGAAGATTTGTTAGACGTACTGTGGAATTTTTGCTTTCCATGGACTTAACCCATTCAGATGACTCAATTGTACATGGCCTAACAGTTTCAGTCCTACCCTCCAGGTAAAGGCGTGTCATGGATGCCTCATAAGTCAAGCTGAACTTGCCAGCATCCTATGAAATAGAAAATTCTTGTAGATATTTACTTAATTTACAATGAAGTGGTCTCTAAGACAATAGCTAGCTCATAAGTGATTGATTAATCTTCCATGACACATACCCTGTAGTAGGCCAGCTGCATAGCCATTTGAATATAAGCATCTGGACTCAAACGACATTCTTTCATGAAGCCCTTGCCATAGGCATCATGAACATAGATCCTCAAGTCAACATCATTCAGGAGGTTTACAGCAATCTTAAAAACAATAAATCAAATAAATAACCAGTATAGCTCTGATATTCGAGAGTTAGCAGTCACAATTACATTAGATACAATATTGTACCTTGTAAGATGAATCAATAGCAGCCAATGCCTTCTCATTTAAATCCCACTGCAAACGGATAGGAGCTGGAGGCTGTAACTCAGGTTCACCAATTGTGTGGCCATCAGGTGCATATCTAAGAGCATAAGAATAAGACTTGAGAAAATGAGGCCAGAATAAAATGGCCAAGGTCTGATTCTAAATGAAATGAGTGATTGTCCATTAAAAAGGTTTGTAAAGGGATGTTTTAAATTATTTTATTTTTATCCCCCAAGAAAGGTACTTTGAATAGGGCATTGAAAGGAAACAATAAAAGAAACCAACAGGGATTTTTGATCAAATACTTAACAAGGGGACTTAACAACTGCCAGCATCAAGCCAGCATATTCATTAATGTAAGTCATACATTTGGTACAACATGCATCTTGTTAGAGTACTGTATGATGACTTTTGTAATTCATTTTCTTATAGTTAGGTCAAGGTAACGGTGCTAAGTGTTACTGGTTTCACTAAAGCAGCATGCAAACAATTTAGAGTAGCAAGCAAGTATATTTATAAAGCAAAGGAAGTGGGATAGTAAGAGAATTACAGGATGAGACTAAGGACATCTATGCTAGGAGAATATTGAGAAATATATTAGTCAACAAAAAGGTATCTTAATATGACAACCTCACATTTAAGTTCCACATATTGACTGAGTGATTTAAATGGAAAGGTCTGTTAAATGGCATGACTGAAGTATGCAGGGATTGTACAATAATGAAATATTAGGGGCAAATATTGCTACATGGAAAAGATATGAATGCAAGAAACATAAAAAGGAACTTCTTAAGAATTGTCATTACCCGACTTCTGTGTCTCCAGCAATCACATGTTCCCATAAGTGTCCCATGACAGGGGCGTCAGCCCTGGTAAGCAGTAAAAAAAAACAAAAAACTAAATAATGTAGAGTACAGAAGAATCTGAGAAAGACAAGGTTGCACCATGTACCATAGTATCGCCTGTCTCCCAACTAACTCAGGCATTTGTAAGAACAACATTCAGACATTCAACAGTAATGTAATGCTTGCTAAATACGGTAATTAAACTTAAAACACTCCATTGAAAACAAAACAAAAAAATCTATCTACAAAAAAAATGAAAAGAAAAGAAGAATCTCCTAGCTGTTCTGTTCAAAAGCAACAAATTCAACTCGCAGTACCAACTATTAACAAGATGAGAAAATGGGAAAGTGAGCATTAATTTGATTGCAAATAAATCCAACACGTGTAATATATGATGTTTCTTGCTGTGCAGAATCCTCAGAAGAGACCTGCTATACAAAACAAACATAGCACACCAGAGTCAAAGCCGAAAATCTACTGGTACCCAACGGCTCTTGATCAAACAGCAGTATGTAGAACTGATAATATTCACATTAGTACAAAAAGGGGCGAAAAATGCTGATACTAGATCTCAAAAATTGCTGCCTGTTCATGGCTCAAGTAGGGATGAGCCTCACTACATTAGACCAAATAGTCTGACGGAAAGTTCTATTTAAATCTTTTAAGCAAAGTTAACTGGTATGAAAGTTTTAATGCGTAATAGTAGGAAAGTTGGAAATAAACCGTAAGGATAGTCCACCACCATGGTACCACACGTTTCCGTACACAAGCTGCAATGTTGCGGGTTTGCTTACTCAATTGGACCGTAGGCAGCCGAAGGGGCCATGGCGCAACACATATTTGCAGCGAGTGCAAAGAAACACACGGTATAGCTATTTACATATTGAAAAACTGGCAAAGAAGTGCCACCACCATGATGAAGGTTTTCACCTGACTCAGAAATAGAGAAGGAAGTGAGAGTAGTCACTAGCAATGGACTGAATGGGAGAGAGAGATGAAATATCATAAGAGCAGAAATCATTCCAGTAACATGACTGAAAGAAAAAGATCTGAAGAAAAATCTAGTTTTGTACAGCAAAGATGAGCAAAGAAAAATAAGAGCTGCTACGATGCACAAGGCAAGCAAAAGAGAAAAAGCAAAGGGTAATCGATGGAAATAAATTATTTTACCCTCCGGCCATAAGTTCCTCTGTCATAACATACTCCCACAAGTGGGACATGACAGCTGCGTCAGCCCTGTTGATTAAAAGTAAATAAAAAAAAAAACTGAACAATTTCACAAAACACATTATTTTTAAGATCACTGAAAAGCTGTCCTGAAATATTTAATAAAAAATTGAAGTGCCTTCAACACATGGTTTGATGTTTCCTGACTTGCACCTGTACAAAATTTATTTTCAAAATTTTCTTCCAACCCAATGAGGATAGCTGACAGAACGTTTATCAACTTGATCAGATGTTATACATTAAGTTACACATATAAAGCGATACCTCAAATAAATTTTGTCTTAGGCAAGAATACACACCATGAATGCTCTGAGTTGAAGCCAATCTGAAACAAAAGCAGTTACAATTTTAAAAAATAGATTTGAAAATTTCTGAACTCTAATGAAAGAGGTTTATGTTACTAACCCTGCCATTAGATCCAATGCAAAGAGTGAAAGACTTATCGAACCAGCGGTCATATCCCTTGCCATGAAGAAGAACTCTGCCAAATTTGTCCAATAGCTCTGGACGGCTCTGTGAAGCAAGTAAAACTTCAAAATTATGCAATACTTCAAAAGAAGTTAAATGATTGATGATTCCAAGATTATACCTGATCAAATTCATATGGTTCATCATCAAGACTGACAGTGAAGGCTGCCTTTTCAATTGCATCTAGGGACTGGCGATTTGTTCCTTTAAAGAAGAACTCCTGCCTTGTGTTTGCCCAATGTGTGCGAGGTCCGGCAGTGAGTGCTGCTAGTCGTTCTTCTCCCTCAAGTGGCTCACTCTTATTGTCTAGAATGGCTTGCATTTGCCTAACAAACAAAGAGTTTATGACAGACGATTAAGAGAAAGAAATTTATTTGAAACAGGGAGTGAGGGTTGTACTTACACTTCTAGTTCACAAGGCAGCAAAAGCCTGTTTTTGTGATAAATGATGACCTTGAAGTACCTGCCTCGGTGGTACACAACAATGTGACAGGAGTCAGAGTAATGAACAATACGGTCGGTTTCAGGACCAGGGACTCTAGTTGTGTTAAAAAGACGTTCATACTGCCAAGAGCAGAGTGGCACGAGTCCCTGAATTAAAATCTGGAGGAATACAAAATAACAATAACATATTACCAGTAGTTCACACAGAAAATTCGACTAAATACACCTGTAGAGGCATTGCTAAGTTAGTTTTCTAAACTTACAGGTTCCATCTCTTGACGTTCGATGAGTCGTCGGTACTGAAGACAAGTATAAATGACTGTAGCAGCACGAGCAGCTTGAATTTTTGTTGGGTGCATCAAGATTGCATCAATGCCATAAAAATTTGAGTTTACCATGAGTGGAGATCTTCCTCTGAGGTAAACATATTCTTCCCACCAATCTGATACATAGTTACTGGCCCACCTGTAGATGTAAGCAATACAAAAGAATGATTGTTATGCTTGTGTGCAAAGACAATAGAAAGGATTGAAACAGGAATAGATATGAACTAACCAGGATTTTAACTTAAGATATCTTTGTAGTTTTGTGCCAATGCCACTTCCAAATTCCTCTGCAAGTTTTTCCATGCGAGAGTATTCCTCATTGTTCAAGAGCGGACGGACACTTCTTAGATACTAGAATGTCAAAAATGAAAGATAGATAAATAAAATAGATTCACAATTTAACAAAAGTTAGTAAATTTTAAGGATTTCATACCCTTTTAACTGTATCATCAAGAGCAGGAACAGGTAACTTGGGAAGGGAACCTTGGAAGGAGTATAGCATTGGGCGGCTAACTCCTGACAGAGCTTTTACTAAGACCAGCCACAATTTTGTTTTGGTAGAAATTGACCTACCACTACCTCGCTCTTCATACATCCAACCTTGAGAAAAAAATGCATTAATTACAGTTGCATACAAAGCTAGATTTATAGAAAAACTTCTAAACAATAGACAGTTTACACAAACCTTTGTACACCAGAAGTAGTCTTAGAGTATACCTAATAATCTGTATTACTGCAAACCACACACTTAGTGCAACTGTAAAGCATGCCACCACCTGCCAGTGAAACGCCGTGCTACACACAAAAATCAACCAATTGAAAACATAAGTAAAACCTTTCACTTGAATATCTCAATGCAAATATTAAGTAAAATACTACAAACCTTGGTAAATGTGGTAAAAGCATTCCTACTAGCCCAATAGGAAGTCTAACCCCTGCAAAGTGTAGAGCCACAAGAATACCAACAGTTGCCCACAAGCTCTGAAGCGGAGCTGGATATACTCCATTCTTTACACTGTTCTGTGATTTGAGGGGGATAAAAATAATATTAATGACCAGTAGCTAAGTTGGTAAAAAAAATAGATTTCTTGAGTGTACATACTTGAAAACGCCACAATCTTTTCTTCCACGAACGGATGCCTGAAGACCATACAAGATGCAAGACTTCCCGGTCGAAGTTCACATCCCATCCCTCGTGAGAGATGGAAAATGAAAAGGCTACGGCAGAATGAGCTTCAGCCATGGTGCGGGCCGGGTCCTAAGGACCTGGAAAAGATAATTAGAAGATTTTTTTAGAGAAAGTATCCACTTGTATCATTTCCTTGCACAAGTGATTTGGGAATTAATTGTGATACATTTAAGAGTAACTATGGCCCATACTACTTTAGTAGAGAGCTACTCAAAGAAGAGACACGTTAAATCTGGTGAAGACCTTTGAGCTGTGCTTCACAGATTGTGCTCACAGTCAGACTGACAGGGAATTCCAAATTACAGGTCCCCGGAAACGTTAGGTAGCAGGCGGATATTACCCAAAGTGTAAAAGTCAAGAGTGGAGTGCAGCAAGAGGCAGACAAGACAGGTTGAGAAACCGACCACTAAACACTACACTACACACACACACATACACAGTGGTGAAGTCAGCCCCCCCCCTCCCCCAGCACCTGCTAAGGGCGTACATTTTGCCAGTCGCGCGCTCCCCAGGGCATGCTCAGCTCAGAGGGCCGCCGAGTGCCGAGGCTTGAAGGACTTCCCCACCCCCGTCCAGAGTGCTATTTTCGCGACATCAGACCGCGGCTTGGTGGCGGCGCGTGTCAGCGGAAAGAGGGGAGATGGGGAGGGGGGGGGGCACGACAATCAGCTCCACTTGCAAATAATTTCCTACTCCACCGCGACAGCGTGCTGGACATTGCGTACAGGGTGCGTCTGTTCCAGGGGCAACAAAAAGAGGAGCGGGCGCTTCTGGTTAAAGTCCCTGGATCGTGGACTTTAGTCCTGGCCTGGTTAGTAAACAGCTGCAGGTGACGAACAATAATGCGGGAAGAATGGTTCAGGCTCGAGCCTCGATGACACACTTGCGTCGTATATGAATGAAATGACCGGTGGACTTCGGACCTCGCCCCCCCCCCCGCACACTCCCCCCGACGAGAGGGGAGAAGCATGTCCATGAGGGGGGGGGGAGTAGCGCCCAGTAGCACTCCATCAAGAGAGGAGTGAGGAGGGGGGGGCAGGGGGAGGGCCCGGGGCCCCCCCCCCTTTGGGGCCTTTCCCCCCCCCCCCCCCCCCCCCCCCCGGGGGGGGGGGGGGGGGGTGGGGGGGGGGGGGGGGGGGGGGGGCTGCCAGCGCCTGCCCATCGTTGTGGTCCTTCCCCCGCCTCGTCCCGCTCCGCCGTCGCCCCGCGCCGCACAGACCAGCAGCAGCGGCAGGCCTCTGCACAAAGATCCAAAGCGGCCCAACGTCCATCATGTTCCCCGCACATTTGCGCGGTGGGCCGAGGATCCTGCCCGCCCAGTGTTCGCAATACCGCGCCGCCGACGGCGCAGAACAAGCGCGAGCGCGGGCGGGGAGCGCGTCGCGGAGCGGTGCAGCCACGTGCTCGCCCAGGGAGGGCTGCCTGACGGCGGGCTGCCTGACGGCGAGCTGCCGTGCAGGTATGGCGGCGGCAGGAGGAGGTTGAGCCACCGCAAGCAGCAGCAGCAGGTGCGCGGGGAGGATGTGCACACCGGCGTGCGACCCCAGCCGGGCCGGCTCATTAGTGGTGGCCAAATAACAACAACGCGGAGCGAGAAGAGAAGCGGGGAAAGGAATATTATTGAGTCGGACCAGTCGGACGCAGCAGCAGCGGCAGGCGACCTCGACCAAAGGTGGCCGTGGAGCCGGCGGCGCGGGGGCCGCGGGGGCCGGGCGGAGAGGAGCGGCGCGGCCGCAGGATAGCGCGGTAGGCGCGGGCGGGGGCCGGACCTTTGGCCGCGTGGAGCCAGCGAAGCGAGCGCTCACACGACACGGCGCACTTTGGCCGGGCAGGCTAACGCACCGAGTACCCCTGGCCGGGTACCCCTGGGTACACCCGTGCGCGACCCTTGCCCCGCCCCGTGCCGCTCCGGGCGGACAGGTGCACAGGAGGTGCACTGTATACTGCAATATGCCCCCCCTTCCGGGCCGGCCGGCCACGAGGCGCCCCAGCGCGGCGCGCAGTAAAGAAAGACACTTGTTTTCATCGCAGCGCCCTCCGATATCCGGCCCGGTTTAGAGTCCTATCGGTCACGACCTCCGCCCCACGTGGACTCGCCCCCACCCCACCCCCAATCCGCTCCCGCGCACAAACAGGCGCCATTTAGACCCATGCGGCCTGTTATCGCCACTCTTCTCTGGCGCTGGCTATTATACAATGCTCCCCCCCCCCTCTCTAGCGCCCGCCTATCTCCGTCGCACTCCCAGTTAGCTGCTCATCTTCCTCAGGCTCATCCAATACCTCCTGAACCCCTACCGCCCCCGCCCCCTCCAGGGGACCTCTTGAGCTTTGGACCCGCCGCGCCGCCGCCGCGCTCGTGCGCCCGCGCCTCGGACACGGAGCTCGTGAGCGCTCGTGAGCTGCGCAAAGTGCCTCCTCCTCCGCACACACACACATAAACGTGGCAGTGAGGATGCTGCTGAAGGACACGCGGTTCAAAAAAGTGAGACATAAGAAGACGACTTTTCCAATAGACCTGCCACATGTCGCGATCGCACTAAGCAGGCGGCAGCGCCGGCGCGGTGACGCCACATCGCCGATTCGCGCGGCGCAGCGAAGGCCTCTCAGCCTCGACTGTACTGCACCATGTTGCAGCGCGCGCGCAGCTGCACCGCGGAAAAAGGAAGAGACAACAAGCACTTTGTTTAAAGGTCGACTGAAAAAAAAACTGTCTCTCAATTCCTCCATTCAAGTTTTTGATTGTTATTGTTACTTGTTGTGCGTGATGAGTTTGCTGTAGGCCAATGATGCAGCGTGGTGCGCGAAATGAGTGAGGTACCGTGGGTACCGTGAGGTACCGTTGGGCCAGCCCAGCCGTAGGCCATAGGCAGCCCCGGGGCCAGGTCCAGGCGGCCGGGCGCGGTGGGCCCGCTATTTGGATGAGTCGCAAGTGGCCCGCACCACCACGGCCGCGACAGGCGCGCGCCTCCACTTTCACCATGACGCGACACCACCACGACGACGACGTGCCAACGCCGAGCATGTCGTCTTAAGACGACGCGGCGAGTGCCTAACAGGGTGCGTCAGGGTAGAGTCTTAAGTTTCAAAGGGGACCCGTACCGTACAGCCCAACATGACATCACCGACGTTACGCCTGCGGCTCGCTTTTAAGCTCCCCGCTGGATTGGGTCCAGAGAGTGCATCCGTTTATCTCAAGAGCGGTTTTGTGATTGGTTCTCATTCGGCAAAGGACGGGGGCTGGGCGCCTGCGAGACTCGGGGTAGGCCACGCCGCAGTACACGCGTGCACGGCAGGCGAGGTGTTGCCTACCTACCAGGCGCTCTGAGAACCGCCATAGGAACTAGGCTGTTTCGTACTCAACGCATCATCCCTTCTACTGACCAACCGACCCTGTGTGAAGACCATGCTTCGCAACGTCGAGTAGGAAAATGTTTTGGTCAACGCACCGCGATCGGCGATGACAAAAAAACATGAGCCATAGTAAGGAAGTAATAAGGAAAGGTACACATTTACACAGGGTACACATTTTCATGGCAATTTTTCTGACAGCGTACGAAAGGTAAAAACCCTACCACGTTCAAACCAAGAGGCCAGGACTAGTCTCTTGTTCAAACTGCGCCAATGCTTTTGCTACGGGCGGGCGGTCTTGAAAGGGCAGTCCCCATTAAACATTCGCGAAATGCGCCAATATTTTCTTGTAGAATAAGGGCGGGGTTTAGCGAGTGGTCTGCGTAGGCCTGCCCCGATCATTGGGCGGGGTATAAGGGGAAAACAGGTTGGTTGGGGTGCGGGCCGCGGGGTGTGGCCGACCACCTCGCCTCACTCAGCGGGGCGCGAGGCGGGGCGGGGAAAGCACGGGCGGGGATCACACTAACTGCGACCAAAACTGTCGGCCAGACCCGTCCAGTCCCAGCTGGCGCAACGCAAACCTAACCTACAGGGGCCCCCGTCCCCCCCGGCCCGACCGGGCAGTGCGAGCCAGACAGCAGGTAGGCCGCACCGGCGCACGGCTGAGAGGCACGCTGCCTACCTCCGCTACCACAGGCGCTATTTCGTTAACCTCCGATGCCTGTACGAGAGCCAGACCATGGCCGCGAGAGAGGATGCGTTGTTGTCGTAGTGATCCCCCATCCACTCTTCTAGTCGAAAGACTTCGCCGATGGTTGCAATCACACACAAGATACCTAAAACCAGAGGAAGGTTGTCACGTGCAGAGCCACTTGTGTGAAAACAACACAACATCCTTTTCGATCCATCATATTTTATTTTTATTTTTAAAAAGTGACAGGGCAGCCGAGCTGGTGCGCAGACTTTGCAAGGCCAGGGTGTAACAGGGTCCAACGGTCGCTCTCCAGCCGCTCCAGCTCGCATTGCAACATCCAGGGCGGGCTGAGGCGGGGTGGGGCGGGGTGAGGCGGGGTGAGGCGAGGTGGGACGCGGCCAGGCCAGTGAGCCCCAGCGGGCCCCGAGCTGAACAGCCAGCCGCAAGGTCAGGTTCGGCCGGTCAGGTTGGATCAGGACCCCCTCCAGCCGCCCTTCGGCGGGTCAAGCCTCTCGCCTGTTCCTCACGAGAAGGTCCCCATTACATTAGTACAGGGCGAAGGAAGTCGCGGGACCGCCACGGCGAGCCAGCAAGTGACTCACAGAGCCAAGTCGAATCAAAACAAAAACATGCGCAATAGGCGTAAACAAACAAGGTGCCTGCCCCCCGCGCACGTGGCGCGTGGGGCGAGCTCGCTCCGATACCGGGGCGGTAAAGTCCAGCTCAGGGCAGTGGCGTAGCGTAGAGAAAAGGGGGGGGGGGTCTTGGTCGCACAGTTGGCGAACCGTGCCGTTTCGTTTGCGCAAGGACTTGAATCCGCCGCCGCCACCGCGGCCCCCCGCGTCCCGCTACCTCGTAGTTGTAGACGCATCGGCCCGGCCCGACCAACAAGACGGCCCGCGCCCGCGCCACGCCCGCGTTTTCCGAAGGAGTGAGATAATTGAAACAAACACGAGAGAAAGGAGGGGAGGGGGAGAGGGAGGGGGCGTGAGGCCCGGTACTAGCCGTGGGGCCGGGGCGACAATGGCGGTCGCACGCAGCGCGCGCTAGTAGAGCAGCAGAGCCAGCAGAGCCAGCAGAGCTCTGCTCGAGATCAAAAGCGGCGCGCTTTTCGCGCCCCTTTCTTCAATGGCCGCAGTCGCGTCGCGGCGGTGGTGGTGCAGCCTCGGGGAGAAAGTAGGGGAATGACCCGTGGGCGGCCCGGCCCCGCGCGCACCTGTCACCTCATTGTCCAGTCTCCAGGGAATGGCTTCTGTACTGTTCTGGCGGGGCGGGGCGGGG
>NW_026267144.1:1637469-1648366 GCF_000697945.3 Frankliniella occidentalis | reverse complement strand
TTATCGGTATCGATGTGCTCCCCGAGCGGTGCGACAGCGCGGCATTGAGGGGTGGGGCGGCACGAGCGCGGCGGCGGCTTGTCGTGCAAATGGGGCGTGAGCCGTCCAGCCGCTCGGATAGATTGTCGATGCCAAAGTTTGGACCGCGGGGCGGGGCGGGGCAGGCTGCAACCAGCCAGACCCCGTGCCCTACATTCAGAGGAAGGGCCTTGATAGCGGCGGCAGGCCGCGGCTAGGCTCCGCGCCGCGTTGCGCTGGCCCGCTGCGTTGGCCCGCTGCGCTGTGCGCAACAAGTGGCGTGGGTACCAGGCCGGCAGACTCCGGTCCGGTACTGCGGCGGGTCGGTCGATACCCCTCGCACCTCGCCACATGAGCTAACTCGGCCTTGAGAGAGGCAAACAGATAAGCAGCTTGGCCTTCCCCCTGGCCCTCCAGCACCCACCCCCGAGCGTGCGTGCGTGTGTGCGTAAGTGAGCAAACACTCCATCAACGAGACCCCCAAGGGCCCGGTCGCCGTGTCGGCACGCACGTCTGGGGCCGTGGCTGCCACGGCGGGTGGGGAAATATGCACTGGGTGACGAGCCCAAACCGGTTAGCGCCGTCGGAGCGGCGCGGCTGGGGTGGGCGTTGTTGTCGCCCCGCGTCCTGGGGCCCGGGGCCCGGGGCCCGGCCGGGTCAGGGTGCACCGCGCACCCCAGCAGCAACAAAGCAGGCCGCGCCGCCGCCATCGTCGTCACCACCCTAATGAGTCAGGGCCATAGCAGCCTGACAGCCTGACCTTTGGGCGGTCCGCGCCGGTCCGCTATCGCAGGTCCCCCCCGGGGCCGGGTGGGCGAGGTCCAAGTCCGGGCCGGGGACGGGCAGGTTGCCGCCATGCAGTGCGGGCGGCCGCCAGGCCCCCGAGGGGTGGGCGGCGGCGCACCTGACTGCCCAGAGCCGCGCGAAAGGAGGCGGGGTCGAACAGGTCCGCGGGGCAGAGTGCAGCGAGTGCAGCGAGCCCGGGGGGCAGATATGGCTAGGGTGGTGCGGCGGGGAGGGCGTGGGAACACCCGCGGCCGCCGGGGAGGTGCTAACCGAGGGTCAGGCGCTTATCATCGCCATTACCGCCTCCCGGTTCACACCCTCGTGCGAAGAGCGCGCACTTCTTTGAGGACGGGCGGCCGCGCCGAGTGCACCAGTTTATCAGCATTATTTACAATGAGCTTCTTTTTTTGCAATCGTTTATTTTCTCTGCTTCTACTCGGGAGCTAAGGCATCTCACACTCCTTACAAGACTAAAAGGAGGGAATCTTATCATGGGGGAAAGGGTTTACAACTGACGCAGAGAGTGATGCAAATATCCGCTTTTACCAGGCAAATATGCTATTATTATTATAATTCTTATTATTGACTGGCACGCTATGGTTCAAAAGTTAAGATAAGCTTAATGAGGGTATACTTGTTGCTTGAGGAAGCATCGGCTCCCTTTTGACAGAGTATTTTATCAGTAGATAAGCCAGACCCCCCCACCAGACTGAATGCCCCGCTGGTCAATGTTGGGATAGAAATCTCATCCCAACCTACACTCAAATATATCTTCCGGGAGTGTACGTTAAACTGAACTTTGTACCGCACAGCATTTCAAAATTAAAACACCCCAGTAGGCAAGAAATAAAGCAGTACGGCCCATAAGCTGATTTATCAGTGACAAAAGGGACATTTATTTAATTTGTTAAACAAACTTAGATTAGAAGACAAACGTTATTGAAAAAAATTATGGTGACTGCAGTACTTTTTACAGCTAAGTTGATAAGACTCAAAAGGAATTAGAATTAAAGCAATGGATGAATTGAGTATCCATGGAAAGGCTGAATAACAAGCAAGTTAGAAAACAGTTTTACACCAAGGTGTCAAAACCCATTCAAAAGAAGGATATTATATTTGAGAAATAGTAATAAATCAAGATTGAAAATTAAAATGGTACTAGAACTAAATAAAGAAATTGGTATGGCACGGATGGACATCTATTATTGCAGATAATCAGTTAAACTAGGAACAAACAAATGTTATTGGATCTTTGGACACAGCTTCCATTCAGCTCATAGACATGATAAAATTGTTCATCTGCTTGAGTAATTAGGTTATGGAGTCTGTTTATTTCCGTTATTTTTTGACACAACACTAGTATTGAAAACCGTCATAAGTAATTTTGAAAACTTAACAATGAAATATTTACTGATAGTATCAAATGTTCCTGTTAAAATATCGCAACAGGTAACAATTTCACAAACTTCGTCGTCGACGTAGACACCTACCTCAAATGGGTAATAGGTGAAAATTATCACTGGGTGCTGGGAAATACGCCAATCTCACTAGGCCAAAATCAAACTGTAGGAAAATACCGGTTGATAATCACGCAATTGCTTCCTTCATACTCTACACAGAGAGTCTTTTCAAAACCATTCAAAGAAATACACGATTTTCACACTCTGCACAGCAGAACATCCACATCCACTACTGCGCAACTCCACGGTGGAGCAGCGAATGGGAACCGTCGCTGCCGCAGCCGAAGCGCAGCCGAAGCCGAACCAAAATGTCGAGGTGACGCCGAGTCGAGCCGAGCGGAGCGGGTCCATTCGGTTCGTGTTCGGACGGAGTAGCACAGTAGTAGAACGGGGAGTAAAGGAAGGCAAAAAGGACAGCGAGTATGAGTTTGGTCTGAGCAGCGAATCTTTGGAATGGAACAGAGTGAGAATTGGAATAGAGAAAGAACAAGAGATAATAATTGGAGACGAAAACGCTGACAGGCGTAGAACTGTAGGCAATTTCAGGAGGAGAGTGAGAGGGAAAGCCTTTTCGACACTGCCCATTTCCTGTTCTACACACCCATTACAATAATTCAACTTTACTCACAATCAGCTAATATTTTCTCTAGAGGTCTTTCAATATGGACTTGTTGCATATTTCAAACTTACGTAAATTGGCAACAAAATAATGTGCGATGATTAAATGTTAAGATATCAAGGGAGTTATGAAAATATTTTGTCATTTTACAAAAGAGAGAAAAAGAATTTTATTTACGTTCTTTAAAATCCAGAAAAAAATTCCACAGAGGAAAAATATCATTAAAGGAACAAAAATTAAGTTTTCACAAACTACAACAATATATAACAATGGGTAATATTGTACAGAATGGATTACAGGAAAAAAATGTGCCAACACTACAAAATTATGGTGAATATACTTCAATAGGATTAGGTTAACAGATAAGGCTTCCTGGCCATAGATTACAAACTAACAATTTCACTTTTTGTTGAGGTTTATCTCCTAGGTAATACTCAATTTCATTAGACATGTTAATTTGTAAACAGTTGCATTTGGCACAATTTAGTGACAGCCTAGCCAGGAGCAAAACTATTACCATGATGGAAAATCATAAAATATTCTATAACTTGAGTTGAATACAGAAGGATCCTTCAAGATACGTCACAATTGTCAAAGTCATGGTATTTACAAACATTTTACAAATCATAAAAATTCTACAGCCTTAAAACAATATAATAAAATGGTGAGTTGATTTCTAAAACAAGACGATGCAAAGCAAAAACAAGAAGTTAACAATAAATAAATGGCAAGCTGAGAGCATGAGTAAAACTGAAAGATAAAATCTGACAAGTTTAAATGGTACCTGCAACTCTGCAACAAAACTTTATACTGTTTCCCAATCAATTCAGAATCTTTGAGAAAAAATGAGTAATTCAGATATAATACACAAGTATCAGAATTATCTGATTTTGTCACTGAATCATAAAACACACCAAAGATTTCTAGCTGGATTGCTGTTTCCAACTTCCATCAAACTACAAATATTTTCAAGACACCTAGCTTAATGTAACACTTACAAGAACAACAACTCAGTGAAAGAGTTAGAAATGACAGCAACAGCTTTCAAACTCAAACCAATTTGGGAAGATGGTTTGTACACTCTTCAAGGATACTGACGCCGACGAGCACCCCTTTGTTTGTCAAACCTCATCTCCATTTCTTCTAGCACCTTAGGAGTATATCGCACAACTAATTTGACTGAGCCCTGTGCTTGTTTCAATAGTTCTACAGCTCTTTCATGGTTTTCACCTTCAACATCCTGAAACAAGAGATAGGTGCTTATATTAGTTTCATTAAACATCCTGAGGCAAGACTTTTAGCTTTTCTACAAATTTGAGAGTTGAATACTTTTCTCAAACAAGCAACAAAGATAAATCAGGATATACTGACCACTCCATTTACAGAGAGAAGTTGATCTCCACGTTTTAATCCCCCATGCCTATCAGCAACACCACCTGGGATAATACGAGAGATGTAGATAGGAGATTTCTGTTCTTTGCCTCCCATTACATTAAATCCGAGTCCTTCTTCAGTTTTTGGTAGTTCAATTACTCGTGGGTGGGCGTGACCCTCGCTGGCAGCAAATGCAGCAATTGTAGCTTTGGCAGTTGCAGATGCTCTCATATCCTAAAGATAAATCAAATTACAAACAATGACAAAGTTAACCTTTCATTTTTCTTCAGCTGTAGTGGAATAATAATTAACTATACTACTTCAACAAACCTGAGAGCCTTGGACATCAACTGTCTCGTAGACCTGTTCATAAACTTCTCTTACTGCATTGAAAAAGTCACTCTGAAGAACCTTTTGTAAAGCAGCGAGTTTAGTACCAGGGACTTCCCCACCTTCATTGGGAAATTAATGGAAAATAATTAAACTGACAATACATCAAAATATGAGGACAAATTAATAAAGGAAATCAAATTTACTCACTCTTCTGGAGCTTATCCAATAGCTCAATGACTCTATTCACATCTGAAACAAATACTAATTCGTAAGTGTGTGTACCAATAAAGATTGTAAAAATACACATACAAACAAAATTATAAGAAAATCATTATCTCAACAAAATTAGTAACTGGCAAAATTATTGAACAGGGCGTTAAGGTGACACAAACTTAAGAGGTTATTTCTCATCTACATCACTTAATACGTACCAGGTTTCAGAGTAAGCGGCTCACTAACAGTCGCAGCCATGATGATAAAATTAAGGATTTCGAGAATTCAGATCCTTACAAAAGTAAAGTTGTTGAAAAAAGCGTAAAATTTGACAAAATTATGAAGAGGGTCACTGTTTTGCTCAGAAGTTTCGTTCTGCAACTGTTGACGCATGTACGATGTCGTCTGCTAGCGAGAGGGAAATATAACACAAGTTGGGTGAATTTAATGGAATTATCCACAAAATCCATTAAGTCTGGCCAACCAATTTATTCCTAAATATTTGTACCAGTAGATAAAATAGTTCTCAGCGGGTGACTTGATGAATTATTACCAAAATAGGATAAAATCGTAGTTTTGGCCATTCAAAAGTGTTGATCGATGCTATCGAATGTGACCGTTGCGACGGTCATCAGTGGTCTTTCAATAAATTGCATTTACGTCAACTATTAAAGATCTTTTATTTTAAAATCTACTTTTATTCGTTATTTAATTGGATCGCGTCATTTTTTATCACCAAAAGAGCCCTATAACGAACAAAATCGTTGAGAACTTTCGCGCCAAAGTGAAGTACTGGCTGTGTGGGCTAGCGCCCACAGGCCATATACCCGCCGTTTAGAAAAGAATAAATGTGGATGGTGGGGGCACTTCTGGTGAGCTCGATCCGGATCACTTCAGTGTCTGCTAGGCCTCTCTCTTTCTTCCCGTACGTCCGCAGCAAACGGTCAAGATGGCTAACACTGACGCTCTGAGCTTTTTCAAGGATTTCATGGCCGGTGGCATCTCTGCCGCTGTGTCAAAAACCGCCGTCGCTCCCATCGAGCGTGTGAAGCTGCTCCTGCAGGTTCAGGCAGCATCCACCCAGATTGCCGCCGACAAGCAGTACAAAGGTGAGTGTAAGGTAGTGGCCATTTTGCCCCTTCACGGGCACCGGTGGCATGTGGTGCCAAGTGCTTTTCCTCAGATCCCTGACAGTACCTTGTTCTCATGATATGGCGTACGCCAAGTCCTGCTACTCGGCGAACTGTCTTAGTAGAGCAAAATGGACTTGCACTCCCCTTGTCGGCCTGACGTCATGAGGCCACAGGGCGCGCTGCGCTAAGTTATGCCGTCGGGTGCGGGGACGGGTGTTGGCCACGTGTCCGCCTGACATCCACTCTAGTTCATGGCGACGCCCAAGTGTTTTACGGAACTTCCGTCGGAATTCGCACTTTGCGTAGACGTTACAGCATGCCCTTGCCCTTCAACAGGGCAGTTAAGGGCTCATATATGGAGGTTAGGTTGACTTTCATGTTTCTAAGTTAATAGCGCTTTTATCTTTTTCTCACGTCAAGAACACCGGGAATATTTCCCTCTCTTTTTTTTTTCGGCGTGTCTGTATGAAACGGCGCCGGAGAAAGACTACCCTGAGTTTGAATCGGTTGTGCAGGTTTCAATGAAGGGGAGGGGGAGGAGTACTTGCCCTATTGATTTTCCATCATTTCTTCTTTTGATACTAAATTGTAAGATCTGTACCTCAAAGACGCAGTCGCGATTACGTGAACGAGTAATGTGCCTAGAGATGCCTCTGATAACCTATCTTATCTGAACTAGTGAGGGATCCATTTTGCCAAATCTTTCATTTCTCAATCTTTCAACCCTCCGTGCCTCCATTTGTAGCTCTTCTGACACCACGTTTTCTTGTATTTTTCAGGCATTGTCGACTGCTTTGTGCGTATCCCCAAGGAACAGGGATTCGCCAGCTTCTGGCGTGGTAACCTTGCCAACGTCATCAGATACTTCCCCACCCAGGCTCTTAACTTTGCCTTCAAGGATATCTACAAGCAGATTTTCCTCGGTGGTGTAGACAAGAACACCCAGTTCTGGCGTTACTTTGCCGGTAACTTGGCCTCCGGTGGTGCTGCTGGTGCCTCTTCCCTTTGCATTGTCTACCCTCTCGACTTCGCCCGAACACGGTAATTATTGGTCTGTCAAATATCTCTTATGCTTTTAACTATCAATTCTAATTCCCTATTTTGTATCTGCAGTCTTGCCGCCGACATCGGCAAGGGTGATGGCAGACAGTTCAACGGTCTTGCTGACTGCCTGAAGAAGACCTTCAAGTCTGATGGCCTTATTGGCATGTACCGTGGATTCGGTGTGTCAGTCCAGGGTATCATTATCTACCGTGCCGCCTACTTCGGCTTCTTCGACACTGCCAAGGGCATGCTGCCCAACCCTAAGACCACACCCTTCCTGGTCTCATGGGCCATTGCTCAGGTTGGTTTCTTTCATTTGTGCCTCTATTCTCATTGTCTTCTATGGTCAGTCCCAATCTAACACCTGTGTACTTTTACTTTCAGACTGTCACCACTGTTGCTGGTATTGCCTCTTATCCCTTCGACACCGTGCGTAGGCGCATGATGATGCAGGCTGGCCGTAAGAAGGCTGATATCATGTACACTGGCACCCTCGACTGCTGGGCCAAGATCGCCAAGAATGAGGGTACTGGTGCCTTCTTCAAGGGTGCCTTCTCCAACGTCCTCCGAGGCACTGGTGGTGCTCTTGTGTTGGTCTTCTACGACGAGATCAAGAAACTCATCTAAATTAATTAGGAATAGATTTTAGGTAGAAGTGCAGGCATCCAGAGTTGCGAGATCTGACTCCACATTCCACATTCCTGACCTCAAATCGGTAGAGGATCTGCAGCTTCTATAAACTGGTGTAGTGCATTTCAAACGCAAATGCAGACCATGTCAGTGTTCTGATCAAGTTGACTCATGTGTGCTAAGTCAGATTTGCATCTTGGCTTACACTTCAATAGCAGAATTTCAATTTTAAAATCTCGAACCATGACTTTTAGGTTTGTTTTACTCAGTATTCATTGCTCGACCGGGAAGAGCTAGAGAGGCCGCAAGTGAAGTAAAATGGAAGAATTACCAAAGACATTCCATCCTTCATGGCTGTACCAGTGTTTCATCAAGATGGAATGGTGATTGCAAGAGATTTTACTGTAACTGTCCAACAATAAAAAAGTTGATATTACAACCAATATAATCTCTTTCTCTTCAAATTACCTCGTTACACTATGCTAATCATGTGCTGAAATATTTTGATTCTTAATGGACTCATTTACTATTGAATCCTGTGACCTTTCATGCAAGGTTGTCGAACACTTTCACTGCTGTTTGGGGAGGGTGGGCGGATTAGATACGCCCAGTCAGCCTACTCGTGAGACCAGAGAATTCGGTATTCGGAGCCAAGAAATTGTTGGGCGCCACAGAGCGTGCCTTCAGCTATTTATAGGTCCCAACGCGCTCGACGTTCACCCCTCGTGCCGGGTCCCCGCTCCAAATCTGTTGCGTAGCCGAGGAGTCACATGTCAGTCGGTCAATTTGACGTCGAAACTGGATCATCTCGGCTCACCTTGCCTTCCTCTAGAATGAACGGGGGTGATGGTCGGGCGCCGTCGGGCCTACTCAAAGACCTTTGGGTTAAATTACCGGGAGTGCTTATAGGCGGGTCGGGAATAGCTTGCACTCCTTCCCAGAAATTATTGCACAGGAAATAATCTTCATCGAACGGAATGCATTTATTCCTTACTTTCCCATAGTTTCGAAAAAACGCGCCCTCTTGAAAGCGGAAGCGGATGTTTTCTCTGTGGCGGCCAGGTCCGATCCATGTCGATCAGCTGATCAGTCGTCGTCTGGAGCCAGTTCAAAGGTTTCGACCGTTGACAGTTGAGAGACCAAGAGGAGTCAGAGGAGTTAACGACGGTCGATTTCACACATTACGGCTACAGGGATGATGAGGTATTATTTGAACATGTTTGTAGACTTTGTGCGCGATTTGTCGCTTGAAGTGCGGATTAGAGGCGGGTTGAAAGGGAGAGTCGGTGGCGCGCGCGCAGGGCGCAACAAGCGTGTGCCGACCGGGCAGCATCGACCGGGCGAACGAGTTGGGTTGCCTGAATCATTCAACTCTCAGTGAAAGAGTATTGATTGATTTGCCCAACTTGAGCGAGTCTGTTGGGGCTGATAACGACCAGGGTACATACTGGCGGCTGTAGACTTAATCTGCAGGTGGGGAACGATTTGGGCGAGCGATGGGTAGGACACACTCTAACCCTCTCCCTGCCTCACGCTACAAGGCCGAAGCCCCAGTTATATTTCGGGGCAGGAGCCGGGCCGAGGGCCAAGTGGGTGCCTAGACGCATGCACATTGCCTATATGCTCTTGGGCTCTGGGTCGAATCTTATAACGCCAGAGCCCACGCCATTTCACACAACAAATTTCGGCATAAGCATTCGCGGGTTGAAAGTTCACATGCAACCGCGATGCGAAAGCAAACGGAAACAGACTCACAGTAATAACTGAGCGACCTGTATTTACTTGGCTTAGGAGAAGCTTAGAGGCGCGGTCGCGCTCGCCCTCGCGCTCGCCCCCCTCGTCCCCCGACTATCGGCGGCAGGCGCCCTCGCCGGAGCAGGTGAGGCGGTCCTTCCGTCTGGAGGAGCGCAAGCGGACCTCACTCGGCGTCTTCCTGGGCCTACCGATAGAAGTGCTGCAGCACATGCTCTCCTACATGCCAGGTTTGATCCCGTGCCTCGCCCCCTCCTCGCTGTGCCCACTGCTTGCCCGTCGCGCTCACTCGCCCTTCCCTCCCCCGTTCCAGCGAGGTCCCTGTCGCAGTTGGCCCAAGTGTCCACGGGCTGGCACCAGTTCCTGCAGGACTGGATACAGCTCAGGTCGTCGGCCTGGATCGTCGCGCCCAAGCGGCGCTGTCGCTACCTCAGCGATGAATTCTACGACGAGGTAAATACCCAACCCACGCCCCCTGTCTTGCACCGTGTGGGCCTACAGGGCGTATGCTTCTCCTCCCGCAGTACACGGAGCTGGGGCTGCTGTGCCGGCGGCTGCTGCCCGGCAGCACGCTCCCGCAGAGGGCCCACGCCTGCTGGCGCGTCCTGGAGGCCGTGGAGCAGGCCAGCATGCGGCACGACGACCGCCGCGAGTACGAGCCCACCTTCATCGGGGCGGCCAACTTCTTCAGGGCGGCCGTGGCGCTCAGCTGCAGCCGGTCGCAAGGGGAGAGGTTCGAGGTTCGTACCAGCTATAACCACAACCCCCCTGCCTACCGCCCCACCGCACCCTCCAGATGATGCAATGTTTTGGCGCCTGCCCAAGGAGCAGCGGGTGGGTGCGAAGCCCCCCCTCCCCCTCCCACCTGAACCCTCCCCCTACCTTTCTGCCCGTGACGTCCACGGACGAGTAAGGCCACGAGTGCTAATGTTTCGCGCGAGAGTAAGGTGATGAATGGAGCTGGCCTGTCCTTCCCCAACGTGCTCATCATGGACTTCCCTGCCCCTCTGTCCGCACAGACCATGTGGCAGATCGTGAGGGACACCATCTCGGCGGACATGTGCGTGCTGGAGGCGCGCCCGGGCGAGTACGGCCGCGTGGAGACGGACCTGCGGCTGGCGCTCCGCGTGCTGTTCCTGTCGCCCTCCGCGCCGCCGCGGCACGTCCGCTTCCGGCGCATGGACCGGGGCACGGCGCTGCGCGCGCTCCTCTGCAGGCTGCCGCTGCCGCTGCAGGCCAGGACCCTCTTCGTCTGCTACGGCCCGCGCACAGGTACGTCAGGTTATCTCGAGCTGCATGCGGCGGCTGCAGGCGCTATCGAGCGGCGCCCGCCGCCGCGCCCCGCAGCGTCACGTCACGCGCCGTTACGGCGACATCTGTGTGGTGTCTCGGAGCGCTCCACTATCAGCCTCGAGGCCTCCTGAGGTGCGTGGCTTTGGGCATCGCGGGTGGCCAAGGACAGCGCTCGGGATGGCGCGGCGGGGCGCGGCGGGCCGAAGGTCGGCAGCATGACTCGCTGGGCTGGCGGGCGTAGC
>NW_026267144.1:1625994-1637290 GCF_000697945.3 Frankliniella occidentalis | reverse complement strand
GCAGTAACGCGCTTCGCCACACCACCCACCCCTCTGCGTCCCCCCCGACCCGTCTGCCGCAAGTCTGCCGTGATAGACCGGACTGCACTATGAGGTTCAACGTCTGGCTTGGGGAGGGGGGGGGGGCATCGGGAAGGCGTAAGAGATGTGACTGACCTACTTAGTGTTGAGAGGAGGACGGCGTGGCCAGGCCAGCGCTGCGCATCGCTCCACTAGTTTAATCCTGCCCTGCCATGCCATGCTCTGCCCTGCCCTCCAACCCAGCCCGGGCCAGACGGACGCGTGAGCCCTTTGGATGCTCGTTATCACTCACACACACATACACACACGCACACTCATCACATAGTCAGAACCACCAGCGCTGCAAGAAGGACCGACCCGTGACCCGCGAGCCTAGCCGACGCATCACTACCCTGACAATGCAAACGCGCCTATTTCTTTTCTCGGCCGAGCAACCGAAAAAACACGCGGCAGGTCGAAGTAACGCTAGTCATGACTGGTGACGTCATGGTTGTTGGTTGTGGACTGGGGGGTCGGGGGGAGTGGGCCGCGGTGGCGTGGACGATTCGGTTCGATCGCTATGAAGGCGACACCTGATACCGCCGTATGGCCGGCCAGGCAGCGGCGCGGGGCGGGGACGGCGATGCTTTCGCACCGGATCCTCTCCGTCCAGGGCCAGGCCAGGGGCGCTCGCGCGGGCGCTCGTCACCTCGCTCGTCACACTTGTCCGCCAGCGCGCCACGCGGCTCCCCCAACACGCGTTATCGCGTCGAGCCGAGCGCGACAGAATGACGACGAGCGCTATCGCCAACTTGTGTAATTCCAATCTAAACCTACAACGCCTCCTCAAGCGGGGCGGGCGGGCGGCGCCGTGGCTCTGCAAGTCCTCCTCAAGTCCCGCGAGTCGCACGGAGAGGTCGCGAACGCGTCCAGCGGCCGGCCGGCCGCGGCTGCTATACAGGTCTGAGCGGCTCCGGCACCGGCTAAGCCGACCGGCCAGGCTCCACGTGAAGCCCACGTGCCCTCCCTCTCCCACTCCGCGGTGCTCCTCGCGGGGTCCCTGGCCTGGCCCGCGGAGTCGCGGGTACGATTCCCCCGCTTAGCAGGTAGCTGCCCCGCGCGGTGCCCCGCTCCCGCTGGTCTGTGCCGCGGGTGCCCCTTGGCATTCGCAAGCCTGCTGCCACTGTACTGTACTGTACGACGGGTTGCCTAGACTGCAGCGTGGGCTCCCCCGCCTAGGCCAAGCCTAGACCAACGCCTAGGCCAGAGCGCTAGCCGCCGAGGCGGTGCCCGCGGCCCGCGCTGCCTGGGCTCGGCCGGGCTGCGGCAGGACGGGCTCAGCCCGACCTTGACCCGCGCCAGGCCAGGCCCGCCAGGCCCCTCCGCTTCCCCTTCCCGCCCAGCCCCGCCCGGGCTTCGGCAGGCCCGCCCCCGCCCCCTGTCTCGCTCGCTCCGGGCGAGGTGAGGCGGGGCGGGGCGGGCGCGGCGGGCTGCGGGGACAGGTGCAGTAGGGGAGAGCACGTGCAGGACACAGCCCCTGGGCGGGGGCCAGGCTGCCTCTGGTCCTCGACGCGGCTGTGCGGGCCGGGCCCCGTCAGAGTCTCTGGCTCGCGCGCCCTGTCCTGTCCTCGCCGAGGTCCTCACCGGGGTCCTCGCGGGCCCGAGCTCATTGATCGCCGCGGAGCCAGCGGCAGCGCCAGGGACGAGCGCGGGCCGCGGAGCGGGCGGGAGGGGGCGTTCCGTCGCGCCGCGCCGGCGCGGGTGCAGGCCGCTTGTGAGCGCAGCTAGTCAGCTGACTTTGCCACCTAGCCTCGCCCCCGGGTCCCGGTCGCAGGCCGCGGGCCGCGGGCTTACCTCGCGGTCTTGCGGGGCGGGGCGGGGTGCATGGGTGCCTCTAATGGTCGGGCTGGGGCAGGCCACGCGCCTCGCCCCCCGTACTCGGCCGGCGTGCGGGTCTGGGTCTCGTCTGCTTGAGCCGCTTTGCGGTGTGCGCAAATGCCCCTCGGGTGCCTGCCAGTCTCCTCCCCTTGCAGACGCCCGCTCTACGTCGTAGGTTAGGGCGTCACGGGTTCGCCTGCGAGGGGCGCCGCCGCCGGCGCCCTCGGAGTAAATAAATAAAAACAGAAGGCGAAAATAGGGGATTGGTTTAGTAGGGTGGCCAGAATTGTGCCAGCAGGGCCAGGGCGGGGGGCGGGCCCAGAAGGGAACAGGTACTTTCTCTGAACCCTTGCCAGACCGCCGCCTGCCCTACTGCTGTTGCTTGTCAGCCTTGAAATTTTAAATTTAGCACAATGGCTGAGGCTCCCCCCCGTTTCTCCTCAACGGGAACAGGTGTTCGCCTTTCGCGAATGCATCCCCCGACGGACGCCACCTCGGACGCAGCACGTCTTCGTCTTATCTCCCATGACATGGCTGAAATGGACCACTTTAACTAAGGTTGAGACGCTCCCGCTTCTAAGACGCGACTGATTAGTCACTTGTGTCAACCACGAAAAAAGGCGGGGAGGAATGCACCGGCTGGCCAGCTAGCAGTCAGCCAGTCTTCGATTGGAATCGGTGGCATTATTTGGCTCTCGACTGAAACCGTGTGCGTGGCCTCCCTGCTGCGTTGGGCTACTGCTCCACTATTCGGGGCGGCACGCGGTGAAGGTCAGAAGTTACGAGTTCACGGGCCCAAAGGGCAGGGTTCAGTTCAGTTCACCCTCCGCACCGCATGCCTCGCCAAGGGCGGCGCCCGCGACCTCTCGCGATGCAGCTGCAGGACCACGCGGGCCGGGCTACACGTTCCCGATGTCCCGGGGGAGG
The DNA here is from genome assembly GCF_000697945.3 of Frankliniella occidentalis. Classification (NCBI taxonomy): domain Eukaryota; kingdom Metazoa; phylum Arthropoda; class Insecta; order Thysanoptera; family Thripidae; genus Frankliniella; species Frankliniella occidentalis. The sequence goes on along the minus strand of NW_026267144.1, from coordinate 1,634,485 downwards.
GAAGGCCCATAGGGCGCCTCACCGCGCTCGGCTCGAGACCAGTCACTTTTCGGTGCGTGTCGTGCTGACTGTTTTTCTCGTGGGAAAAACGTTATTACGGGCGAGGGAGGGGGGGGGGGCTTTGGCGACCACCCCCTTTGGCTCTTCCCCGCCGGGTGGAACAAGATGGGTGAATTTGCGAATTGGCAGAGAAAAAAGCAAAAGATTTTTAACGACGAAATGTTTATAAAGCGACTTATTCCTCCCTTTTCTTCTAATTCTTCAGCCGCCCTATAGGCCAAATAATATACAGCATTCCGGCGAAGCTGAAAAGAAGAATAGTTCGGGGAACAACAGCAACATGGTGACTGCTGTTTTCTTGTTCTCTGCATTTACCAGCTTTACCGGAATGGTTTATTGTGTGAACGTGTGAAGACCACAACGCCGCCATCAACGGCCACTGCAGCGGGCCGGGCGGCAATAGTTGGCTCACTTAGAGCCCGTGCTACATCGGGCCGCGACATCGCGGAGGCCATGCCAAGGGCCCCAGGCGCAGGGGGGGGGGGCTAAAGGGAACCACGGGGGGAAAGGCGGGGGTGCATGCAAGGACCCCGGATGCACGCCCCACTGGGGTCCACAGGTCCACTACCCCAACCGCCAGGATCTGATGACCCTACCCTCCGGACCCGAGAGGGAAGTCGAGGACCGCCAGGTCGGCGCGGTGCAAGTGCCCTACAACTAGTGACCCGCGGGCCGCGGGGAACGTCCCGTGCCGAGCCGACTGACCGACTCCGGCAGCGGACGGCAAGTTCCGACTTCGTCCGCCAGATGGCAGCATAGACAAGACATCGCTGCGGCGTAAGAGGTTCGACGGTCGGGCGGTAGATGGCAGCGCGGGTGGTGCCGCGTTTGTGTGAGTTTAGGGGGAAGCGCTGCCAACACACTAATCTGAAAAGAGTTCGTTTCTGGACGGTGTTTGGCGTCTGTGACCGTCTATGACAGTATATTACAAATAATACACACGCACTGTCAAATTGATTGCAACAGCGTGAAGTGGCTCTTTCAGCATGGAGCTAATTATTTGGGACTTGGCTTATGTAGAGCAACAGCGTTTGCTTCCTCTCTAAAGGCACCTTGAAACGGCCTTCAGTTTTAAGTGCTTGAATAAAGCCGCTTCTCTTTTTTCAGAAATACTGAAATTTCTTCAGAAAAATTATGGCTCATGAGAGCAATTTTTTGCACTGGATTCTGGATAGTCTACACTGTTGAATGTGGTCGTTTGTATCAAGCATTGCTTCTCATCTGGGGATGTAGCTCAGTGGTAGAGCGTTCGCTTTGCATGTGAAAGGCCCCGGGTTCGATCCCCGGCATCTCCAGAAATTTTTTTGTCTGCTTCCCCATGCACGCATTTATTTTGGCAGGTGCTCATATCGATTGGGCGAGACCTTGTGATGCTGGTTTCGCAACGGTTTCTCAAATGGTCCATGTCGTAGCAGAACTGGGTTCGGCACTGGATGTGTTGGCCAAACGCAGCCACCCGCAGTTCATCCACAATCTCGTCAGCCAACTGACCAGTAAGTAATGTCCGTCAATCATGGAAAATTCTGTCGAGGATAACAAATTCTCACACATCACGGTTTACTTTCCAAAGAAACACCCGCCCCCTGGTTACCCCGCTACGAGGTGATGCTGTACTTGACCATGGGAGAGCGAGCTGCTGCCGCTGTCCTGGCTGGCTTCGCGCGCAAGGTCTTCCCTAAAGACTCCCGCTACGTCGTAACGAGGCTATCACAAATAGCGTCCCTCTCAGAGATGTACAGATCGGTACGTTATCGATCACTGGAGGAGAGGTGATAATGTAATATAGAAAGGTATTTTTGTGTCTGAATAAATCACATGGTCACTGTCTTTTTCAGAAACTAGAGGCTGGAAATTTTGCCAGTGGACCAGTATTTACAGTAAGTAATGCAATGCACTCTCAAGTGATAATTGAATCAAGATAATGAGTTAATTGAGTTTTCATTAAGTTTCAATTGCAGGCAGCCACAACTAGCATATTGGAAATAGTGAAAAACTTATGTAGATTCCTTCCTGGAAACTACAGTCCTGTGTCCCTTTTGCAACAAGTAACAATTCAAACTTTTTTCTTGTCCTACAATGTGGGTACGTATTTGTTATCCTGCTGTTTTAAAACATTTTTCTTAAGAATTTTAGTTTGAAAAATTAGGTTTTTATTTTCCTTTTTTAGGTGGAGATGAATTTTCAACTAGAGTCATGGCTTCTTTGGATGCAGTCCTTACTTACTATCAATAAGAGTAGATACAGAACTTTAATAGCTTTTAAATCTCTTTTATCAATCTTGATTTATTGCCCACACTTTTTAATGAACTGATGAACTTATTTATGGTTAATTTTAAGTTAGTCGAAGTGTTTATTCCATAGATTAATTTATCTGCAGTATTTTACTTCTGTGATAGCTCCTGACAAGTTCAAGATACCTGTAAGCTCAAAGTACCTGAGTAGCATAGAAGAGGAATTTATTTATATATTTTAAGTAATTTATTCTATTTTATGTCACCTGACTCGGCAAGAGTTTATTTCAAACCCTTTTATTTGCTTAATTGAATATGTACGAATTTATGTGGTTTATTTATTGTAAAGAACAGTAAAAAATATTTACAGCCAAAGCTGCTCATAAATAAAGCAGAAAAAATCAATTGTAACAATACATCATGTTTATTAATATTTCTCAGTCATATTGTAAGTAAGGTACAGGGAGAGTACAGAACAAACACGATCTTCAAACCCTTCCAGATTATGGCGGCGCCAAAAGTAAGACAGTTTGCAGTTACAAACTCTTAAACAATACAGAAGAAATAATGCAGCAATAAACACTAATCGCTGTAACAGGGAGATGAATGACACATGGATGTCCGATCAAAGCTTTGCTACTTTTGAGCAATTACATACAACTTGTTCTAGATCTAACATAACAACCTACTCAATTTAATGTCCTAAACTGGATTTATATGTGATTAGAATCTGGCAATACACAAGGCTATGTATGCTAACTTCATGGATCAATAAGTGAAAAGGCAGTTTTTACTCTGCCTTCAGAATCTCTATTTCTAATAATTCATTTAAAATTTTATCGATACCAAACATTCTGGGACATCCATGCCCACCGAAGATACAACAATGATCACAAAGCATGAATGAAAATGACAATTAAAGGCATGGTTCAAATTCTTACTCCCTCAGGATAGTGTTTGAAAATGCAAACTGAACCTCAAATCATAGTTCAGAAAAATATCATGGCAAATTGCCTATTAGAAAACGTCAACAATATGGCAACAACCACCAGACAACATATAGCTGGTAAAAATCACGGTTTAGCAAATAACAATTTCAAAACAATTGAAAGTTTTGACGGTTTAACAATCATTAGAAAAACTCAACTTTGAAAATAGAGGATATAGCCACAACTTGCTTAAAACAGTAGAGTATGGTAACTGGTTCACCGCTTCGCAGCCGCCAGCCTAGCGTTCTGCTTCCAGTCTTTTCATTCAGGAATCACATTATAACCAAAGACCGACAGCTTGACGAGATAGCGGCCTCCCACCCACACAAAAAAATAGAAAAAAGGGTAAACACATTCAACCATAAATAAATACCATTAATGAAAAATACTTTGGTGATTTCATTTGTGTCTTACAGTATTTTTTTCCTTTTATACCTTGAGGCCGAACAGGCTAGAAAAATGAGCATGCAAAAAATAGTCTTCACAATTTCCCAGACGAAAACAAAAATAAGAAAAAACGGAGAAAACGGGAGATGATCACTGCAGCGAGCAGCAAATGCCGCCACAGGGGACACCGGGGCTTTGGCCCTTGAGCTGTCTCAGCAGGTACGCTGATTTGGCGGCGAACTCCTCCGCCTGAGCCTGCATGTCCTTGGTCGGGGTGTGGTGTTCGTCCCCTGATTCGTCCGAGTGCACGCCCGAATCGTGCTGATCACAGAGGGCACCCCTTTTCTCTGGCGACATGGACGACCTAATGCTGCGCTTCACGTCCACGTCGTGCCGGAGTTCGAGCGCCACGACGGCCGGCATGGTGTCCTGGGGGTCCTCGCCAAGGCGGTAGTACTTGGCCACAAACAAGCTGGGGTCACACAGAGTGTCCCACGCTGCCTCGGGCTCGTCCAGTGAGGCAACCCTTTCCTCCACGTCCGCGCCGCGGCCCGTGCCGGCGCGGGTGGTGCTGCTGGTGCTGCTATGAGATGATGCACGGAAAGGGTTGCCTATCGCGTTTTTTGACTGCTGCGCATTGTCGTCATCCTCCTCGTCATCCTCGTCGGACTCTGAGTCGGAGACCGCGACGTGCTCCACGGCGGGAACCAACACCTCTTCGCTCTCGTGGTCCCGGAGCCACGCTGTCACAGCCTCGGTGATGCGCAGCGGTGACTCGCGCTGCTCCGCCTGCTCGACCGCGGGCGCCGTCGTGGTCGTGGCCGCGGTGGCGGCCAAGGGCGACACGAAGATGACCGTCTCGCCCTCGTCGGCCTCGTCGGACGAAGAGAGCGACGAGGAGCTGGCCGTCAGCTCGCGCCCGGGCGTGGGTGCTCGCTCTTTCTGCCGCCACTTCTTGGCCCGGTTAGGGCGGTGCGCTGTGGACGGCGTCAGCCTGCTGCCCTTGGGCTCAGTCTGGGGTTCCGCGGCCGGGAGCACAGGCTGGGGCTCGGCCTCCACGGCCTCAGCCTCGAGCCTTGGCGCGACCGGGGTGGGGGCGGAGACGGGGGACTCCAACTCCACGGGAATGTCGACTTTGGTCTCGGCGCTCTGGGCGCTCTTCACCGAGCCGACGAGTGCCTGCAACAGGACGTCGTCGACGGGTCGCACTTTGGTCTCGATCTTCCTGCCCCACGCGATGGACGGCTCCGGCCTCAGCGAGAAGCCCAGGTCGTCCGGAACGGACGTCGGTGTGGAGCTGGTCGGCGAAGGCTCTGGGGGCGGCGGCGGTGAAGCCATCACGCCGTTGGCACTGCCAGCTTTTGAGCTGAGATCAGTCTTGGCAGGTGCTCCCTTCTTTGATTTTCTCTTCGCTGACTTGGCCTCCTTGGTCCTGGAGACGGGTTCGCTCTTCGTTTGTGCTGGAGTCGACTTGCCGTCTTCCTTTCCTCTCCCTGCAGCAGAGTCTGTAACATCATCCCCCGAGGGAGACTCACTTAACCTGCTAGCCTTTTCGGCAAACCCATTGGACTCCCGATGGTCTGGACTAGAATTGTCTCTTATTTTCTTAACTTTACCATTGGTTGCATTTACAATTTTATCACCATTCACTGTTCCTTCATTCACAGCATTTTTGTTTTGAATTGCCTTCCCCTTTTGCTTAAGATCATTTTTGTTATTAAAAATAACATCGAATGTTTCTGTCCTCTGCACAGATTTATCCTTCCCAGAATCACCTGAGATCTCAATACATGTAGACAATGTAGTCTGGGGGTTGGATTCCACAGCCTCCTTAAAACATATCACTTCCCCGTTACACACGGGCAATTTCAATGAGCGTTCAAACTCTGGGACGTCCTCTTTTGGATTCACAGCCCCACCGTTCACAAGAGGGACAGAAGACACTGCCTTCACTGCCTTCTTTGACACACATGGCACATCGCCGTTGACTTTAGGCGCACTGTGCTTCTCCTGCTGAACTTCGTTCTTTACCTTCTCGGCTACAGCCACTACTTCTTCCACTGGCTCAGGTCGTTGCTCGGGCTGCAGTTGCGGTGCCTCGACAGGGGCTAGTGATGTCGGGGGGATGATGGCTGATGCTTCAGTGGGGAGTGACTGAGGCTCGTCAGATGTCTCAGCCTCAGCTGGTAACGCCTGTGCGCTCGCTGCGCTCGGTGATGATTCGGTTGATGTCTCTGCTGTTGTATTCGCAGACAGTACCGACTCTGGTTCGAGTGAAGCCTCTTCCTGGGCGGCTGCTGGCGTCTCTGCAGCCCGCTCCTCTGGTGTGGTGATGGAAGTCGCCTCCGTGAGGGTAGGGGTGGCGGGAGCCTCGGCGGTTGTGGGCGGAGGTGGTTCAGCGGCTTCGACAGGGGCTGGTGTGATTGTATGAGTCGGTAGCTCGTCCTCGATGGTCGTGAAGGACCCCTCCTTGTGTTCGTGGGAGGATACTTCAGACGGCAGGACCAGGATCTCCTTGTCCTCCTGGCGGCACGGCTCTGTCTGCGCGCACGCCGTAGGGGTCTGCGGTGGCGTCAGGATGCTGGGCTCCCAGGCCGACGCGTCGCCGTTGAGCGTCGAGGCAGCGACCGTGGCCGGGTCGACCGCCTTGGGCACGAACTCGGGGAAGGCGTCGCTGTCGGTCGGCGTCGCCTGCGAGTCCTCCAGCGACTGGCTGCTCAGGCTCGAGGGGCCTGCCTCGCCCTCCTCGAGCTGGTTGTCCTCCGAGCTGGACTCCTCGGAGCCGTCGTCAGTTCCCTGATGGGTCAATCACAAGGCATTAGCGTCGCCATTAGAGTCGAAGCCAAATCAATTTGAAAAGAGTTTGTTTTTAATTTGTATATTTTAGCAATTCCTGAAATTCGCTAAATAGGTACTCACCCCTCCTCGCCTCCTCTTCCTCCTGCGCTTCTTCTTGCGCCGCTTGTTGACCGCGTTCACATCACAGACAGGTCCGTACGGGGGTCCCCCTTGCACCGACACTCCTGCAACAAAAGGGCGAGGGGGGCGCGTGAGTGTGAGTAAGACTCGCAGGACCCCCCGCTGCAGCACCGGCAGCAGCAGCAGCACGCCACCACCACCACCTGGAACACACACTCTTGCCTCTCGCTAAATATAACGTCGCGCGCCGCCGCCTGTCACACGACGGGGCCCCGCCGCGGCCGCCGCGGTCCACAATGACATGCGTGGGACCAGCGGGACACCTGCCCCCACCCCCCGGGAGACGCACTCAACTACTCTGACTGCTTCTCGGGCGGCTGCTGCTGCGTCTGCTGGCGGCTGCTGGCTGCCTCCCCCCTAAACCCTTCACATTCCACCGCGTACACAGACCGCTGCACTCACCCGCACACACACCCCCAAGGCCGCGGAGGAGAGCATCGCCCAGTTCAATTTAACCCGCCGCTGCACCGTCCATCCCTGGCCCCTCCTGTCTGGCAGCGGCCCAACGACGCCTCCGCCGCCCGCCGCGCCGCTCCATCCCCTTCGCCCAAGTAAAACGAGCCCCAATAGTAAAAAACCGAGATTAAAACTCTTCTTTGCGGGAAGCAGACGGGCCGAGTCACCTTACACGTCGTCCCGCGAGCGGTCGCGGTCACGGCGCACTCCCAACCCTCCGCGCCGCCGGTGAATAACCCAACCAACCAACGGCCAGCTCAATAAAAAAACAGCCGCCCATTAAACCTCACACCCACCCCGGCTCGGCGCGCGAGAGCGATCGCGTCAGACGAGGAGCACTACGGCAAGCTGAGAGAGAAGAAGGAGAAGAGAGAGAGCTGAACTACTCGTATAATAACGCATGCACGCGGAGCAGACAGGTGGGGAGAGCGAGAGGAGAGCCGGGGGAGGAACGGAATGAAGGAAGAGCAATCTTGGTGTAGTACAGACCCGAGCAGCTCGGCGCAGCAGGCGCAGCAGCAGGTCCACCCGGGTCCAACGGCGATGTTACTGAGGAGGCCCCGGCGCGGCCCCAGCCCGCTGCACGCAGTGCACACGCACAGAGCGCTGCACTCACACTGGCCGGCCGGCACGAGGCATCCCTCCCTCGCAGCACCGCGCTTGCCAAGAGGACGCGGTGCTACTGCTGCGCCCCTCCGCACCGCTTACCCGAAAAGCCCAATGACTTGCAGTGACGTCATTCGCACGACAAATAATGCCACCCTCCCTTTTCCTCCTCCTCCTCCACCCCTATACCTCCCACGAGACAATTTACGACCCCACGGCCTAATTTAGGGTAGCGTCGGCAGCATGGGGGCGGAGGGGGGCGGAGGGGGGAGATTAGAAGAGGATTCGAGTTGAGACGCGAGAGAAAAGATGAATGATCACCCACGATGAAAAACGCGCTCTGATTGTCGCCGACGATGACAGCCCGCCGTCCTGGCCGGGGACAGGGGGCATTCCGCCCGATCGCCCGCCGACGTCGTTAAGAAAGGCCCATTCCGACACGCACCGCGGACCGCGGATTTATTGAAATAAAAATTGACTCGTTTCTCGCGGACAGAGGCGAGCGAGTGCGCGCAGTGATCCCAGGGATTAAGTTCGCAAAACTATGCGCGGTCCGCTGCCAGCCAGAGCAGCGGCGCTTCTCTTTTGTTGACATGTTAATATTGGCGCGGCTGCGAGGAGGGAGGAGGAGGCGGTCCCACGCCGTGTTCGTCCACCCATCCGGATCCCTCGGGGATACGAGGGGAGGGGGGAGGCGCCACCTGCAGCCGCGGCCAGCTGCGGCCAGCGCGCGTTATAGTTGTATAGAAATGGCGCAGGTGGGGTGGGGGGCTGTGAGGAGGG
>NW_026267144.1:1623167-1625139 GCF_000697945.3 Frankliniella occidentalis | reverse complement strand
GGGGCTAAAGGGAACCACGGGGGGAAAGGCGGGGGTGCATGCAAGGACCCCGGATGCACGCCCCACTGGGGTCCACAGGTCCACTACCCCAACCGCCAGGATCTGATGACCCTACCCTCCGGACCCGAGAGGGAAGTCGAGGACCGCCAGGTCGGCGCGGTGCAAGTGCCCTACAACTAGTGACCCGCGGGCCGCGGGGAACGTCCCGTGCCGAGCCGACTGACCGACTCCGGCAGCGGACGGCAAGTTCCGACTTCGTCCGCCAGATGGCAGCATAGACAAGACATCGCTGCGGCGTAAGAGGTTCGACGGTCGGGCGGTAGATGGCAGCGCGGGTGGTGCCGCGTTTGTGTGAGTTTAGGGGGAAGCGCTGCCAACACACTAATCTGAAAAGAGTTCGTTTCTGGACGGTGTTTGGCGTCTGTGACCGTCTATGACAGTATATTACAAATAATACACACGCACTGTCAAATTGATTGCAACAGCGTGAAGTGGCTCTTTCAGCATGGAGCTAATTATTTGGGACTTGGCTTATGTAGAGCAACAGCGTTTGCTTCCTCTCTAAAGGCACCTTGAAACGGCCTTCAGTTTTAAGTGCTTGAATAAAGCCGCTTCTCTTTTTTCAGAAATACTGAAATTTCTTCAGAAAAATTATGGCTCATGAGAGCAATTTTTTGCACTGGATTCTGGATAGTCTACACTGTTGAATGTGGTCGTTTGTATCAAGCATTGCTTCTCATCTGGGGATGTAGCTCAGTGGTAGAGCGTTCGCTTTGCATGTGAAAGGCCCCGGGTTCGATCCCCGGCATCTCCAGAAATTTTTTTGTCTGCTTCCCCATGCACGCATTTATTTTGGCAGGTGCTCATATCGATTGGGCGAGACCTTGTGATGCTGGTTTCGCAACGGTTTCTCAAATGGTCCATGTCGTAGCAGAACTGGGTTCGGCACTGGATGTGTTGGCCAAACGCAGCCACCCGCAGTTCATCCACAATCTCGTCAGCCAACTGACCAGTAAGTAATGTCCGTCAATCATGGAAAATTCTGTCGAGGATAACAAATTCTCACACATCACGGTTTACTTTCCAAAGAAACACCCGCCCCCTGGTTACCCCGCTACGAGGTGATGCTGTACTTGACCATGGGAGAGCGAGCTGCTGCCGCTGTCCTGGCTGGCTTCGCGCGCAAGGTCTTCCCTAAAGACTCCCGCTACGTCGTAACGAGGCTATCACAAATAGCGTCCCTCTCAGAGATGTACAGATCGGTACGTTATCGATCACTGGAGGAGAGGTGATAATGTAATATAGAAAGGTATTTTTGTGTCTGAATAAATCACATGGTCACTGTCTTTTTCAGAAACTAGAGGCTGGAAATTTTGCCAGTGGACCAGTATTTACAGTAAGTAATGCAATGCACTCTCAAGTGATAATTGAATCAAGATAATGAGTTAATTGAGTTTTCATTAAGTTTCAATTGCAGGCAGCCACAACTAGCATATTGGAAATAGTGAAAAACTTATGTAGATTCCTTCCTGGAAACTACAGTCCTGTGTCCCTTTTGCAACAAGTAACAATTCAAACTTTTTTCTTGTCCTACAATGTGGGTACGTATTTGTTATCCTGCTGTTTTAAAACATTTTTCTTAAGAATTTTAGTTTGAAAAATTAGGTTTTTATTTTCCTTTTTTAGGTGGAGATGAATTTTCAACTAGAGTCATGGCTTCTTTGGATGCAGTCCTTACTTACTATCAATAAGAGTAGATACAGAACTTTAATAGCTTTTAAATCTCTTTTATCAATCTTGATTTATTGCCCACACTTTTTAATGAACTGATGAACTTATTTATGGTTAATTTTAAGTTAGTCGAAGTGTTTATTCCATAGATTAATTTATCTGCAGTATTTTACTTCTGTGATAGCTCCTGACAAGTTCAAGATACCTGTAAGCTCAAAGTACCTGAGTAGCATAGAAGAGG
>NW_026267144.1:1613665-1617537 GCF_000697945.3 Frankliniella occidentalis | reverse complement strand
TGTGAGGAGGGGCGCGGGGGGTAAGTCGGAGTCGGCCAGACGAAGCCCTGGCTGGTTGGAGACCGCCGCGCTGCGGTCCGAGGAGAGCCGAGGGAGCGAGCGAGGGAGGCAGCGACTAGCACAGCAGAAGAGCCGTGCGCTTCTAACGCTTCGCGAGCTGTCATATCGGGAGGAGCGAGGCGCACCCCTGGCAGCTACCGCCCCTCACAGTGCGCGAACGAGGGGCATCAGACCTGACGCCCCTCCCAGCAGCAGTCCGCACTGTAAGGGCAGGGCTACGCCGTCGTAGGAACGCCACCACAAAGCGCCCCGACGCCGCCACCGCGCGTCACGCGGTGCACGTGAGCGATGAATGTGGCCGCCACCTCAGACGGGACAGGCCGCAGGACAGCCGTCGCCAGCGTTGCGCCGATCTGGAACGAGGCGGCCCCCACGGGCCCGGCCTATGTCGTACGCACCGCGGTCTATTTTGGCGGTCTCGAAGCGTGAGTGTCTGAGACACGCATACGAGGCGCCCCGACAGAGACAAGAGGGAGCGCGCAAGAGGGCGGGGATGACCGAGACCGAGCACGCGCGTGACGCGCGCAGATGAAGACTAGACGGCGTAACTTCTGCGCCGCCGGCAGTCGCGCAGTCGCGCCACGACATCTCACTGGTGAAAAGTGAAAAGGGCGTAAGTCCTCGGACTTCCCATTGGACTTACACCCTTTTCACTTTTTCACCAGTGACCTCACAGAAACCTCTCCTCCACTGCACTTTGCACGCAGAACCGCGCAACCACTTAGCCGCTTACAACAATGTTGAAAGCTGTGGCCACCCGCAAGGAAAACGAGGAGCGGGACAGAAGAACTGAACCGAAATACTACTTCTCTCTGACCCGCGCACTCTCCCGCATCGCCTGGCAAGGCTCCAGACGCAGACGGAATGCCCGGGAGAGTGAGAGTTTGATAAAGCGACGGACGCATCGATATGTCTAAAGTCAAGATAAATAGCGACAGAAAAAGGAGAGATAAACGCGGCGATAGCAGGCGCCGTTGGGAGAGTCAGAGAAAAGTAAAAAAGGATGCAGGAAGTGAGGCAAGCAAATTAGGGTAGGAGGAGAAGGAGGATAGTGTCTTGCAAGGAAGAAATACAGTACAGCGCATGCAGATGATACAGTTGACGCCCATTTTGGAACTAAAGTCAGTAGACTTGTGTACAGAGCCATCAAGGGTTGGATTCAATGGGACAGCCCGCCTGCAGGGGAGACAGACATTTTTGTCAAGATAGTAATCAAACGACATGCGTCTAGCTTGCCTAGGAAGGAGGAAAGAAAGAGAAAGGAAGACAAGTGTATTAAAAAAATCCTTGGTGATGTGTTAGTTACTCATGTCAGCTGATCCGGCGATCCATCCCGTCCCGACCGGGCCTGTGTCCCCCACAGTGAACGCCCCACGCCCCCGGCCCCCCGACCCCGCTCACCGGGGCACGGCCGGAGCGGGTGGGGGGCGGGGGAGGTCCCAGGGCCCCTAGGGGGCTGGGCGGACCCCGGGGCAGACCCTACAAACAGAGCCACATGCAATGCATGCCCAACTACCGTCCTGGTGAGTTGCACCGTCCGACTGAAGGGCCATCCCCCAACGAGCGTGTGGGTGGCAGGAACAACGGAGGACGCGTACGAATTCGATTCAACGATTCAAAATTCACAAAACTTAAAATACGTTCCTATTGAAACTAAACCTCTAATTCTAAAAAATTAAAAAAATAAAAATTTAAAACCAATCAAAAATGAATCAATAGCCTAATACACCAGCTACTGCTCCTATCTTAGCAATGGCCTACCTGCCAAGGTAAAATCTCAAGCCCTATCGCACAAACAACAAATTAAATCTTTACCAAGAAATGAACCAGGAGCAGTTCTAAAATTTCAAACCAGATGGAACTGCAATTGTTAGAATCTAACGGATACTATCACTCTTCCCACCCATTAGTAAGCCTGAGTCCGATAAAATTATCACTCACCATCCAAACTGTAGAGCGGAGCCCCGAACATGTAGGGGTACATGTAGTGGGGGTGCGGGGGGTAGGGCAGGGGCCCCATCGGAGGTAGAGGTGGGGGCCCCGGGCTGGGCCCCGGGCTGGGGCCGCTGGGCAGGCCGCCCGAGTCGCAGTCCTGGGGGCTGCTGGGAGGTCCGCTGGGCGGGCCGGACCCGGCCGACTCGGAGCTGGGACCCGAGCAGTTCTGCACAAAATCACACAAACGAAGCCAGTCAGAGCGTCGTCAACCAAGTGAGTTGGCAAAGAGAGGAGCACTAAAACCCAAAACGACTTGTTTACCTCACTCACCTGCGAGTCCACAGAGAACCGCTTGCGGCCGTGCATGTAGCAGTAGTCGGACTGCATGGGGCCCATGTGCGGGGGCGGCCCGTGGGGCGGCGGGGGCAGGCGGGGGTTGAACCACTCGATCGGGGGCAGGCCCATGGGCGGCAGCCCCATCATGCCGGGCCCGGGGCCCACCACCACCGTCACCGCGCCGGTGTAGGGGTCGTACATCTCGTAGCCGCCTGCCGGACATCAAGGAAGTGAGAATACGCCAGGGAGTGGCAACTCACATAAACAACCAACCACCCCCAACTGCAACCCGGCGCCGCCGCCAACGCCCCGCCCAGGCCGGCCCGGCCAGCGCGCCGGGGAGGTAGGCAACCGAGTGGACGAGCGCGCGCAGGCGCGGCGGTGCGGCCTACCCCCGCGGCGCTGGGCGGAGCCGGGCCCGGGCGGGCCAGGCCGAGGCGGAGCATAGAGGAGCGAGCGCCAGGTCAGTGCCCTCGCGGCCCCAGGACCCCTCCCCTCTGCATACCGTTCACGTAGTACATGCCCGTGGTCGGGTCCACGAAAGCCCCCGGATAGTAGTACGCCTGGTCGTCCATCATGTCGGAGCCGTCGCCGCAGTCCGCGTCCACGCCGTCTGCAATGGGGACAAGCACGGTCATTCACAACGCCATTTTACTGCTGTTACTGCGCCACTTATTGCAGAGACTCGCCCTCACCTCCGTTGTGGAGCGCGCCGTCGCCGTTGGTCGAGCCGTTGGTGGACGCGCCGTTGGAGAGGCCGTTGGAAGTGGCGGGGTCCGCAGTGGGCCGCTTGCGCCCCAGGTAGCCCTTCTTGAAGAGCACGTCCTGCCTGGGTGTTGTAATGCGCGTGTACTCGTCTGAAAACAAAAGAAAACGTAGTCGTGAGGGAAAAGTCCGGTGTAGGGTGCATTGAGGGTCGGTAATAACGGCGCAGGAGACGGACGCCCAGTCTTTGAGCGGCCGATGGGGCGTACGAAGGATAAATCCAGGGTCCTGCCCATCGTGCGCCCGCCGCCCACCCCTGCTGTCTAGGCAAGGCGGCGGGGTGGTGGCGGGGCGTGGCGGGCAGGCGGCACCACTGACCTACACATGGCGGGGGGGCCGGCGGGGGAAGCAGAGGCCCTGCTTCTTCCTCTTCCCAATCCCCCTCCCACTCCGGGGATCGATCCACGTCCCCATCCCACACATCCCGCCCACCAGCCCGACTGCCCAGGCGCACCCCGCACCCTAGTCGTGCTGAGCCCCCAACCGCCGCTATACCTCCCCCCCTCCCACGTCCTTGCTTATTTTTATTACATCGTTCCTCCTTTATCTCCCCCATCTGAGATTCATGGCTGCACCCAAATAACGCGAATGCACACCAGTACACCCCTGTCTGGAACAGCTGTCCTGGACATAAGGGCGCAATGACAATATTTTCTGACAACCCCTCACCCCCTTCCCCCTTCTCGGGGCTTCTAGTAAACAAGCAAGGCCCGCCCTTCCGCCAAACGAAGTTGCCAGCTTCACTTCGCTCCGCAGGCAGCTCCGTTCGGCTTGGC
>NW_026267144.1:1612380-1613615 GCF_000697945.3 Frankliniella occidentalis | reverse complement strand
CTTCACTTCGCTCCGCAGGCAGCTCCGTTCGGCTTGGCATGCCGTGGCGGCGTTTTGCCGGGCCCTGTAAGTCACTATATGTATTTCGAACAAACGTAGGCTTCCAGGAGGGGGGGGGGGGGGGCTGCGGCCCTTAAGATTCGCTCCTTACACATGAGAAAAGACTGCAACGGTGCGACACCGGGACTACACCCCACCCTTCTGCTTGGAAAATGAATAAAAAATAACAAGCACAGTTTTCAGCTTGTATTGTCTTAAAACAAGACTTTTGCCATTGTTTTGAGTATATCGACATATAGCTCTGAAACGATTAAAGATACGGCAATTCCAAGGACTGATTTTGATTCAGAATGTGCTGTTTCGGATATAACTTCTGACATTTTTCGATTTTAGGCCTTCTTGTACGCCTTTATGTACATGTACCGGGTGTTGCATAAAAGACACAGGTGCGGGCGGGTTTGCCTACCCAAGGGGCTATGACGCCTTACGGGCAGAGCGGGTAGGCAAACCCGCCCGCACCTGTGTCTTTTATGCAACACCCGGTACAGCGTGGTCATTTTGGAGTATTTTTGCCGAAAAAGCATCTCCAGCGCCCAAACGGTGAGAGATAAAGCCAAGCGGGCATAATTTCAGTCCAAGGAGATCTACTTTCAAGAGTTGCCCCTTAGGAGATCATAAAAAAAAAAATTGTCAACTTTTTTGGCCTCCCCATTTTTCTTTCATACCCCCTTTCAGCCCCTTAGGGGTGGTCGCCAGGATTTGCCGTAGGCGTTTCGTTTTCTAGGAGCAGTGAACCTTAAGACACCGTGAAAAAGTCTCTATAGCACATCTCCTTCTAGTAGAACAGACAGACAGACAGACACGAGGTCGTTTGCATAAGCCCGCTGGATAGCTTTTTTCAAAGCAGAAGGGCGGGCTGAAAATAAAAATATGATCGGTTGCATTTCCTTCATTAAAAACTTGTCTCCAGTCCGACGCGGCGAAGAGTGACACCTCATTTCCGCCATGGCACCCGCCAATGAATGGACTCGCAGGCAGGGCAGGACCGAGCGCCCCGGCTTGCCCCGGCCCGGCGCGCGTCAGCCGTCGAAATCGACGGGCCCAACGAGTTTTTAATCGTCTTGAAGAAAGGGGCAGCTTCCCCCTTCGCACGGTCACACACCCGCCCCACCTCCCCCGTCTGTCGTCGGGCTGTCGGCCTCAAGTGACAGGCGGGCCGTCAATGGGGCAGAGCG
>NW_026267144.1:1609241-1612330 GCF_000697945.3 Frankliniella occidentalis | reverse complement strand
GAATGGACTCGCAGGCAGGGCAGGACCGTCAGCCGTCGACATCGACGGGCCCAACGAGTTTTTAATCGTCTTGAAGAAAGGGGCAGCTTCCCCCTCGCACGGTCACACACCCGCCCCACCTCCCCCGTCTGTCGTCGGGCTGTCGGCCTCAAGTGACAGGCGGGCCGTCAATGGGGCAGAGCGTGGCGCCTGGGTCGGGGCGGGGCGGGGCGCGGAGCCAGCGCTTCTCGCCAAAGCGCCACAGCCAGGCCCACATGAATCACCGAGAGGCTCAGGAGGAGCCAACTACCTTCAGGCGCACCGCCCCGCCTCCGTCACCTTTACACCTCCCCGCCCCCTACCGCTGCGCGGCTGGAGGAAGACAAGAAGAGCGTTCTCGACTTGAAGTCGCGAGATGGTTTGAGCATCCGCGACGCCCGACAGTCCAAGTTTGCGTCGTCATAGTGTATTTCGGCTTATAGACGAAGAAGAAGAGTGGGTAGAACATAAAGGTTCCTGTGGTCGAGCCTTTACCCCCTCTACCGAAGTAACGTAGAGGGGGGAATCTCTCGACCAATTGGAAACGTTTATGTTCTACCCGCTTTTCCTCTATCACCGTTAATCGAAATACACTATACTAGAGGAAGTGGATTTGCGCAAACGACAAGTTTACTGTGTGAGTATGTATGAACCGCAGCGATTTAAACCCCGACCAGGGCGGGGCACTGGTGGCTGGTGGGACTGGTGGCAGCCCTGCTGCATGAAGCTCCCCCTCCTTTCCACAGTAGCAACTCTACCCTCTTGTCACACGCACACTAACAACAGGGGGTGAGGGGGGTGTACCTCCCACGCTTCCGACGCAGTCGACCGGAGCCTGTCCGCCGCCGCCGCCGCGTCCCCCGGTCCAAGTCGGCTGACGTTGACGGGGAGGGTCGGTGCTCGGCGTGGCACGCCAGACAGGACCAGCAGGGCGGGGCGGGGCAGGCGCCCCGCAGTGCCTCGCAGGGACGCGCTGTTTATTTAGGTGACGGGTGGCGGAAGGGAAGGACACCCCCCCGAAGGATGTACCTACCTACCTACCGCTCCCGCCCCCGCCGCAGGACGGAGAGCACCGGACCGGCCTTCACCTCCACCGGCCACGGGTATGATGCAACGGGCGCGAGTGTTACATTGCCGTTAAAAATACGGCCCGGCCCCGCGCGACTGCGAGCGAACTCTACAAATGGGTGCCGGCAGATAGCGGGGCCGCTCAACATCGACAGCAGACGACACCCGCCGAGCCGATCTATTTGAGACACCACAAGGGTACGCAATTAGCCGGGGCTCGCGACCAGCACAGAGAGAGCTCTGCTAGCAGCGACGCGGGACCAAGGGCCGGCCGGCTTACACCTGGCTGCGCACCGGGTGCGCATCGCGCGGGACGCCTTTTGTGATGCACCTGAATGCTGACCTCTCACTCTCCCACCCTCCCCCCTCCCCCAGCAGCTGTGAACCCATTCAAGAAAAAGCGATAACGTTATAGCGTGTCGCATGTGCACAGTGAGGCCCGACACAATGGGACAGAGCAGAACGGAGCGCACAGAGCTCGGCGCGGCGCACAGGGCGCGCGCTGGGCGGGGGAGAGTCGCGACTAGTCGGGGCCTAGAGGCACTAATTGCAAGGGGCAATTAGAGAGCGCTCGCATCGTGGCAGCGAACAGCCCCAGCGGCTCACTGTGTAGAGGACGGCGAGGCTCTCGTGGCGTGAACGCCTGCACCCTGCACTGCTCGTCGCGCCATATGAAACGAACGACCTTGACGACCTCCCCCAGGTCCTCCCCCACCCAACCCACCCGCACGCCCGCCCGCGGCGCCCCGGGGCAGCCGCCCGACGGGTCAAAGGTCAAGGTCATCCGCAGCGGGAAGAGGAAGGAGGCCGAGCCGGGCGCGGAGCAGGACGACCGCGTTCGCCACTTAAACGCGCCGCCGGCCGCGGCCCAGCCATGCGAGTGCTCCAGCAGCACGAGCTGGCCGCTAGCCGACCACGGTCCAGCAAACGCGACCCCAACCGCGCCCCCCTATGCGTCCCGCGGGCACAACCTCTGACCTTTTACCCCCACCCGGGCTAGCGTGCTGCATCCCTCT
This sequence comes from Frankliniella occidentalis, assembly GCF_000697945.3. NCBI lineage: Eukaryota > Metazoa > Arthropoda > Insecta > Thysanoptera > Thripidae > Frankliniella > Frankliniella occidentalis. The sequence continues at coordinate 1,610,228 of NW_026267144.1, read as the reverse complement.
CCCTCCCCTGCCGCTTCCGCCGCCGCCGCTGCTGCTTCACCTCAGCTTTATCGACTTTGGCTGCATCCGAAGAGAGAGCGGGGACACCGCACCGGGCCGGGATGGCAGTCTCGCGGCATGCACCCCGCGGCCCCCCACTGGCACTGCGCTATACGACGGCGGCGACCCGGTGGTTGAGTGCGTCATGCGCCGTACCGTGTGAATGCATGGCCCCATTAATATGCATAACGGGGCCCTCCCCCGGGACCAGCAGGGCACGGCGCCCAGCCCGAGGCCCAGCCCGAGGCCCAGACCTCCTCCCCGCGCGGGCGTCCACGCCGGCGAGTGCCGCTCCTTTCGCCCACGACGAGGAGGGAGGACGGGGCGGGGGTGCACAAAAAGGAGCTCGGCGTCGGCGGCGCCGCCTCTCGGGCCAAATTCCGATAAGAGCGTTGACGAGGTCCGTAATTACCATTTCCTCGTCAGCACCAGCAGCCCGCCGCCCACCCTCCGCCGCATACCGATGGAGCCCAGGGCGACTAAATCCTAATTTAACATCTTCTCGGGTACCGGGCCGGGCAGCCTCCTCCGGGAAAGCACCTCCTACACTACTCACCCTCATTGAAGGTGCGCTTCTCCTGGCCCGACGCGGACGTGCCGTAAGTGCCGTGCTGGCTCTGGTGGTGCTGGTGGAACCTCGGCCGCGGCTTCCAGTGCTTCTCGCGACCGCCGCGCTCCTCGTCGCGGCCCTCCTCGTCCTCGGAGCCGTCATCTGCAACAAATAAAAAAAAGCAAACTGTCAAACAAAAGGAACAATTCTATTAAAAAAAGTCGATTGATTGAAATATTTAAATTGCCCCGCCGACCCTAATCATATTTCCTGTTGTTTGTATTACACCGATAAAGAAAAAACATGTCTAGTCGGCGAGCCTCAGTCTCAGTGACACTGCTGGATGACGCTAACACGTGTTCAGGACAGAGAGGGGCATGTGGGCAAGCGGGGAGGGG
>NW_026267144.1:1606486-1608616 GCF_000697945.3 Frankliniella occidentalis | reverse complement strand
CCCTTCCCCCCCTCCGTCATGAGCGAATGACGTCCCTATCCCCACCATCCCCCCACCATTTCGTCCATTTCGTCACCTTGCTGATCGTCGGCGACCTGGAAGCGCTGGATCAACTCCCTGACGGCGCGCACTTTGGGCGACTCGAGCCAGCGCTTCTCGGCCGCCTCCAGGCGCTCGTCGTCGGCGTCCGTCACCAGCTGCAGCCCCCGGAGCAGCAGCGCGCGCTGCGCCGCCCCCACCACCGCCAGGACCCGGCGCCGCCTCCGCCACTGCATGGCGCCTCTAACCTCACTCTTTCAAAAAGCGGGGACGCGGAGAGCCGTCGTCGTCGTGGTGCCCGCCGTCGCTTCCGCCCCCCACCGCGGCTGCCGGTGGACCCGGCGTCTCCCCCACCCCCAACAGAGTTGGCCCGCTCGATCGCCAGAGAGCGCCGCGGTCGCGGTGGCGCTGCCAGTGCGGAGAGCGGCGGGGCGTGGCGCGGCGCGGTGCGGAGCGCCCGGCAGCTCTGTGCCGAGCCGGTCGAGTCGTGTCGGGTACTGCACTGAGCGCGGCGCTCTAGCCGGGAGGAGCCGCGCCAGGGGCCTGCGGGCGGGGGCCCCAGCGAGGCCCCAGCCAGCGCCGTCCTCTCCCTCCCCAACCCTCCACCGGCGGGCCGCGCCGGGCGGGGCGGGGGCGGCACCGGGAGGGGGTGGGCGCACCGTCGCCTGCAGCTGGATTGACCTGATGGGGGAGAAGTTATCGGAGGGGGCGCGCGCGGGGGCTCACCTCGGGAAGGGGATGCTGTGGCTACGGAAGCAGCAGCCCTGCCCTCCTCCCCCGGACCTGGATGCTGGGGGTTGCTGTTCCTAACGGGGCCGGTGGCGCGGGTGAGACGGGGCGGGCGCTGAGGGCCGGTGTAGTGCTGGGCCTAGAGCCAAGACAGCCGGCGCCAAGGAGGCCACCACCACCTCGCGCCCCAACCTGCCCTGCCCCACGGCCCCGCCCTCCCCTCCAGGCGCCCAGGGCGTCGAGTTACAGCCAAGGGCCGCGCCGCCGATCACCGTGCCGGGCGTGCTCGGGATTAAACACAACACCGTGTCGGACATGGACGGCTCATTAAGGCTGTGTGAAAGGGGAGGGAAGGAGTCCACCGGGCTGGGGAGGGGGGGGGGGGGACATGGGGCATTCCTCCCGGTGCAACCAAACCAATCAAGGCGGGCGACACGGCGACGTCTGGGACGGACGGGCAGCGCGCTTACAAACATCCTCTGTCTAACGCACGTGTGTAGGAAATAGGACGTGAGGTACCCTGCGCGCAACACTAGCGCGGAGTATGTTACTCCCCCAGAATAACGTATCAACGGACTAAGCTTGTCAAAGTAAAAGCACGGAGCTCAGGTTCTTTATCCGCTTTCCTCTACCTCCCCCTCCAAAGACGCAGGCTTGGACGACAATGTGGCGACAAACGCGTCACTTTTTTGCCCCCTTCTTTCTCAGACACGAAAAAAAATAAGGCAGGTTGAGACAAACCTCGAAACAAACTGCTACACGGACAAAGTTTGGAGTCTCGGGGCAGAAAAAACAACTCAGGCCCTTGCCCGGCCCTATCCTGTCCCTGTCATGCACGCCCAGGACGGAGGGAGGGCAAGGAGGAACCTCGGGCCGAGCTGTGGGCCCTGCACTTACCGATGCATATGCATCGGCAGGCATCGGCAGGCGAGGCCCTCCGCACACACATGCACGGTGCACGGCAACGGCACGGCGCCGGCCAAAGGTGAGTGTATACCGGCCGTGGATCGTCGTGCTCGCGGCAGTGCCGCCGGGGCAAGGCTCGGTGCTGGAGATGATGGAATAATGGATGGAATATGTAGGGAGAGGGGAGTCACCTTGTCCCTCTCACACTCTCGGATGGGATGCAAACCAAAGCGCGCGCTCTCTCTCTCGCACACACAGTCTGACATCCCCTCCCCTCTGCATCTAGGAGGCCGGCGGCGGTCGCTAGGCCATCACGCCATCATTACCTGATAAGTGGCTCCCGCGGCCCGGCGAGGACCGCGGCGAGGACGCAGCGCGCAGCGTGCTCACGGGGACGGACGCACCTTGCCCCCCCCCCCCCCCCGCGTGCACTATCAGTCGCAGCATGACAGTCCA
>NW_026267144.1:1604449-1605295 GCF_000697945.3 Frankliniella occidentalis | reverse complement strand
GGGGGGGGGGGCTGCTCTGTACCAAACCAGAACGTGGCGCGAGAGTTCTTCTCCTAGAGGATTGTGGCCAAGAAAAGAGTACGGAATTCTCGTCTTTAAGCGGACACATTGCGCGCTAAAAGAAGCATTGTCGGGCCATCTCGATTCCCTTTTTCTCTGCGCTGGCTCGCGACGTTCGTATCTTCTCTCTCCTTGGCGACAGCGGCACACGGTAGCGGCACGGCACGAGCCTACCTGCCTAACGGTCGATGTGCTAATTAAATCTATCGAGTCTCCGACCCCGCCCGCCCTCCCGCCCCCTACGCCACTGGCGAGCACATCGCACCTGCGTGGCGAGGCGGAGGCGCACGGGGGAGAACACTGCCGCCCGGGCCCCCGCCCCGCCCACCAGCCGGGGCCAGCAGCGGCCAGCGGGCGGGGTTATGGAAAGTGATTCACACGGAGTTAGCAGGGGTCGTTCGACCGGCGTCGGCCCTACACAGAAATGCCTCGGCCCGCAGGCTCAACCCCACCCAGGTGGCCCGAACCTGGAGTAATGCATTCAACCGCCTCATACACCCGCCCGCCCCTCACAACGTGCGCCAAACGGCCTAGCTCGATCCACATGATCCGATTCCCAAAGTTATTGGATTTTGGAGCGTCCTCAAAGAGATCCTTCCGCCCGCCCCTCCCCCCTGTATGACATGGGGGACCACCGGGGGTGGCGTCGGACCAGGCAGGCGCCCGGGGGATCGTAAAGCTCGCGGCGAGGAACACAAAGCGCACGCCGACCCACGACGGGGACCTGCGGCTGACGTCAAGGTCCTTCCCGGTCCTTCGCGTGTCCCCCCTGATCTTCCCCCCCCC
>NW_026267144.1:1596807-1598843 GCF_000697945.3 Frankliniella occidentalis | reverse complement strand
AAAGCAAACCTTTGGCGAACTCAACGCGTACTGCAGGCGAACATTTGGCGACCCAAGCGGAGTCGGCCCATGACGTACCAAAAGCGAACAATGTTCGCGAAATGTCACATACGCGCTCTTCGGCGGACCGAAAGCGAACTCCACGACGAACCGTGCGCGAACATCTGGCGAACACTTAAAAAGGTCGCGGCTTGTACGCGTGGAGTTCACCACGACGCACAGAAAACGATCTAAGAGCGAACAAATCTTTTTGCGTCGGGTAGGACTTCACTCCGCGCGGAAGTCCATGCAGAACCTGGTGAACTTGGGGCCAGGAGAGCGCCGCCGCGCCATAGGCACGTCTACGATGCGCGACGCCGCCGGCTAAAGTCCAAAGAGAGTGGCAGGGCGCCACCCAGCCCAGCGCACGGCGCGACGCGGCGCGGCGCTGCTCAACATTTACGGGCTGAGCCACGCCACGCCCCGAGGCGCCGCGTCTCCCGCGAGCTCCTCCTCCTCCTTGACGCGCAGCCGCGACTAAAAGTTGAACAGTCGCGAGACGAGCGGCGCTCTCGTTCGCGTCATCAGGTAACACGTGTAAAGCAAACGAAATGTGACACAAGAAAAAGAAATACCCTCTTGCCTCTCCCTCCCTCCCTCCCTCCTGCCCCGCGGCCATAAGCTTCTCTCCCCCCGTACCTCGACGACGGCGTCCTCGTGACTAGTTAAAGGAAGGGGGAGGAGGAGGGGGGAAACGACTTGGCGCAGTTTGAGGATTGAGCTGTCATGAGACTGAGGCGGGCGGGCGCGCGCGCTTTGTGGGAGAGTGTGAGCGAGTGTGCGCGAGAGTGTGAGTGTGTGTACGGGGAGGTGTACGGAGAGGGGGGGGGATGAATTGGCCTTACAAAAGGCGGGAGGCACACTTCATTAGCCCCGGGCCGGCACTCCACACATTACGCGGACACGCCCCAGTTGCGCGCGCGCGCGCCAAGCACAAGCACCGCAAGCACCGGCCGGCAGCGGGGGGCGCGGCCAAGCAGTGAACAAGTCCCGAGAGGAGCCATCACTCGAAAAAAATAAAATCATGTATACCGGGGGTGATTCAGCGAATCATCCGCGGTTACACAGAAATTATAACAGAACAAACAGAAAAAGCACAAAATAACACTCTTCAAGACAGAGAAATCTACAGTAAATTTATCAAAATTTACAAGAAAATAGAAAAGAATACGCAAGTTGGTACATATATGACCCCGTCTTGACAAGTCCGCGTGCGACAGAGAGGAGGCGATCATAGAATGACGCCGCGGCGGCCTGATCAGCCGGCGGCACGGCGGAACGAAAGAAAGACGTTTGGACCAGAATCAAATGGCGGCGGGGAAAAATTGTTTCGGCCGCTAAGAAAATAGCCAGGCTCCCGCCCACGATACGGGTACGAGGGAGCTCTGGCCTGCCAGTGACTGGGGTGGGTGAGACAGCGCAGAGTGCGCAGAGGCAGGACGGACCGGTCACGCGGTTCCAGGGAGGTCCGCGACACAAGTCCTCGCTGCGGCGACAAAGCCGACGACGACGCCGTTACGCAAGCGCCGCCGCCGAGCCGCTCCCGCGAGCGCCGGCGGCACGCCATACCGCGGCGGGCGCGTGGCGGCAGCGGCGCCGGGAAACACACGGACCACGGACGCACATTCGGGCACAGGACCACATGTGAGTGACGTCAGCAGGCGGTCATGTGCTCGCCGAGCGTTGGCAAGCACGCCGCCGGGGGAGCGGGAGTGGAGCAGGGCGGAGCAGGGCGGAGCAGGGTGAGCACCTGCCGCGGGACCGACCACCTCGGGACCAGGCCGGCCGGGATGAAGGGGTGTTTGTTACGCAAAGCGAAGGCATTCCGGCGAGAGGCCGCGAGGGGGGCGGCGCGGGGAGAGCGCGACATCAGATCAGCACAGCTGCCACGCCGGCCGGCCGCCCCGCCCCGCCCCAGCCGCGGATGAATAGAAGAAAGCAGACCAGCATCCTCTACACCGCCGAGGAAATTTATGCACGCCGATCACCAGGGCAGG
>NW_026267144.1:1593065-1596687 GCF_000697945.3 Frankliniella occidentalis | reverse complement strand
CGGGGCCGCGAGAGATGAATGGCGTCGTGAGACGGGGAGCGGGAGATGAGGCGAAAACGAAATGGAAACGACTACAACGCCCCGGTGGGGGGCCCGTCAGGAACAAAGTCCAATAACAATTGGGCGAAATACGTCTTACGGCGGAGTTCCTCCTGGCGCCCTTATTTCCCATCACTCGACCAGCTCGCGCGTTCCTCGCGGTCCCGCCCCACCCGCGCCGCGCCCCGCCCCGCCCCGCCCCGCGAGCGTGTTGGGGCATTGGCAGTCACTCATGCGTTCATTCCTCCTTTCCATCACTGCCCCGCGCGCCTCGGCCACACAAACTGCAACAAAGTTTTGATTTACATACAGCTTCTGTGGCGGCCAGGGCGGCGGCGACTCGCTCGAGGTAACGAAGCGTCCATCTTTTCTTTTAGAAAAACAATGGCCAGCTCGTCTGCCAGTCCAAAGCAGAGGCCGCGAACTTCTTTCCGACCGACAGCGAAGCCACTGTTGTTCGTCGCGGCTCACGCCAGGCTCACGCCGACCTGAAGTCGTATTATACAGGCACCCGGTTAGGGAGTTACCAGGCAATCACTTGAGTTAGTGCCCACTTCAAGTCCGGTTGCACCACAGCGGCATGGCGATGTAGAAGTATGGCGGGTCCCTCAACTCATACGACGGCAAAAGTGGGTCAGGACAGGAAAACCGATTGCAAGCGCATCGATATGACTGGTTTCCTGCTCCATGGTCCACTGTGTGGATGCCGGCCGGGCGAGTCTGTGCGACACAATAACACTGCGGAATCCCACCGTTATGACGGCCGCCATGATCTATTTTCAGCTCGCGTCATATTCACTTCACTCTGCGCGGGTGCAGCTGATGCCATCGCTGGCACGGTCCCGCCCGCTGCCGACGCGCCTGACCCGCGCTGACCAGACTCTCGGCCGGCGGGTCCGAGTGGTGGGCGAGGTCAGCTCTCTCGCGTGACTGCAGGTGCACGACGGGGATGGGGAGGACAGCAGCAGCCTGCCGGCCGGGCCAGGGACACAAATAGAGAGGCAGGGGGGACCCGACCAGAATGCGCCCTTTCAGTTTGACAGAAGGGCAAAATCACGGCGGTGACGGATCGGGCAAAGCGGCCGAAAGTGCAGCGCAAGCGCGGCAGCAGCAAACTATGCCCTCGCGGAGGACACCTGCTGCTCGGGCTTCCCCCGCGGTCAAGACTCTCCGAGCGCAGCCAGCAGAGTGACATTAGCCGTCCAGTCCGAAGGCGCCCGGGTTCACTCACTTGCACCGCCCCGGCCAGGCTGACGCTCGTCTACGCTCGGCTACGCTAGCCAGCCCTAGGCACGCATTAATGCCCAGGGCCGGCGTGTCACCCAATCACTTAGCGTCATTATGCCCCGGCATGCACTCGGGAGTGTCGCGACCTGGGCGCCGACCAGAACCAGACCAGCCGCACCGGGACACCGCACAGCGCACAGCGGGCGCACCCGGGAACACGCGCGCCCACAGAGCAAGAGCAAGAAGAGAGGAAATCGATTCTTCATAGGGTGCTGCTTAAGTGAAGTGCTAATCTTGTTAGTGCCTATGGCAGCGCAGCCAGCGGCGGCGGCGGCGGCGGCGGCGAGGGAGAGACGCCCGACCGGGTCGGGTACCCGCGGTACCTGCCCTGCCGCCGCCAGTGCTGCTCTGGTGGTGGGCGCAGGTGTTCGCGTCCAGGGCAGTATTACACCATCCTAGAAACGCAGGAGATTCTCCGAAAAATGTGAAGGAAGGGAAAAGAAATATACAAACATCCACCACACGGGAAGGAACACTTTGGCGCTATGGCACGATAGTGACGCTATGGCACACCATGCCCCGCTCCGCCGCCGGGGCCGGCTGCCGGCCGGGGCCGGCCGGGGCCTACAGTAGACAAGATTAATCCGGCCTTGAACCCAGACGTTTCGTAATGCACATTGAATTTCGCACAGCACTGTCCGACCAGGGACTAGGGCAATCCTTTGCTGCTCAACCCCGCGTAATGATTTTAAAATCCAAAAATTGTCCACGGATGAATTAAAAACTACTGTATTCCAAAAACATTTAGAAAAATATGAAATATTCCCAGAAAATTTTGAAAAAAATTGAAACTTTTCAGGGAAAATTTGCGAGACCTTGACAAAATATCTTGAAGATTTTCACAAAAATACTTTGCTGATAAGTTAAAATCCCTGCGACCGACGTTGATACAATCGCGAAAATACAAGCGGATCCTCGCCAATCCTCGCCTATTTATTTATGGGACATTGATATTAAATAAATTTTAGTCCACGAAAGACAGTGGTATATAATGGCAAGTTTACACGAAAGCCGCGAGTATGGCTGCGGGGTAGGGGGGAAAGGGGACGCTTTATCCCGTGAGCTACCGCCGGGCGCTACCGCACGCCCCGTGCGATACATTCAGCATGAAACTTTCACTGACTGAGGGAGGGAAAGGAGGAAGGGGGGGGGGAGCGAAGTCTCAGCAATTCACTGCACGGAACAACTCTGCGCCGTGTGCGGGGTGAGAGACGAGCCGGCCAGGGCGCCCAGGGGTGGAGGGGGGCTGGTAAAATAAAGAATTGTGCCCGGTTAGCTTAGCGAAAGATGTAGTGCGTCCAGATAAGCGAGCTGGGGTGGGGTGGGCAGAGAAGAGGGGAGGGGAGGGAGGTGGAAGGTGCGGAGGTGAGCAAACTGCCGAAAACAAACCCTCCACACCGCCGGCCTCCGCCTTTTAGCAGCCGCCCTTATTCCGAGAATTGAGGCGTCGCTCGACGCTTGTCGGCGCCACGCTCACTCACGCTCGCGGCTTGTCGGCGCCGCGCTCGCTCACGTCACGCTCACGCTCGCACGCCGGTAAGGACGCCGCCCCGCCGCGGGCCCCGGGGATCCCTCCTCACGTAAATAGACTCGGGGATGGCGCGGGGCGGGCTGAGCACGTGAGCGCGTCGATTGGACAAAAGCAGCCTGTCGCAGGATCGGGAATGGAATGGAGTCGCGGCCGACGACCCTCCCGGCGGCGACAAAGTGGACAGGACCGGATGTAACCGAGAGCCCGGCCCAGGCAAGCCGTTAGCCTTCCTCTACTTTGCACGACACGACGCCGATTAAAGGGTGGTCGCGTAGGGTCGGGCAGAGCGGCCGATGGCAATGACAGTGTCCAGCGAGCCATCATCGGCGAAGGCGCTCACGCGACCGACGCAGGCACGAGATCGCCCCCCACAAACACCATCGCACACGACGCAAAGGAGCGAATCCGATAGGCTGATGGCCAAGGACATCGATCCGAAGGGATGAAGTGGGCGACAGCGGCGACCGCTCCGGTCTCCGGCCCCGCGGCAGGGGGCCGCCAGTGTCCATCTTTTATCAGCGGGGGCGCCGGACACGCGAGGCCAGTGCGAGGCATGGGGGCCCCCCGGGGGGTAGGCGGGGGAGGGCAGGGGGCAGAGCGAAAGCATTATTCAATCAGTAATCAAGTCGAAGGAAGAGCAGCGTAAGAGCGCTCTCGCAGCCCGGCTGATGGCGCCGGCCAGGGTAAGGGGATGCCTGCCGCCCCCCCCCCCTTCCACCTCACCGTGGGGGCGCGGTAACGACATCCCGGAAGGGGATATGGAGG
>NW_026267144.1:1589060-1592905 GCF_000697945.3 Frankliniella occidentalis | reverse complement strand
GCCTGGCCGGGGGCCCGGGCGGGGCCCCACCAGCGGGGAGTGAGGTGCGGCGGGGTGGGTCAATAGGCTCAGTTAGACAACCATTGGGTGTGGGGGATGAGGGATGGGGCGGTGGGGGATTAGATCCCCAAACTTGCTGCTCCGAGCGCCATTGCGGCAGCAGCGACCAATGCAGCAGCCCTGCACCCCCTCCACCCCGGGCACATTTGAATAGAGACAGTTGCACAATATGACAAAACGGTAACAAATCTGCCTTTTGTGGCCTGGAGCCCCACCGCAATGCAACCGCAACCAGGCGCGGTATGTAGCCCGTCTGACTGCGATGCACCGCGGGTTGCCTTCATCCAGGGGGTCTGTACCTCAAATGGACTACCTTATAGGAGTCTCCCTTCTACCGCGCCCGACCGCAACGGACTGAGCCGACGCATCGTCCTGCCGCCACAAAATCTAGCGGTATTAGGGCTCGTTCATAAATTAGGGACAAGTCATACCGCCGCAGGCTGCGGGCTGCTACAGTTCGCCCTTACCCCACCCGGTCCCGGCGCGAAGGCTTCCCTTCCCCCCTCTCGGCAAACACTTTCCAGGGCGTTCTCAGCCCCTCAACTAAGTCATCACGAGGAGCTCGACCAGCGAACGCCTGGGTCAAGGCGGGGCGGGGACGGGAAGGTACGACAGGAAGAGGGCGGGGCGGAACAGCGACGCTCCAGCAAACGACGGCAGCCCAGGACTTTGGCACTTTAGCCGGGGGCAGGAAAAAAAATAAAAGACGCAAAAAAGTGACAGACAAATGTGCAAATTCTGAGAGTGGAGCAACCCTCGCCGGGCGCAGAAACGAAGAAAGAAAACAAAAGGGATAGGGGTGTACTAAGAAGAAAATACACTGAGCTGGGATTTGATTTCGGGTCGGAGCGGAGAGAAACGACTCTCTCCTGGAGAGGGTTGGGTCTGCCGGGACACGCAGATAGGCCCCAAGAGAGGGGCACACAAACCCACCCCTCCATAACCCCTCTGCTGGCAGCGCACAGCACACAATTACTTGGCCCAAACAACCAGCGCAAGTATAAAAATACACAAAATTACATTACTGCCCTGAGCATGGCACGCCCGCGTGATGCGATGGAAAATTTGGGGTTAATATTCAAATTAGGTCACGCGGAGGTTTAAAAACGACGGCGGCCTAGGAATGGGGCGGTGGCTCCAGCCAGCCCCGGCCAGCTCTGGAAACTTCCGCCCTTTCCCTCGCCTTCGCCTCCCCTTCCAAAAGAGTCCAGCCGCCGCGCCGATCCCGAGCCACCCTCGCACCGCCCCCCCCCCCCTTCCCCGTAGTCCCTGCGATGACAGAGACAAACTGGAGAGCCGGGGCCGCCGAGCCCAGCACGGGGGCTGCATGGCACACCACCTCGGCCCCCGGGCGGGGCGGGGCGGGGCGAGACGCGTCTCCAGCAGTAGTCGCTTTAACTACAGTGCCAAACTCGGTAAGTGGCCCGGGCCTCGCACCCACACCCTCCCCATTGCCCTCCTGCCCCGCCCGCGGCAGTTCACACCGGATTCCACGCGAATGTCTCACGAGTATGAGTACAGTACACCCACCAAAACCCAGAGAAATAAAACAAACGAAAACGAAAATGAAATAATAAAGAAAGACCTCCGCCACCACCAACACGCTCGTCTTGACCTTGGCGCACGACCACGCACGAGGCGCTGCTGGCGCGCTGTCAGGGGAGAGAAACTTTTATCGGCGTTCGCGCACCCCGCTCGTCGCTAATAGAGGAGGGAGGGCAGTTTTCAAGAATTCATTGCGTCGGCGCCGATTAGCGAGTCCCGAGTCTGCAGCGCGGCGGCCGCCAGTATCGACCAACGGCAACGCTGGCGATGCAAACTGCATGACAACGTAACGTTGGGCAAAGCACGGGACGTGGTCGTCGTCGGTTGTCGTGCGGCCGTCGGGGGGAAACACTGGAGGAGCAGGACCAGGGCGGTCGGATCGGATAGCGGGAGGGCAGGGCGGCGTCAACACCTCGACTCAGTGCCCTGGAGACACTGATAAGATAAGCTCCAGGGGGACCATGAGGGGGACCCCCGGCGGGGCGGCGGCGGCGGTCCGTGAAGGAGCCGAGCAGTGCCCTCGGCAGTGCCCCGCCTGACTCGACACGACACGTCGAGGGGAGGTGGGCGAGGGGCGGCGGCGGGGCACAGCCGGGGAGGCAAACAGCTGTTCCCGGGTGCCGCCGCCCCCGCCGCCCACCGCCCTCACCACCCCCTGCAAGCCTGCGGTAATCGCAGGTTGACGGCGAGAGAGAATGTCACCACCGCCAAATGCCACCACACCCCCGGAGCCCGGAGCCTCCGCCCTGCCTGCCTAACCCGGCCCGCGCCCGTACATCGCCGCGCGTACGTAGCAGCTGGACGTGCGCGAGGACGTGCGCGAGGACGTGCGCGAGGACGTGCGCCGCGCCGGCCTCGCCCACATGGCGCAGGCCGGGCTGGCGTGCATGCGTGGCCCGGTGCGGAACACATGTCATTACTCTGGAAGAGCCCTCCCCCCCCCTCCCCCTCCCCGGGCTGTGCACGGCGCACATGGGCCTACCGAGGCTGCCGGGCCGGCCTCTGTCTATACAGCCAGACTTTATAAAAGCGCATCAATTAATAGCATCCCCCATGGAAGGGGAATGCGAGAGGGTCCGCCCCATTGCATTGGCCTGCACGGAGGCCCCGCATGGCGCCCCCCCCCTCCCTCCCCCACAGACCGCGCTATACCCCCGGCCCGGCCCGCCGCGGTCACGCGTGGAATCGGAACGGGGGTAGCAATGGGCCGGAGCCCGCGCGGACCGGATATTGAACTTTGTGCCATTCCGCCCAGCCTCACGCTACCCTCTCCTGCCGCCCCAGAGGCTGCCCCTCCCGCGCCGCCCAGGCGGATTAGCCCGGTCGCCACAACAGCCAGGCCGGCCGCGCCGTGGAGGCGTCCCCGCGGTGCGGAGCGTACCGTCTCGAGAGCGCTGTTAGTGCCGCGACGGTAGTAAATAATATTTAGCGGGAGGGGCGCATCACGCGACTCTAGCGGCAGGGCCGGTCACCGAGCCGGAACCGGGCGGACAGGACAGCAGAGGGACGGGACGGGCAGCGGCATAGAGGAGGGTCGCCCAGCCAGACACGCAAGCTAAGCGCAGCGCGGCGCAGTGGCACTAGACTAGCGGCAGCAGCGGCGGCGGCAGCGGACAACGACGATCAAAACAAACGCGCGGCTGGCGGCCGAGGCAACCATTCATTCCCAGTGGCGAGCTGGGCTGGGTCGTCAAATGCAAGAAGTACAGTCAGCCCAAGTGCCTGGCGCTGCCCGCCAGCACCGCCTGGACGGCCCCACGTCGAAAGAGAAGGTGGCTTCACTTTCCGAGCGAAAAGGGAGCGCCCTGCCCTACTCTCCCAACCTTACGCGCTCCCCCGCCTTTGGACACCACTGGAAGACAAGCGGAACCCATAGAAGAGAAGCACGACTGTCCAAGCAGATGAAGCTTCTTCCCTTCGGTTCCGATAGTCTTGCAGCGGAATACCCTCCGGCTCCGCCCGGCAGCCCGCATGCCGAGTCCCCAGCCCAGCGCCAGCAGCGACGCTTAGCAATGAGCAGCAGCAGCTGAAGCCGGAGGAGGTTCATGTTCCTCTCACCACGCGGCCGCGCCGCCGTCCGCTTACTTCCGCCACTTCCGCCTCACGCGCTCGCTATCAGCCTATCAGCTGACCCATCCCCTCGGCCCCGAGCCACGCCCACATCATTCGCTCCGCATTGTCTCGCGAGAGGCGTCAACAACGGCGGCAGCAAGACGGCACCCGCGAGGTCCAAGGGGGGG
>NW_026267144.1:1582930-1589010 GCF_000697945.3 Frankliniella occidentalis | reverse complement strand
GGGGGGGCACCCTTCACCTGCAGCCAGAAGAGGTCGCTATCTGCCCGATGTGTCGCATCCGAGGCGCGACCGACGCTGTGCCAGGCGTGCCGTAAGCTCGGCTGTCCTCGCCACGAGATGCGGAGCCCTTCTCACGGCCGCGGTCCACGACAAGAGCGAGTGCGCGCGAGCATCGCCCTGGGCCTGGCGAGGGCCTCGTCGTCGGAGACCCCAGGGCCGCCTCGAGATAAAGCATCACGGAAATCGAGAAGGGGTGACACTACAGGAGGGGGGGGGGGCTATCACAGCGCGCCGATAAGAGAGAGCTCTCCCTCCCTCGGCGCGTTTGACGCCCCTGCGACGGAAGGCGGTGGGCCGGTGAAGAAGGGGGAGCGAGAGGGGGGGGGGGCAATCCAAGGAGCCGCCCTTTACCTACACGCACACCTCATCCGAAGCCTCATACATTTTAGATACGCCATCGCGCTGCGATCCTACAGCCCCGCATCGCAATCACATTCCGTGATTGGGGCCGCAGTGGGAGTGGGCGTAGGGTGCGATCCAGCCATGCACGGGGTAGGGAGGGGCGAGGTAGGGTGGGGTGGGGGCGCGGTGGGGCGAGGCTAAGCGGGGTGAGGCAGGGGCGGGGTGGGTTGGGTTGGGGCGTCCTGCTAAGAGAAACGCACTCACACGATAACAGGTGCAGCCTGTCTGCCAGGCAAGCCCAACCGACGAGGTTCATCGACCATGTGTGCGCGGGGGCGGCCCTGGAGGCAGCGGACACGGAGGGGGGCGGGGAAAGGGTGAAATTCTAATCCCATTCCTGTGGCCCCGGCCGGGCCGGCCCAGGCCTGTCCGACCCCGAGGACTCCGCCCAGACGAAGCGCTGACACTCGGTGCGCACAAAGAGCGCCGCGTTGTGTGATACAGCCCCGCCCCGCCCCGCCCCCGGGGCCGGCCGGCAGCCCCTCTCACCTCGCCGTCAACATCCTAGACCCTCCCCCGCCCCTCCTGCCCACGCCGCGCTAAACTTAGCGCTCAGGCGGGCGCGCCGCCCGCAGCGAAGAGTCGTCTTCGGAACGCCGACGACGTCGTCGTCGTCAGGTGGGGACGAACGACGGGCAACCCGCGGGAGGGAAGACAGTTGTGGGCGCTCTTTTATATTCCAGGGCCGCGGGGGAGCGGCCGGGGAGTGCAACCTAATGACCCATCTCCGCCTGAAGCAAAAGGAGAAAACCAACCAGCCGGCCAGTAAATGTTGCTCGACCGCACGAGTCAATATACTGGGAGAGGGGGTGGCCTCGCCTCGCCCAAGCGCCACCGCACCCCCAAACCAGGCGGTGTCTACCCTTGGGATATTTCCTTACAAAAGTATATTGATATCCAATTTTTTTCGATGTAAGGTGACTTTTTTTGGAATTTTTTTTTCTAGAATGATCTTATTTTTTCCTATTTTTTTCTGGAAAACTTGGAAACTTTCCAGTACACTTTTGGAATTTGAAGCCCCTAGTTTGCCCACGCCCACAGAACACGGCCACTTTGCTGTACACCCTGTACTTGGTCTATCAAAGCGGACGCTGCAGTGCTGTTGGATTGCAAACCCCTCCGGGCACAGGGGCCATGATGGCTGCAAACTCGTAACGCTGCAGCGTCCTCTGATAGACCCAGGGCACAAACGCCAACCCGTGACGCTGTCAGATGGAACCGAAATCACCTTTGACTTATTGCAGGAGCGGTAAAAATAAAACAGACCAATTTTCTGCGAAGCCTAACGCGGAACCCGATACACCCGACCTCAAACCACCCTCGGGCCGAGGCGGGCCCTGCGGGGCTGAGGGGGCAGGGACCGGGGCTGGGGTTCGTCCCGGGTGCGAAAAGCAAACACTCGAAGTGCCAAACGGCTTTCGCACAAAGTGTCAAAGACTCTCCCCCCCCCCCTCTCCCCTCCTCCCGCTCACACCCAAAGGAACCCAGACAAGTGCGGAGCGCGGGATCACCCAGGATTGGGCGAGGCGGAACAATTTGACTTGGTGTCGCAGGTGGTGGTGGTGGGGCAGCTTAGGGGTCTCCATGTTCATGTCGGGAAGGGCGAAAAAAACATACAGAAATGGGCGGACGCCGTCGCATTCTCTCCTGGAACAAGCAGAACAGCGCGATACGACAGCGACGTCGACAAGACTTCCTCGAGCACACGCGGCAAGAAAAGAAGCGCGGCCCATGTACGGCCTGCAAGCACGCGATTTGTAATCGCCAAGCGTGCAAGTACAGCACGTCGCGGTGTACAGCGTGTGCTCCAATCTCGTACAGCCAAAAAAGCAAAGCATCAAGCCACACCGGTCCCAGGCGTCGGCCAACCTCGACCTTTCACCCCCCCCCCCCCCACCTTTCCCCGGCCGTTCCGCTTCTTTTTCGCTCCACGCCGGCGCTAAAACACTTCTTTGCAATACATTACTCACGACAAGCACATGCCACGCCACGACGGCGAGTGCCAATGACCGCGACGACCAAACTTCTACGTTTACGATTTACGTCAAACTAAGTATGCAAGGCGCTTCCGCGTTACACGGGAGACCTTCCCCCTCTCCCTACCCCCTACCCCAGTGTCCTCCCTCAAGAAAACGCGCAGAAAGCCCAGCAAACGTGGAAGGAGACGAGGCGCGCGCGCAAATTCAGCACTGATACTAAGAGGAACTTTCCTAAGCCCCATTCACGCGGGCCGAAGAGTCACAAAGCACTCGGCTCGGCAGCGCCTGCTGCTGCGCCGGCTCCGCCCCGCGGCATGGCAGCGGCCTGCCGGGCCTGCCATCCCAACCCCGGCGGAAAATGAGGGCTCGGCGCGGGAAACAAGCCGGCTGCACGAGCGGCAATATCCCACGGTGACAAAACACCAAAGGAAACTGCTAAGAGACAACTTCAGCAAAAAAATACATAGAGATTTCTTTAGTAAAAAACAAACTGAAAAACTTTGTTTGGCAAGAAAAGAACAAAACTCGCCATAATTTGTTTGTTTTCGTCAACGCTTCCTTCACATAAATATGCGAGAAAAGAAAAGGCGAGCAGTGAGAGCAGGGCGTTGCATCCGTATGTTTGAAACGGGGCCAAATCCACGCGATCGCCCATTTCCGTTCCGATGCAGACAGAAATGCTTGTAGAACTACGATTGCTTGTTGGTTGCGTGTTTCACTCGACAAATCAAAACGTTATAACGAGATGTACTGTAAACTGTAAAACTACAGTCTTGCAGTTTAAACTTCATAACTGAAAAGTTTAAGTAAAAATGTCATGTTGTTGAACAGTCAGATATTATGGGAGAAAATTCACCCCTCCCTCTCATTTCTCTCTTTCCCCCGAGTCACAGTTCACGGGCTGACTACAGACAAAACATTCCCATAAACTAGAAAAAACATTACGAATACCTATTTTTTGTCGAGTTATTTTAATAAACAAAATCGAGTCATACGGCGCGGGCACAATTTTCCGCACGCTTGAGCCAAATCGAGTCGAGATTGTCCATCTGGCCGTGAAACGAGAGACGGCCGGCTGAAGGCAAAGCGAGGGGGCTTACTTGAAATTTTCGTGCATAGCACATCACATATTACGTGTATTACGCGGTATTGCGCCGGTGTGAAACAGGCTTTTGCAACCAAAATACTACAATTTCAGAGCTTGTTTTCTGTATTACGCAAGTGAAAATCCCCATCGAGGCAAAGGTAACACGGACAAAGAGAGAGAACACGGTGCGGAGAATGTGCGAATATATATCCTTGCGAGGGTGTGCCCGTTGTGGCCGGCTCCGCCCGAGGCTCCGCCCGGCCTGCTCCGTACAGCCACCCGGTACTGTACCACCCGCCACCCCGGCTGTTACGTAAGAGCGGCCGCCTGGCCACCGCCTGGCTACCCGCACCCCTTACATGACGGGGGTGAGCAGCCACCGGCCTGACGACGGGGCCCGACCCGACGGGCTGCATTAGGTAACGCCTCTCTGGTGCAATACCAACAAAATTGCGACAAAAAAAATTGAACAAAAAACAAAAACAAACGTACTCGGGGCCATGACACGAAATAGAACTGGGAGGGTGGAGTGGGTGAGATGGGGGTGGAACAGGATGCAGGACACAGCAATCACCTTGCTGCTGCTGCGAATGCAGGTCGGGCAGGGAGGGGGCGGGGGCGGTGCGGCAGGACCAGGCGGGGCAGGAAGCGACAGATATGACTGACGGACCAGCGAGAGTGACATGCAAAGGTTCATGGTCCAGTTGGTATGCACCTGTCCAACCCCCGCAGCAACGCTGGCCGAAAGAGTGGCAAATTGAAGGATATGCGTTATACAATTTTTTAGGCCACATTAAAGCGTAGCAGTATAATGAAAACCATGCATGATTGGATACTAGAGAGGAGACAGACACCCAGCAGCAAAACAGGACAAGAGAATGGATGGAGAACTAGAGGGGGGAGTGAGTAAGGGGGAGGGGGGGAGTAACGGCAGGGGAAAGGGAAGAAAATGGGGAGGGGAGCAGGGGGAGCAGGGGGTGCCGGGTCCCTTTCGTTTCCAAGTGACAGCCTCCATCGATCCCGCGAGACCTCCCGCGGCCCCCCGACAGACAGCCATCACTGACGGTACCAAATCAAAACACGCCAAGGCACTGCCACCCAACTGACCGGCAGGGCAGGTCGGACACACGCCCTCGCGGTGGTGGTGTGCGCTGGAGGAGGTTGATATTGTGACAGCCGCTCACCCTTGCCCGGGGTCGGAGGGGACCGGGGGGGGGGGGGTATCGAGTGGAGGAGTTCTAGCACCTCCCCCTCCTCTTTCTTCTCTCTCCCCCTCTCTCTCCGTCCCCTTTTCCGTTTCCTTATCAGGGCGCTAACGCCGGTAAAGTCCAAAGCAAACAGTCTAGCGCAGCCACTGACATGAAGTCCCGATTGAATCTAGCCCTCCCCGGGAACTGTCATGCCACCGCGATGCGTCGTGGCATAACTAAGTTTCATTCTGAAAAAGTTTCAATGCGAACGGAGAATGCACAGAGAATGACAATTCGTTCCAGCTAAGGTCGGATAAGAAACGTAACAACTTCTAAAACCGTCAACCGAGGGTGGAGGGGGAGGGGGGGAGGCTACATCCAAACTGCATGATGGCAGCGACCTCTGCTGCTGCAGGGTGCATCCGAGTGCACCGCAGGCAGGGCGCAGTCGGCCGCCCCGCCCCCCTGGTACCACCGGCACGTGGTGGGGCCCCGCGGAACGCCCGCGACGGGCGGGGCACGTCGCGCTGTCAATCCGAGCGGGGTGGGGTCCACGGGGTGCGCGGGGTGCGCGGGGGCACCCAACACGCGACACGACATGCAGACACTGGGGCTCACCTCCGATGGGCAGCACCCGCCAGCGGGTCTTCCTCTTGGTGCCCTTCTTGCCCATGCTAGCGGCGGCGCTGCTGCGACAGGCTTGGTCTCGGACACAACACTAGCACATTCACGACGCGACCTGCCCTTGGCGCGACACGTGAGCCGGGTCGGCTGTCTGGTCGTGTGTCCGGCTGCTCTCACTACCGCGTCGTCGCCTGGCAGGCCTCGCCGCTCCGCTCCGCCACACTACGCCACGCTCTGACTCGCACGCCGCTCGGCACTCAACTGGCCCGCCCGAGCTAGAGCCAGGTCTATCGTATCGAGCACATGTCCTGGCGCCCAGCGGCAGCGGCAGCCAGCGGAGCCAGCGCAGCTAGCGGCGGAGCTACGAGCCGAGCGTGAGCCGAGTGGCGGCCGAGCGGACCCGAACGCCCGGGACGTGGCGAGCCCGGCCGGCCCGCGAAAAGACCGGCCGGCTCAAATCGAGGCGCGCTCCGGGTCCGGCCGGGGGAGGGCCCTGGAGGGTCCGGCACGGAGGGGTCGGGTCGGAGGACAGGGCGGCAGCGAGGGGCCCCCGGCGCGGCCCCAGTCGTGGTGCTGTCGCGGCCCTGTCCCCTCCGCGGAGCTGCGTCGAGGAGTCGAGTGTCTGATGTCCGGGGCCCGGCTGGTTCGATTCGGTGGCTGCGCGACCGGGGCCCGGCGAGCACTGCGGCCGCTGCGCTGTACGGCGCCGCGGGGTGCGCCCCCTCCCCCCTCCCCTCC
>NW_026267144.1:1578832-1582730 GCF_000697945.3 Frankliniella occidentalis | reverse complement strand
CCCCCTCCCCCCTCTGCCCGCGGTCGGCTCAGGGCCCGAGGTCCATTGGCGCCAGTGATTTTGAAAGTGGCGGGGTGGTCCCTGTCGCCCTTGAACCTCCCCCTCTTGCTCGGTGCGTGCGGCGCTGCGCGCGCAAACAACAATCCTCTCGCGGAGCGGCACCTCTTAGTCTCTAGAGGCTCTAGCACCCCCGGCCGCGCCGGCGGCTCCGGGAGGCCCCGTCGCCGTCTAGAGTAGTTAGCGGTGGGAGGCGAAGATCATTAGCGGACAGGCCTCGACCACACTGTTCACCGCCGCACTGCACTGCACTCGATCTAGCGCCAGTTGTATGTAAAGTTTACAAGAAAAAAAAACAATGGCTAATAAAACAAATCAAGAAAACAAACTTAGTTGATGTTAAAAATTTCGTGATTTAGAAAAAATGTTCTGTGTAAAAAAATGTAGCTGTTTCTTTGCTAGGCTGTTCACAACCCACCGAACTAGACAAGACGCCGCGACGCGGACAGTGTGTCAGACAGTTTCGCTGAATTTTAATAAAATATCAGAGAAAACGTTTTCTTCGGTACACCTGCATTTAGGCCATTTAGGCCGTTATTGCGGGGTCTTGCCGACAACAGCTGGCCGGTGCAACTGAGCTAGGGGCGCTGAGGAGGGTGGGGGCCTCCTCAATGTCACCTGGGCGCCGTCAAGGGAGAGGGGGTGGCATTGGCTACAGATCGGTGAGTCGCCATGAGGCTGAGATCTGATCGCACAACACAAATAGCTCCCCGTCCTCACAGTGTCGATGAGGTTCAGTTTAAAGAAAAGACGAGGAACACAACTGACAGTATTGCTATACCCAATCAGTATTGTGTGGTTTTGTCGATAGATTCTATTCAGAATGCTGGGGCACAATATAGGGGGCATCACTAGAGGGGCGAAAGGGAGAGGGCCTTTTATTCAAATTATTCAGCTACTGTTCACGAGTATTTGACTTTTAAACATTTTTCTGCACACGAAATTCTTCTGAGTCGTGGGTCCCTCCCCTCGGAACACAGCCCATCGCTGTATCGCACCATTCACACCTCCCTCCACTCCCACTGCCCGCACTATACTTGTCACCCAACAGCCATTGGGCGGCGAAGAGGCGGGTCACCCCTTCCACCAAGCAGGAGCAATAGGGTATCAGACACTGTTCATGACCCGGCAAAAAAACTCTCTCGCGGCGCAAAAATGAAAACTCGACAGCAAAGTGTGTCACTAGGAAACTAGGGTCTTACAATTGTTTACCACATACATGGATTCAAAAGCTGGTTTACTTATTTCGAAGATTGCGTGATGAGCAGTTATGTCTGCATTTTTCATTTTCTGCGGAGTCAGCGTGTCCCCGCAGAGAGATAGGCGGTCGTTTTGATTGCCACAAACTCGTGAAAGGGAAAATATACATCGATAGTCTGTCCGTACGCAATGTATATTTGAGCGCAATCAATAAACAGTTTGAAGATGAACGCTGTGATAGTGCTGCCGCGCAAACCCTTCCGCGGGTCAAAGGAGCAGCCGGATGGGGGGTCCCACTGATTCGGGACGCGCTGAACCTTCACCTCCCATCCCTGATCCCTCCCGGTGTCGCGTGCAGGCGGACAGCCAGCCTCCGCGGAAAGCGACGAAGTCTGCACAACCAAGGAGCAATTAAAGCACACATTCTCTGAGCACGTAACAATGTGTTCGTTAATTGCTCAATAGTTGCGAGAAGGATGAAACAAACAGGCAGCTACGCATTTTTTTTTTCATGGACTTTTCCGACCACGTCCGAAAAACATTTCCATTATGTTATGACCGATTTTCCACAGAGTACAAATTTTTGGGCCTTGAAAGACTCTTCCGATAACTGACGAGGCGCCCGCCTTTTGGGTTAGGAATGCCAATGTGGACTTACAACTAAGGTCGGAAAAATAAAGAAAACAGATCACACTCTTGAAAGAACCTTCGTTCATTGTCTTATAAACCCAGAGTGGATTTCATGAAATCAACCGAAATGAACAAATGAACCGATTGCAAATGTCCATATACCCTTACCACATTCCCTGCGGCTAATTTTTGGTCCCTATGATTTAACATGGGAGCGTGACCACATAGTGGCCATGCAGCAGGGAACGTTGTTAAGGTCGATTTGGGCTGTTTTTGGCAAGTGTCTGCAAAATTCAAATCGATTTTTTTCCCAGATGTGGTTGAGTTGAATGGCTCCCCGCTCTTTCCTCTTGTCTGATTATTCTCCGTGCGCACTTAGCTTATTATATTACTTTGCGCGGCCTCCACGACCTGCAGCGCGCGCGTTATTGGGGCTTCCCCCTCCGCTTCTTATTTGTTTCCTCCAAAGTTCCAGTTTTGTGCTTCGAATGGGATCGTGACCCGGAGCCATATCGTTACATCGTTACAGTGCCGTTATCGCCCCGGACAGAAGGGATCGTGATTACCGCTGCGCATTACACTCGGGGGACGCAAACACGAACCGACGTGAACTTTGGCATTCGGCCCGAATAAGTACGTGACGACATGGCAGAAGAGTGGAATGTTATTAATAATAACAAGACCTCGATCGTATAAATGTCCCATTGTCACCATATAGTTACTAAGTTTTCCCGATTTCATTGCAGTGTTTTTTGTGTGTTTTTTTCCTAAATAGAGCGCCTGCGGGATCGCAGAGGCGTCAGCGGGCCGTCCGAGGGCCGGCGTATCTCTACGGGAGAAGCCAGGTCGGGTCAGAGGCCTGGGGCAAGGCCTCGATGGCCTCGAACAGAGCCTCGCGGTCAGAGCACGGCCAGTGCCGGGACTCGCGTGAACGCGCCCGACATATTTGTGTATCACTTTGGCAAAAAAGAGGTGGAGACCCGATTTCTCCTCCGTCCCTGTGGAGTCTCATTTCCTATACTAAATCACGAGAGTAAAAGCATGTAAAAGTGTGTTTTTTAACGCCACGGTACAATGCACTAACGCGGCACTAATGTGCGCCGATCCGCGCCACGGCCACGAGATCTGCCAACACTCGCGCCAGTGTCACTCCTTCGCCGCGTGAGCGCGCCCGGTAGGTAGGCAGCTCAGCACGCCCGCGCGGAACTGGTGGCCGACCCCGCCCCTGCCACCGGCCAAGTCCCACCGCGTCCCTCTCCGCTCCGCCTGGCCCGCCCCCACACTTTTATATTACTTTTCGTTCGTCTAACTTGCCGTCATATACTTTTGTGTAGCACCGTAGCGGTTTTGCACCGTGAATAACGGAAAAGAAGGATTCGCCTGGCTGGGCGGGCCCCACGACGAAAAGTCAACTGCCTCGACTGGGTAGCGTTATAGTGGTCGGAGTTTCTTCTCACACCACCGGCTGTTGTTGCTGATGCTGCGACTGGAAGCGACAATAAAAAAACACGTTAACGCTGCGCTCGGCTCGTCGGCGAACCGTGGTGACTAAACCGAGCAATGTTAATTAAGTGCCGATTGTTCGCAGATCGACGGAGCGCAAGGCGAGCAAAAAAGCGCACCTCCGCGCCCGGATTCTATCAATTATTTTTATTCTTTACGCCGTTTTGTCCGAGAGAGCTTCGCCGGTGCCCCGCGATCAGTTCGAGGAGATGATAAGCAGGCAGCCCGTGATGGGTTGGGGTGCGGATCCCCGAGCACGATCCAATCCGAGGTTTTAGCTCCGTGATAACGAAACTTCCGCACTGATATGTGTATCGTATCGGGATGAGCGCCTGTCGAGATGATGTTCCACATTCATATTGTAGCGACCACGCTCCCCCCCCCCCTCTCTCTCTCTCTGGCTCCCCGCAATCGAACCAATGGGCTTTATGGGGGAAGAAGAAGGGTTGGGAGGGAAATAGGAGGAGGATGGGTAAGAGTTGGGTGGGTATGGAAACAGAGAGGATGG
>NW_026267144.1:1574781-1577102 GCF_000697945.3 Frankliniella occidentalis | reverse complement strand
CCCCCCCTCGGCGCTTCGATTCGAGCCACACTAGCCGAGCTCGTGGAAGGCTCCATAATTTAAACGAGACAGGTTTTTCTTGGATTCTCTACCTCTTTTGATTGTTAATCCATGCTCGAGAGCCAACCCCTGAGACCGGACAGAGAGAAAAAGTGGGATGGACGGGAAACGGGGTTCAACTTCATCCACCAACCCTTCGACAGATACGTCGGGCAACGGTCGGGCATCTAAATGAATATAAACGTGTCCCATTCATGTCCTTCCCTCTTATGGACACTCGGGTCGAGAATTAGAACCGAACCACCCAGGGAATTCCCTCCCGAATCCCTGGATGCCGAGTCTCGACCAAGGGTACCAAGCCAACGAGGGATCAGTGTGTTTAGTTAGTTTAAAGTACTTATGCTATGCTGCCCTCGGCAGATGGGCCACATACCTATGGCCCACAAATTATTATTAGGCTGGGTTTTTTACAAGATTTTGTTCAAAACTATTCTGTTTGATCTTTCGTTTTTGTTTTTTGACCAGAATTTGTACGTTGGTCACAGTGTTTCGGCCATCAATATGTGACCGCTTGGGTGTGTGATTATGCGATCGATGTAGTTTGATTTATGTTTCCATAAAATGTTTATTTTTAATTTGATCGAAATAGTGAATATATTGTTCAGTGAGGATATTTTCTTTCAAGTGGTTGGGAAATCCATGTAAGTACTTCTATGACATTTCAGTTGATGTATTTCTGTTTAAACGACAAACATAACCTCTCCATTTTCAAAGTGTTGCTTATTCTCTTTTTTATTGTTTCCTTATTTGATTTGACTAGTATTTCTATCGCCTCTAAACTACTTCGTCAAGATTACAGTAGTTGTTGTAAGCTTTTGTGGCACACGGTGGACATTAGAAACGGAAGCAGCCTCTCGGAACGGAGCTTCTCCACCTGATAAACTGGATCATCTAGCAGAATATTTAGCATCCAGGACCACCTCTTTCACTGAAATTATTCGCAGGTGAGGTATATAATCTGGTAAGGCATCGTAACATCACATCATTGCATTTTGTTCCACAGTTCAAGGCATAATCTGTGGAAGGCATAACAACCCTAGTCTGAGGGAACATTCATCATCGATTGGTACACAACTCTCAAATTATCATTGGAATCATAATATGAGGTGGAGAAAAAGAAATTTTGAAAGTTGCAAGGCTTTTGTGCCTCATTTTCTGTCGCTTTTGGCGGCTGCCTAACTTGATGTCTCAAAGGATCGGGGAGAAGACTGTGCTTGATCATTTCTGCTTATTAATCCACAACACTTTTGTCTTGTCTGAAATTCAATGCCTTTCTTGAATTATGATAAAACTCAATTGTGCAGAATTCTTTAAAAAGTTTAAATACGTATTTCCTACGCCACAATTCTCCTGAAAGAAACCCACTTTTCGCCTAGATTTTGTCACCTTTTCCCCTCCATTCATTGCTAGGTGCTCGAGCCCACCGCGCCCTGTCGGTCTGCATCTGCGGGGGAGCCTGCTGCCGTGTGCTGGCGCATTGCAGGAGGCCTCCTCGGCTGCGGCCGGGGCGCGCTAGGATTGAGACTCAGATCAATAGGATGTGGGCGTTAGTAGGGGTGAGGTGGGCGTGGGGTAGGGGGACGGGGTGGGTCCGGGTCAGAGCCACGCCGTCTGCTGGTCCCCGCCGGCTCGGCCCGCCCATAAGCCCACCCGGCCAGCCCCTCACCGGCCCTGCAAGACGGATGCGTGCGGCAGGACCCGCGGCCGCCTCGGGACACTCATCTCCGTCAAAACGGCGACATGGTGTGTGTGTGTGTGTGGCGGGCACCCTCTTGTTGCCTGGCGCACGGCCGGCCGCGGCCGCGGGGCTGGGCTGGGCGTGGGACAGGACAGCGTCGGCAGGCAGGAGGACCGCGCCGTGCCCCCCGGGCCGCGGGGGAGGACGCGGGGCCCGGGAATACCTCGACCCGCCTGACGGGGAGCTCAGCGGTAGGCACAGGGGGTAAATGGCGGGGACAGCGCCCGGGACTCATTTAGTTCGCGGTAAATCAGTCACTGCGTTCGACTGAATGTCGACGCGCGCGGAATCCGGCGGCGGCGATCGGATCTCTGATGCAACGTGCGGCCGGGGCTGCGGCCGTCTCGTGTCGTCGTCTCGTGCTGCTCTGCCCACAGGGCCCAGCCCACAGGCAGCCCCCTCCTGGGCTGGGGGGTGGGCCCATGGTGGGACGGGGACAGACAGCCGGCTCCAATAATGCCCCGGCGTCCTGTTACGGTAAAGGGTCCTGATTGGGGAATGTGTTTGGTGCGGTGGGGGGCGG
>NW_026267144.1:1567062-1569991 GCF_000697945.3 Frankliniella occidentalis | reverse complement strand
GGGGGGGCACAGCCACAGCCATCAGAAGCCCGCGGGCGTACGGGTTAGGGTAGGCTGGGAGGGGAGTTTGTCTCATTGCAAGACGAGGTTGGTGGCTCAGTTCGGGCGGCAGGCGTCAGGAGCCGTGCGCCTGGCGTGCTTCCGCTGACGAGCAGTTTGCCTGTAAACAGCTGACGGGGTGTGCTGGCGCGGTGGTGGCGGGCGCAGCAGCACCAGCACCACCAGGCCTTGTGCTCTGCGCAGTCAGAATTGGGTCAGAGACCACCGAGCCCTTGCCTGTTCAGGCAGGCCGTGTCCGAGCCGCAGAACGGGGTCACGGGGGCGGGGGTGCGGGCACCGCGTGGTGGCGTACACCACTACCAACACGTCCTAGGAGTCGTGGAGTCAAGAGTAGTCAGGACTGTAAACAGTGAGCATCAACTCTACTTCATCAAATAAAAGGGGGGTGTTATAGTGGAGCAAAATCAATTTTGAAACCGTTGTTGACTCTGAGTCACACATGCGGCGTGTTTTCTTTATAGCGCCCAGCCCAGCGCTCAACGTAATAATTTACTGAGAGGAATCTCAAGCTGGTACTACATTTTGTGTTCGACACTTGGATTTCTATTGCGGCTTCTCTACGTTCACCATTGGGTACGCAAATACTGTGCTAAATATGCTGAAAACACGCTTGCAGTTTCTTTAAAAAAAAATATATACTTTATTATTTTGTTGTCACCCTCTAGTTACAAACATTTTTCAAACTATGTTTGCTACATAGCCAACAAACACTTTTTTGCTGCAAAAATAAATGTTTGCTATTAAAATAAACATCAGAAATGTAAGTAGAGTCGTGTATGTCAAGCGACGCTGACACCGAAAAGAGTTCACTGATAATTAAAGTGTTAACAAGCGTGCACATGCAAGTGCTCAACACTATGTTGCACACCTTTCAGTGTTTTACTGGATATTTGAGTACTTTAAAGTGTTATCAGTAAAGTTTAACACTTATAAGTGTTCAACACCAGGGTTGGCCGTGAACCTTTAGTGGACACTTTAAAACACTTTCAAGTGTTTAAATTGTGAACCCGATCTGACCGTAAGGCGCCATAGCCCCATGGTTAGACTAACTCTTCGTCTTCTCTTCTCTCAATCACCCGGTACAACGTAATTCGTAAATAGTATGTTTCAAAATATATTATAAATATATAAACTTTTTTTTCACATTTTTAAAGACTGCGTTGAGAGCAAAGTTTGTTGTTCTCGGAGATCGTGTAGAAAGTACACTAGTTTTTTCGATAAAATCCAATCATTCGGCCAATTACGCCAGCTCGGCGCCTGCGAGACTCGGGGTAGGCCGCCCCGCAGTACACGCGTGCATAACAGTAAAGGTGTTGCCTACCCATCAGGCGCTTGGAGGCCAACAGACTTCACATGTAGTCTCTTGACGAGCCCTTGCACTTTGCACTGGCTGAACTTCACTATTTTGCAACGGCATGTGGCATGTGACTGACGTACTTCTTGGATGGTTCAACCTCAATAAGAGCAATGCGTTGTTAAGTTAAAGAACGCGTTTACTCCTGACCACAATATACTGGAAACGCAAGTGTGTGGTGTGAATGTCGCTCACTTGTAGGTGAGCGAGTACACTTACTGGGGGTGAAGGTGTGAATTTTCTAGGGAAAATGTGAGCGACATTGACACACTTGCGTTTCCAGAGTAGTCTGCTTGTCAAGTGGTGTAAGGATGCTTCCGTCTACGCTACGCCACTGCCGTGATGGGCGCAACATTGGGGCGCGGCGCGACGCACGGCACGCCGTGTTGACAACACACGACCCCGTCGCTTTGAACTCTCGTCGCGTCGCTCGCCAGCGGCGGCGGCCGGCGGCAGCGCAGCCCAGCGCCAGGGACGACAGGTGGCGCGGCGCAACCGGACCGGGGCGGGCCGGGGCCGGGCGGGGGGCGGGCAGTCCTCCCTGCACGGGGAAACCCGCGTCCCGGCGCCCCCCGGGGCGATTAACCCCGCGCGCGAGACTTGGGAATGAAACTTCTGGTTTTCTTATTTGAATGCACTTCACTGTTGCGGGATTGCATTCTCGGTAGGGCTGCAGGGGCCATGGCGCCCTACGGACGTACCGGGGGTAACTGTGAATGCGCAGCAGTGCTGCGGGTTTGCCTACCCCATTCGCCCATAAGGCGCCATTGCCCCTGCAGCCCTGGTGGGTATGCAATCCCGCAACACTGCTGCGCATTCACAGTTACCCCCGGTACAGGCCCCCGGCTCGTCGGTCCTGCGCCTCCCCATTGTGTTGTGCCAGCTGGCTGCATTTGAATTGTCACGGGACGCCTCTCTCGTCTCGTAGCCAGCCTGCACCGCACGCACTCGTGCGTACGCGGGTTGCCTACACTGTAAATCCGGGCTGTCCAGCAGGTAGGCGATAAAGTCGTCTATGCCTATGGACTCATACAATGCAATTACCCGGAAGAACAGAAGGTGTCCAGCAGATAGTCGACATAAGTCGCCTAGTTTTGCGGGTCAGGCGGCTTTGTCACCTACCTGCTGGACACCCCGGATTTACATTGCAGGCCGTTAAGACGCCGTAGCCAGGCAAACGCGACGGGGTTCATCAAGCATATGCAGTGTGTCATGCGCTCTCGGGGCAGCAGGTGCCTCGGCTTGTTTGTCAGGAGCCTAAATAACGCTCGCAGTGCACGCACGCGCGCACCCGCGACTGACGAGCGTCGTGCTCGTGCACGCCATGCCCCCTTTGCCTACCCCTCGAGCCCCGCCCCTGCCCTGGTGAGGGGTTCCCCATTATATCCGGTCTGCAGGTCTCTGACCGGAGGGCTCGTCAGCTGATGAGTCGCTCGACGGGCCAGTCCTGAGGCGCTATGGGTCGCGGGTGAGCGGCCGACCGTAGGGGAAAGAGTGTGTGTGTGTGGGGGGGGG
>NW_026267144.1:1564344-1565464 GCF_000697945.3 Frankliniella occidentalis | reverse complement strand
GGCGCGGGCTGCCGGTCGCCAGGAGTATCGCCAGCAGCAGCGGGCCCTGCCCGGCCCTGTCCTGCTGCTGCAGACGGATAATTAGGCCCGCCCCCTGCAGAGATTATCGTGGCCAAACGGCAGAGCCACGCCGCGCCACGCCGCGCCACGCCCCGCCACGCCGCGCCACGCCCCGCCACGCCCGCTACGCTTATTGGCCAGAAATTGTACCTCTCGCCGGGCTGGCCGGGGCGGGCTGGGTCCCGGCAATGACGTGACTACTGGCAGTAGTCGTCATCTTGTGCGATTGTGCGTGCAGAAAGCAGCGGAGCGGGCGGAGCGCCCAGGGGAGTGGTGCCGATTTGAATTTTGCCTGCTCCGCTCGCGCCGTGCTGCGGCTGCGGCTGTGGCTGCTGTATATACCCTGTGCGAGTGCTCTTCCCTTCCCTATTCAGAGCGGACAAGCGCGGCCGGGAGGCGCGGAGGCGCGGCGGGTTTGGCCCTTTAGCCTCGCGCCGACAGCAGAGTGTGGGAAGGCGGTGCCTGCCCGGGAGGCGGGACGGGCGGGACAGGACAGTAAAACCCCGCATTAAGACGCGCTCAATGCGCGCTGCCGCAATTGAATTGGGGCGACGGCGGCGGCTGGCGGCTGCTGGCGGCTGCCTGCTGCTTCAATCGGACGCGCACAGAAAAGAAAAGAAAGGACGGTGTCTTCCTCTCTCTTTGTTGTGCGAAAATTTGCAGGTGTCGTACACACTTTCTTCTTTCTTTGTGTGTGTTGTCGCGCTCAGACTTAGTACACCAGGACCCGTTTACTGTCCAGTCCTTTTAAGCTCTTTGACCCGTGATGGTTATACGGGTCATTCTTCCCATTGAACTCCTCCTATGTCAGTCCCGTCACCTATGTTAAGTTTGGTCGTCTTCATCACCTTCCATTCCACTCGCATTTTCGGCCCGACATAGAATATTCGCGAGTTTAACCGCGTACTCGGTAAGAAACGTGTTAATGATGCGAACTAGGAAAAATAACAAGCTGGGCCCGCTCTTCCGCCAAACCAAGTTGCCAGCTTCGCTTCGCTCCACCGGCAACTCGGTTCGGCAGGGAGCGGGCCCAGCTTGGCCTGCCGGCGGCGTTTGGGAC
>NW_026267144.1:1555922-1557251 GCF_000697945.3 Frankliniella occidentalis | reverse complement strand
AGAGAGAGAGAGAGAGAGAGAGAGAGAGAGAGAGAGAGAGAGAGAGAGAGAGCGGAGAAGCGGGGGTTAATGGACCTCATCGCAATTAGGCCTCGGTTGGACTTTGGCACCTGGCCTGTGCGCGGACTGCGCGATCGCGAAAACTTCTCGGTTCGTAATGGCTGCTACAAGCCTCCTTGGACTTGGAGTGATGGGGGTCATGGGCGCCGCTTTGTCCAATACTCTCTTTCCAGAGCAGAGTCTGGCTCTAAATACCCCGGACCAGACCAGACGCGGCTGCCGGGGAGTTCATGGGGGTTCAGGCCGACCCGGCACCGGGGAACAAATTAGTGTCCGACTGGCCATTGTGACCGCGGGACGGCGGCGGCGGCGGTGGTCCGTTAGCGACGCCTCCAGCTCGCCCCCCAAAGCCCTGGTGCAGCTGCAGCAGGACCTGGGACCTGGACGCCGTTGGCAGCTGGGCCCCGGGTGGCGCCTCGGGGGGCGCTCCCCGACGCTGCGCAGGCCTCACGTGAAGGGCCTGGCTGGGCAGTGATACGGCCTGTGCCAATGGGCGGGGCGGGGCGGGGCGGGGCGGAGCCCGCTGAACAAATGGTCGTAAAGAGCCGAGCAGAATGCATGCATGGGATGGGGTGTGGTGCGGCGGCAGCAGGATGCTCGCGCAGCTCGCGGGGGCCTCCGGGGGGTGGTCCTCATCGTCCTCATGCACACCAGGCCACAGGCCAGGCCACGCGGGACGGGACGCCCTATAACACTCTTGTTTGTCACGATAAACAACGGCGGGAAGAGAAAATGCAGGTAGCCCGGGGAGTGGGGGGGGGGAGGCTGGAAGATATCCAGTTAGCGTAAAAGTGAGGGAGAGTGAGAGGGGGAGTGAGGCCGAGTGAGGTGGGGGGGGGGGGGAGGAGGCAGAGTAGTAAGAGCGTGGGAGTGTTGTCGTGGTGGGTGCTATGGCGTGGACTACTTGGGCGTGGCGTGGCGTGGCGTGGTCCCGGAGGAGATGGCAACATGGACCCACCGGCGCGGTGGTGCAGATAGATGAGGTGGAGGGCAATGTGCGATGTGCGATATCCCAGGTCCCAGCCGAGCGGCTCGACCCGACCCCGAGGGTGATGAGGCTGCAAGAGTCTCGTCGGGACAACAAGGAGTAGAGGACTCATGCGGTGGCGGAGCTGGCGGAGCTGGCGGAGCTCATTAGGTGCGGCTGATGGTGATGACGGTCCTGATGACGCCCGGCCCGCCCCAAGCCGCACCGTGACCTGGCCCCGGCCGAGCCGCGGCAGCCGATCCGACACCTCTCCGTCTCCGTACCCGTCCCCCCCCCCGTCC
>NW_026267144.1:1551812-1555872 GCF_000697945.3 Frankliniella occidentalis | reverse complement strand
AGGGCTCTATTTTCACAAGTTACCCCCTAGGAAACCATTAAATATTTTCTAAGCTTAATATATTGTTTTTGGGCCACTTTTGTCAGAAAAACTCCCTCTAGCGCCTAAACGGTGAGAGATAGAGCCAAACGGACGAAATTTTAGCCCAAAAGACTCTACTTTCACGAGTTACCCCTTAGGAGACAATAAAAAAAAAAAATTTCCCACTTCTTGGACCAACCCCTATTTCTTTGTTACCCCCTCAGACCCACTCAGGGGTGGTTTCCAGGATTTGCACCAACCGTTTCGTTGTCCAGAAGTGACAACAATAATACCCTGAAAATTTCAGACCTCTAGCTCACGTCCTTCTTGGGGAACGGACAGACGGACAGACAGACAGACAGACACAGAGGCGATGGCATAAGCCCGCTTTTATAGCTTTTATTAAGCAAAAGAGCGGGCTAAAAAGCGGCGTTTTCCGTATTGACGGAGAAGGAAAAGGACGGAGATGCGTATCCCGGCCGTGACGAGGGCGGCCGTTCATTTGGAACGGCGGTAACGAATGGCTCCTGGCAGGCCCCCAATAAACCCCACGTGTTGCTAGTTCCTTGTTCCTGTGTAGCCCGGCCGGGGCCGCAAGCTCTCCCTGAACACCACCAGCTCGGAGCGTTATAGGCTCGGGCCGCGGGCCGACCGCGCTGTGCAGAACAAACGCCGCTGTCGTATCCATCACTATTGGATGCACCGCGCAAAGGTCGAGCGTGCCGCCCCCCGCCCCGCCCCCGGATGGTTTGGGGTTGGGGGGGCGGTGGCGGTGGCGCGGCGCGCGGCGGTGCAGCTCGGGGCCGCCGCCGCGCCGCGCGCTCTGTGAAGTGAGCCTCGGGAGATTCTGAAATAACTCGTCGAGAAATATGCGCGGATCCCCCAGGCTGGGCAGGCCGGCCCTGGCGGCTGCGGCGGCGTTGGCGGCAGCAGCAGCAGCAGCCATGGAGAAGGGCCGAGCGAGTCGGCCAGGCCGGGGGATCGACTGCTTGAAGCCAATGCGCGCTGCTTTGCCTAGCGTTTCCTTCTCGATGCGCCACCAGAGGTCAGGAGCGCACCGCGGCGTGGCGTGGCGCAGCGGCGCAGCGTAGCGCGGAATGGCGATGCCGGTGCGGCGCGGGCTGGCGCGGGCCGGGCGCGCGCGGGCCGCTCTTGAAACTCTTTTATCGAGGTCTGGTTATGGTAATGCGCCGCTGATGGAGTCTGGACGCCCCTCCCCGTCCCCTCCTTATGATGTCGCTGCCGCTACACCTACTTCAATGCACTATTTTCGGAAAGGGAAGGGGGTGTACAAGTGGATGAATCGGGATGGTGCAGTGGCGCTGGCGCGGGGCCAACGGGGGCAGCAGTACGCCGGGGCGTGGCGGGGCGTGGCGTGGCGTGGCGGCGAGGGCCTGCCTCCTGGAACAACACTCTGACTATGTCCTCTGTTGCAGACGCCATGGAGTGCACGCCGAGACAACACCGGCGGCAGCGGCAGCAGCAGCAGCAGCACCACCACCGGCGCAAGCAGCTCCGCGCCCGGCCACCAGGGCAGCCAGGTCCGTTAAAGTAGAGCGTAAGTGCAGGGCTCAATGGCCCTGCTTGCGGCACTCACGGCGTGATTCATGATTCCAACTTTAAGTAATGGGTCAAATTTCCCAGTTTGCGTCTCGAAATTACTGGTGTCCGCCTTATTACTGGCAAAAGTCCACATGTAGTCGAGGGAAAGGGAAGGGGGAAAGAGTCAAATAAAAAGAGACAACACCTCCACGGTGGTTTCCAATGACCTTGTTCTTGTTTGTGTGTGCGCGCGCCTGTGTGTGTGTGCCCGCCCACGACACACTGGGCTGGGGATGTCCCAGAGGAAACGTATGGCGTGTTCTTGGCAATGTCTAAAGTCGAGGGTGGTTGCAGACGAGTGGGTGCGGGACGTTTCTTAAACACAGATTGAACCCTGCGTGTTTTGTCTGTGCAGGCCCCTACGACGGCACGGGGACGCCTGACGTCCTACCGGTCGACGACGTCGGCCTCGGCCGCCCCCAATTCTGCCCCCAGTGCCGGCCCCAGCAGGGCGACCAGCCCCAACCCAGGCGGCCGGCCGGCCTCCCGCGACACCGCCCCCGCGCCGCCCCCACAATCACCCGCCCTCACATCGGTACGCGAGCGCCTCGCCGCGGCCCGCGAGAAGGAGCGCAAGGTCGAGGCCGAGCAGGCTGCTCGCTACACCTCCAGGGCCTCGTTAACGGCGGCCTCCAGGGCGCCGGCCGAGGCCGAGACCTCTCGCTTCAGCTCCAGGGCGTCTCGTGAGCCTGAGCCCAAGACTCCGACCCCAGTCAGCAAGTATGGCGGCTACACCCGGACCGGCTCCACGACGACCGGCAGGACGCCCACCGCCTCACCCGCCCTGGAGAAGAAGGAACCCCCGCCCCCTCCGAGCCGCTTCGCCATCAAGGACACGCTGAGCACGGCGGCCAGCAGGTACGCGGACAAGGGCAAAGATGCGGGGCTGAGCTCCGCGGCCGGCAGCCGGTACAACACCGCGGCCTCCAGTGCGCCGGCCGCCACCGACGCCAAGAAAGACGCGACTGCTAACACGGCGACTAGCAGGTACTCCGACAAGAAAGAGACGCCGACGAACCGATTCACTGGTGCCGCCAGCGCCACCACGACCCCCTCTACGACGCCGGCCTCCGACACGAAGAAAGAGGGCTCGGTGCTCAGCAAGTACTTGTCGGGCTACCGGCCACAGGCCCGGGGCAGGAGCCCGGAACAGAAGACGAGCCGCTTCCTCAACAAGGACAAAGACAAGGACCGTGACCGGAGCACCTCGTCGTCCACCTCAGGGTACTCCTCTTACCGGCCGAGCTCGTTGTACCCGAGCGCTCGCTCGTACTCGAGTGGGCTGTCCAGCGGCCTGTCCAGCGGCCTGTCCAGCGGCCTGTCCAGTGCAGTTCGCTCTCCGGCGAGCACAAGCCAGAGCTCCCCGGCCAGCAGCGCTGCCACCACCCCGACCAGCGCCGGCCCCACCGGCCTCGGCCACGGCGCGCCCCCTCCCGCCAAGCCGGGCTTGGTGTTCGGCAAACCGGAGCCGCCCGAGGCCGTCCTCCCTGCGTGGCGCGACGGCGACTCCACGTGCATCCTCTGGGTGACGATGGTGACGCGCTCCACGTCGCCGACCGCGCCGTCGCCTTCGTACTATCTGCGGACGCGGCGCGCGGACCAAGCGCGGACCACCGAGCGCGAGATGCGCCGCCCCATGTGCCGGCCCGAGCGCTGCGAACGCACCAGTCAGACGGACGACATGGAGACGCGGTGGTCGCGACACGCTGGACCCGGCGCCTGGACGTCGGCCGACTACCGAGCCTCCGGCGCCCAGGCGTCGGCGTCCGCCCGCCTGGGCTACCACGAGCCCACCGTCATCACGCCGACCTCGTGCAAGAGCCCCGAGCGGACCCCCGAGCGGACGCCCGAGCCCGCCAAGACTGAACCCCGGCCCGAGCCTGCGAGGCCTGCACCCTCGCCGGCGCCGGTGAGATCGCCGTCCAAGAAGGACGTGAGAGCGTCACCTGCACGCAGTGTACCGGCCAGACCTGCCAACGGTGACGCAAGAGCGGGCAAAGCGGCGAGCAAAGCGCCCAGCCCGGCCAAGTGTGTCGTGAAAGTCATAGAGACCAGTGCGGTGCGGCAGAAGGTAGCGCCGCTCGTCCCGGCCGCCGCGCAGGGCGCCGCCTCAGCCGCGCCGGCAGACGCGGATAGTGGCCACGCTCCGAACCTCGTCATCAAGATCCCCATCAAGGACTACCGTAAGTCAGCCCTCAACGTCGAGCTCAGCGGGGACGAGGCGGCTGAGTACAAGCGCCAGCAGGCGGAGCAGCGCAAGCTTTCCCGTAGGCTGACGGGCCAAAGAAGTACCTCGGAGAGCTCCGAAACGCCTTCCGATGCGTCGCCTTCCGTGCGTGAGCCGGGAGCGGCGCCTCAACTTGTAAAACCGGCGAGCAGTCCGAGCCCGAGCCCTGCCCCGCCCACCCCTGTGCGCACCCCCGCGCACACTCCCACC
>NW_026267144.1:1541618-1544182 GCF_000697945.3 Frankliniella occidentalis | reverse complement strand
GAAATAGCCGAAATGGCAGGAGAAATAACCGAAATGGTAGGAGAAATACTACGAAATAGTCCGTACGCTACGAACCCTAGTGATTTCCCCCTCGGAGGGCGAAGCCACGGCGGGGGGCAGAGGAGGGGTAGGCGACCGAAGCAAGAGCGAATTAACCCCCTTTTTCGTTCCTGGAATATTTTTTCCCCACCCTGCGCACTCTCTTGCTGATGCTGCGGTTGACTGAGTGATTTTATTTGGCTTTAAAAAACGTGACCTTTAAGAATGTTGGGAGTTGGGAGTCCGGGTGGACGGCGGCGCGGGGGATAGCGGAGGAAGAAGGGGTCACCTCCCGCGCGCTCCTGGAAAAAAAAAAGTGCCTTTGCTAGTGCACTCCGACCCAGAGGAATGAGTCGGCCGTTTCCCGGCTGCCATTTAGCAAAACAACAACGATGACGTCAGCTCTAATCTGAGCTAAGCGGCTTTGCGAGAGCGTTTGGTGGCCCCGCTCCGCGCCCAATAGCATCCCGCGGGGCTCCGCGAGGAGGACCCGGCAGGACCCCCAGGACCCCCGGGACCCCCAGGACCTCCAGGACCTCCAGGACCAGACCCGCCACGAGGAGGGCTCCCAACCGTCAGGGGCGGCACACGGCCACGGCGTCCAGCCGCTCTCTTTCGGACGCCGGTAATGCCGTTTCCGCACGCAGTCCTCCCAGTTTTACGATGGCACGGCTATACAAAGTGATGTTCACTTGACCGGCGGGGCGTGGCGGGGCGGGGCGGCAGCAGAGCGGAATTGAGTGGCGGCGAGCTTCAGGGCGACCGATACCGAGGGCCGGAACGGCAATAAGCTGATCAGAGAGGGGCTCAGCATTTCTCTCTGAGCCTCTCTCTCACTCTCTGCCCCCCCCCCCCTTTTGCCTTTGTCTCTTTCTCTCTCTCTCTATTTCTCGCTCTTCTGTGGTGCTTCAATCGTCCGGCGAAAAACAATTATTATGCCGGCGGCCATGTTCGGTGTCGCGTTTGTACAGTAAGTACACGGTGTTTCCCGTTACAGTATTCACGCATCAGCCCTTTGGCTGGGTCTAGCGTTACACCCCGCATCTGTGTGAGTGTGTGTGTGTGCACACAGCGCTGCCAACCCAACAGCACCGCCTGCCGCGCTTATCGGCTGGAAGGGTCGTCACGTTTCACATAAAATCGTGTTGGCTGGCCTGAGCGCGCCCGAGCGCCACAACGGCTGCAGCGCGCCGCGCCGCGCCACGCCCTTAGAGAGTACTGCAAGGTTAATTACCGCGATTGTTTTTGTGGAGGAGGGGGATGCGCAGCAGGACGGCGAGGTGTTCGACGGCGAGGTGCGCGCCCCGGCCTGCGTCTCTCTCGTGTCGGCCGCGGCGCTGGCGCCCCCGCCCCGCCCGCTCCGCCGCGCCCGGCTCTGCGCTGCTCCGTGTTCGATTTGTTCCGGCCGAACGGTACGGCACGGGGCGTGGCGGGGCGGCACCGTGCCTCTCGCGCTATCGGCGGGGCAGATCAGCCGCCCGGCGAGCACACCGCCTGGTGAGCCTGGGCCTCTGGGCAGGTCCACGAGGCGCCGTCCGTCCTGCACCTCGCCGCTGCGGCGCGCCGGTCCTAGATGCGCGATACCTCTCTATTTACAGTCTTCGCGGTGCTCCACCGGTGCTTCCTCCTCGCGGTGCTCCGCGGCGGCGGCGCCCTGCAGCACGCGCGCCCCACGAGGATCCCGTCGAGCTACGGGCTCAGGGGCCCGGGCCAGGCAGGCAACACACTCTCGTAAATCCCATTGCGACCCGCCGACATTACGCGGTCGTTATGCTTTCGTTATAACGACTTTCACTCCACACTTCAATAACCCGGGAATTTGTTGATCGATTGGGGGCGCATGACTCACTATTTAACACCTTCGCCCGGTTATCTCGCCCGCCTCATCCCTCATCTCTCTCTCTCCTCGCTCTGCTCCCCGCGCCGCTCCGTCCGCCTGTCTCTCTCTCTCCCCAACTCTGCGCGGGACACGTTCTGGCTGTGACCGTTCGGGCACGTTAAACACACATCAACACTAGCACCATCATCTTAATTAATTCCCACGCCTGCCTACTCCTCACAGCATCCAGCAGAGTTAATGACGTGCCCTAAACCCGTATGCTCGCTCTTACCTCTGGGTACCCACCGACCCACCCCTTACCTCCTCCTCTCTGTTTTTCTCTCTCGCCAGTTTTTTCGCCAAATCGTAAATTACCCTCGCCGGCTTTCTGCACATTCGCCCTTTAAGGGGAGTGGAACGGGGGGGGGGCGGTCGGAGGTCGGTTCCCCGCAGTATGCTGGCTGAGGGTACCTGTGGGTAGCCGGTGCGTACTCTGCACGGGGGAGGCGGAGGGGTCGCGCACCCACCCCCCTCCTTCCCCTCTCCCCTTGCGCGCTGTGTAACGGTGGTGGCCGGGCGTGGCGGGACCAGGACTGCGCGCTCCTGTTACGTTCAGGTCGTCTTTTTGTCCGAAACGGATTTCAGGTTAACAGCAGCAAGCCGGCCCTGGCCGGTGGCTGTGCGGGGGGCACGGGGAAATCGGGGG
>NW_026267144.1:1540687-1541568 GCF_000697945.3 Frankliniella occidentalis | reverse complement strand
GGGGGGGGCGCACCGCGAGGCGGTGCATGTCGCGTGCACTGCAACAACAAGCGGGGCTCCTCCGCGCAGTCGGTAGCAAACCACCGTAAGTGCCAATTGAGGGCCACAAAGTTACGGTGCTTCCCTCATAACGCGTCGAGTTGACGACCGAGCGCCAGAGTTTATGCATTTTGGCCGGCGCGCCGTTGGTGCAGAGGGCCGGGGCCGGGGCCAGGGGAAGCGGACACCACGGACCACCCCGCGGTGTGTGTTGCAGGCCACTTACTCACCACCGGCCCGCCCGGCGGCCCGCCCGCCCACGCTCGGCCCTTGGCTCCGAACACTTCTTGGCGCCGAGCACCGCGTCGTCGCCCCGCTGCGCGCCGCTGCGTCATGCGAGTGCCTGCCGCTGCCTCGGGGGCGGACCGCGACGTCACGGGCCGCGACGAGTTTGCATTTAATTAGAGCCGGCTCGGAGAGGTTGCACTTGATGCCTAGTGGTGTTTGCAGCGCGGGAGGACAGCGTTTAACGTCAAACATTCTTAATTACTCCGACCAAATTAACAAAATGTCGTGTGTCGTGTGTCCGAAATTTTCAAAAACATTTCTGAGACTTAACATTCTGGATCCTAGTTTTACAACTAAAGGTCAACTGCAGGTCCTGCAGTAACAGCAAACTGTTTGGAGTGCCACATCGGCTGGAGCGATCACCCATCGCGACACCGCAGTGACGCTAATCGGGTCCTGCAGCAGCAGGGCCGTCGTTATCTCCCGGGGATCGTCCACAGGGATCACGTACTGTTTCGGAGGGGAGATCAGAGAGGGAGAGGGAGAGAGAGAGAGGGAGAGAGGGAGGGGAGAGAGAGAGAGGGAGAGAGGGAGGGGAGAGAGAGAGAGAGAGA
>NW_026267144.1:1532859-1534117 GCF_000697945.3 Frankliniella occidentalis | reverse complement strand
GGTGCAGGCTGATGTGATGAGCGCACTTGGCTCCTCATGCAGCCCATGCAGACCGTATTGGTTGCGGGCCAAACATCCAGGCCAAGCCAGCCAGCCCGCGCGCCGCTCGGTGTGCAGCAGGGAGTGTGTGTGTGTGTGTGCGTGTGTGTGCTTGCAGCGGCAGCAACAACTGCATCGACGATTCTTCTCCAAATTCTTGGCCTCCCTCCTTTCTACGGATGTGCATTTCGTTTCTGACCTGACCCAGCCACTCAAACACACATGCACACACGCACACACGCGCGCGCGCGAGCACACACGCACGCGCACTCTCACAATGCACAGAGGGGGGCATTGCGACTTTCCGATTCCGCGGATACTGCAGCAGGAGCAGTACCGCCGCCGCCGCCGCCGTTCTTCCAAAAAAAGAAAGTGGCCCCACCTGGAGGACAAATTTCATTTCCACCTTGCAAATACTCTGGGCGGCGAGTCAGCCCTGCTGGGCTCCGCCTGGGCTCCGCCGCCGCCGCGGCCGAGGCACCATAAACGCGTCCGTGAAATACTCGCTCCCCCTCCGGACCCTCCGGGTCCCGTTTGCCGCATGTTATATAGGGGCCGAAGGGCCCAAGATTGTGTGACAGGTGTTCTTCGAAAAGGTATTAAATGTCGAGTGGGAGGCGGTGGCGGGGCGGGCACGGTAGGGCCGATGGGGCGGGCTACAGGCCACAGGGCCACAGGCCACAGCGCCACAGGCCACAGCGGGCCACAGGGCGGGCAGCAGGCCGGTGGCAGGGCGGGCCGGGCGACCCGAATGTCTTCTTCACATGCACGCCCCGGCCAGGGAGACCAGGCCGGGCGGGGCGGGCGGGCCTTTCAAGCCTTTCACCGAGCGGGGCCAAAGAATTACGTCCTTCCCTTTATTGGAGAAAAACTTATTGGCGCAAAATGGCGACAAAGAGGAGCAAGGGCCCGGTGGTCGGTCGCTCCTGCTTGCTTGGAGCAGGCTCCATGGCTCCTGACGCTCTACGTGCGTGTGCTGCTTGCTCTTATATGTTGTTATGAGAGCGACTCCGCGAGGACAATAGGGCGCCGCTGCAGCGGGCTGCCCAGGGCTGCCCTTTGGTGCACCCAGAGGCCACTAGGCGGCACCAAGGAGCCACCAGGAGACCGGTGGGAGGAACAGTGTTTCCAGTACCATCACTGTTATTCTCTCATGACGTTTTATTTCTGCTGATGACCGCAAAGCAGGACGGCGGCGGCGAGGAGGGGAGTGGGGGGG
>NW_026267144.1:1526659-1527504 GCF_000697945.3 Frankliniella occidentalis | reverse complement strand
CCCCCTCCCACTTCCTTCTCTTTGCCACGCACACGGCGAGCATATTACATTACACGAGGCTGCTATTCATTTCACACCTCCGTACTTTCCGTTTATTGTCACGATATAATAATGGCAATCATCTTTACCGCCTGGAGCGGGGCGGGGCGCCGCGGTGGGGCGGGGCGGACCTGAGCCGCAGTTGGCTCGATTTGCTTTTAATTATTGGTATTCACTTTGGGCCGTTCTTTTATGTCTTTGCCAATCACCCAGAGCGCGGCGCCCGGCAGCCAGCAGCAGCTCATCGAGGCAAAAGCGAGTAGGGAGGCTCTTTCTTTCTTAAAAAAAAGAAGAAGAAGTTACCGACGTAACGGGAACGGTACCCGTGCGATTCGATGAGTTTTTAAATGTCCTCCTCCCCTCCCTCCTTTTCTCACATGTCGTCCCCGTTGACTCTATTACCTCTCCGAACATGACGGTGTGATGGCAACCTGCTTCGCAAGCCCCCCCCCCCCCTTTCCCTGACAAAGGCCCGCCCATGCCCGTTGGTTGCCCCACCTGTGCCGTGTCCCACGTGGCGTGTTGTTCGCAGCGCGCCTAAACTGCGACTAAGCGTCGAGAGGGGTTGCGCGCGCGGGCTAATTGTAATCTAAACGGGGCCGGTGTGGCGCTGCTATAATTGTTTCCGCGTGATCCTATAAAGACGTGTGTGTGTGTGTGTGTGTGTGTGCTCGCCTCGCACCACCGCACCGCCGGCCCGCGACAAAACCACTGCTGCTTCCTGTACGACACGCGCGTCAGTGTGGCAACGCCCCTTGTGTAAAGGGGCGCTACCACGTATTTGAGAGTGTGATAGAGGGAGGGAG
>NW_026267144.1:1517729-1519219 GCF_000697945.3 Frankliniella occidentalis | reverse complement strand
AGAGAGGGAGAGAGGGAAAGAGGGAAAGAGGGAAAGAGGGAAAGAGGGAGAGAGAGAGAGAGAGAGAGAGAGAGAGAGAGAGAGAGAGAGAGAGAGAGAGAGCTAGCTCTGGGCACGCGCGCCCTCGCAACACTTTTGCATTTTTCACGGGCACGGCAGACAATGCCGGCCTGGTCGTGGCGCTACGCTACGCGATGCATATCTGGGTGACCTGTTGTCTTCTTCGCTGGCCGCCCCGCCGCCCGCTCGCCCGTCAGAAGAGCGTGGACGCTGTTTGTCTTTGCATCGCAGAATGCCCCGTCCTTTCAGCTCTGCGATACCGTCCGTGCCTATGGGCAGCTATAAGCGTCGTCGATCTGAGAATGGGATTAGGTCAGGGAAAATACATTTTATTTTCAGTATTATGCACTTAGGAAAAAAAAAGTTGAATGTGTCTACAAATATTTTGGCCTATGTTCTTAATTTTTGACATTAAGTTGAAGTAATTTTACTCTCGGTAGAATTCTCAGTCCTCATTAGAAATTCGTCTGCTCACATTCATCTTTGAAAAGTACTTCGCTCCCCTGCAACAGTCTGAAGTAATTTCAGGTTATGCGCTCACCTGCAGGTGTGTGTGTGTGTGTGTGGCCTGACTGCGGGCTCGTACACTTGCATTTTTCAATCGGATCAACTGTGACTGTTCTATAAAAGACACAGTTTGTCTTTGACTGGCAGCGAAGGGTCGGTCGGTGGGTACGTATGACTGCGCTCCCAACCTCTCCCTCCGTCTCCTTCTCTCCCCCCTTCCCCTCCGGCGCTACCACGCCCTCGTGAGCGTGTCGTGTCGATGCAGATTGAATACCCGGCCCCTCCCGTCCCATCCCATTCTCATCTCGCTCACTCACGCAAGTGAACCGTCCGCCCCGCCCCACCCCGCCCCTTCGACACCGAAAGGCACCAAGGCTGGCCCTGTCGCGGGCGGGTCTCACCACGCCGATGACCACGCCGCGCCGCGGCACTTCCGTTTGGTGTGTGTCACGGGATTTATTGTGCGGCCCATCGCCAGGCGGACCGTGACCGACGCCATGCAGATGTGACCTACACAACGCAGCGACGCCCCGCCCCGGTGAAGCCCCGCATGGCGGGGAGGGGGGAGCCGCGGGGAGCGCGCGGGGCCTCAGCAGCAGCCCCGGGGGCCACCGGGCACGGCCAGGGTCACCCGGGAGGACCATACCATACGGCACGGCGCTGCTCACGTCGCCTACCGTCGCTGCCCATGGTGCTTACATACGAAACGGCACGGCGGCGTTCTTGCGGCAGGTCGCGGTGTGGTCGGCCGCGCCGGGCTCCAAGCCATATCACGTCGCTGAATCTGACTGGTTCGTTGACACCGAAAGAATTCGTTGCGTTCGTCGGAAGCTCTGCCTCTGTCCCGGCGGCGGCGGCGCGGCTCGCGGACCTCACCGCCGGCCATTAGCAGTCGGGTCGGGGGGCCTCTGGAAGGGGGGGGG
>NW_026267144.1:1510926-1517479 GCF_000697945.3 Frankliniella occidentalis | reverse complement strand
CCCCTCCCGTCCTAAACCCATCTCTCCCTCGAACCACCTCGTAAAAAGAAGGATCCCTCGATGAGAAACCGCGTCAGCATCGTTATGCCCCCCTCCCTATCTCCCTCCACCGCCTTCGCCCTCAGTGCCTTGTCATGGCACGCATAAAGTAGCCGAAATTGCGTCCGCGTCGTGGTCAGGATGGAGATGTCTGCGCGGCCCGTGGAGGCCCTGTGGAGGCCCCGTGGAGGCCCCCGTGGGAGCAGCAGGGACCGGCCCGTGGTGCTCGCGGTGGTGGCCGAATTAAGGGCGAAGGTATTCGCTTATTGCAGTGCCGGCTGGTCCCCGGCTCGCCTGGTCGGCACGACGGCGGCCTGCTGCAGCC
The DNA here is from genome assembly GCF_000697945.3 of Frankliniella occidentalis. Taxonomy (NCBI): domain Eukaryota; kingdom Metazoa; phylum Arthropoda; class Insecta; order Thysanoptera; family Thripidae; genus Frankliniella; species Frankliniella occidentalis. Next base: position 1,517,115 of record NW_026267144.1, on the reverse strand, counting down.
CTGCAGCGCGGGCAGCCCGGCCGGCCGGCTCGCGGCCGCGGCCATCTCGACCGGTTGGGCCGAGCGAGCTCTAGAGCCGGCGGGCGGGGCGGAGCGGGCGGAGAGAGTGCCGACCGTGTTGCGGCCCGAGCGCGCTGGCCACGCGCCGCCCCGGTGGTGGGGAGGGGCGCTGCGGTGCGCTGCGGGGGCGGCGCGGGGGAGTCCCCCGGGGGCAAGGGCCCCGCCGGCCGGCCGCCAGCGCGAGCCGCCACCCCCTGCCCCGCGTCCCGGACCGTCCCGGCGGCGGCCTGGCGGCTCGGGCCTCAACACGGTCGCCGTTCCCACGGTGGCGGTGGTGGGGCGGGGCGCGCGGGGGGCCGCCGGGCCGCGCCGAGCCGCGCCGCGCCGCTCTCCAAGACATTCCTCGAGCCGGCTCTGCACTTGGGCCCCAGTGCGGTCTCAGCCGGCAAGGTGGAGGTCGTCTCTGCTCTGCTCTGCGCGCGCGTCTGTCTGTCTGCCGACCAGCCCGACCAGCGCGAGTGTCTTGTGTGTGTGTCTGTGTGTGTTTGTCTGTGTTGGTGTCGGTGAGGTCGCGCGTGACAGTGTGTGTGTGTGTGTGTCTGCGGACTGCGAGCCCTCCCGGCACAGGCTGCGTAAGTGTGTTGGTGTCTGATCTGGTCTGGTCCGGTCCGTGTACCGCACGGCCTGCCGCACGGTGCACATCGCGATGCCTTTGCGGTCGCGGTACATTTAACGAGTCGAGCGAGTGAAGTCATAGCCTGTTTTAACGCACCGCTGCCTGATTGGCTGAGCCACGATCAGCCGACTGCTAAGCTCCAGTTCATAGCGGCTGTCAGTATAGATGACCGCCAACCTGGCATAACTTACTTGAAATTGTCTGGCAATATTCTATCGCGACCAACTAATCGGGGACGATTAGAGATGAGCCGATGGGGTGATTTTCGAAAGTTAGCAGCAGACGACCATCATCGTTCGTGCGTCGAAATGAAACTGTATCCAACGTTTGCATTTTAGTTATTTAATCGAGGGTCGAAAAGCATACTGTCGGCTCGTCGCTGTGGTCCCAGCCACGACAAAAAAATGGGTTTCATGAAAAAAATTGTAAATCTAAGTTGTCTCATTTCGCATAACAAAATCGAAAATCATCATCAATTAGCTATTGCGCTGGATACCCGGGCGGTATAGTTCTAATTAGTAAAATATTCGATCGACTTAGTTTCATTTGTCACTAGGGCGCGCGAGGCCAGTGTGTGTGTGTGTCACCTGTCTCACCCCTGCGCGACGACGCGTCGCTGTGACGTGGCGCGTTAGGTCACCGGCGCGAGAGTGACAATAGCTTTGAGATCAGCTGAGAGCAGCACACTTTCTACGAGGCGGGGCCACACAGGAAAGGTCAGGCTGGGCTGGGCTGGGCGGGGCCGGGGCTTGTGATACCTGTGGCAATACCCGGCACCACCGCCGCCACCACCACGGCGGCGGGCTGGATGGTGTCGAAGCGGAGGGTCCGCGTGAGAACCCTTCTCTGGTGTCGCGTGTCTCGGCTCCCCCGGGCGGCCATGCCCGGCCCGGCCCGGCCCGGCCGGGGCGCTCGCTGCTTCTTTTAATGGCGCTGGTAATAAAGTCTCATCTGAGATTAGCGCGGCCGAGAGGCTCATGTCCGAGCAGAGGAGGAACAATAGTGCGGGTCTGTCTGATCGTCATCGCGCACCTTTATGAGCCCCGCGGGGGGTGGCCGGACGGGGCGCAGCTGGGGCGCGGTGGTGCGTGGCGTGCGAGCAGGGGAAGCTTTCCGAGAAGCCTTTCTCTCTCACGCTCATGCGACGCTGACGCTAGCGTCTCTCGGGCGTGCTGCGGGTGTGGCTGGCTCCCCTCTCTCCGGTCCACTCAGCGCCCTGATAAGACCGTCCTCAATGTTTGGCAAGGCTCCGCCCCACCCTGCCCTGCTCCGCCCCGCCAGCCAGGTTCCCGACCCCGCTTCCGACTGAGTATTTTCGCGCCGCACCGTCATCCCCGCATCCGGTGGCGGGGCGGGGCGCGGCGGGCCCTCTGCCGCTACTCATCATAAGCAACAACACTTGGAGTTCGGCAGAACGGCTTCCTTCCGCTCGTGTGCGGCGGCAGGGCGGGGCAGGTCCTTCTTGGGGAGGTGGAAGTGGAGGAGGCCTGGCGGACCTTGGCCCTGGCCGGCTGCAAGTCGCCTTGTGACACGCCACGCGCCCGAGTATAGCGCTCGGGGGGCGGGAAGTGGGAAGTGCATGTGAGCTGCTGGGCGGCCGGTGTGTGTCCGTCCAGCAGGGGCTTCGCCGTATCCGCCCCTGACCCCGTTCCCTGTTCGATGCAGCACCCATCACCGCCACCCTCCCCCCTTCCCTCGGCCGCCCGCCGGGCAACAGGAAACTTTTTCGTGTAAATAATATCCTGCAGGATGACGGCGGTGGCAGCTCCGCATCCAGCTGCGCGGTGCGCAGCGCAGCCGCCCCCGCGGCGAGGAAGGGAGGAGGGCGAGGGGGCAAGTAACGACGACAGCCGCGCTGCGGAGGCGTTTTCTCGCCGGTAAAAGTGATTTGGCTATGTGCACGGCAGACGCGCGCCCCGCCCGCCCGCCGCGCCGCGGTGGCGCCCCACCCGCCGGTGGGAACTCTCCCACATTACGTTGTTATCCACGAGGGACATGTACTCGCGAATTGTGCTGTTGTGACGGTAGAAAGTGATCCGCCTGCGCTGCATCCCCTCCTCCAACAACACCTTCCACAGGCTGCAGGTAAAATCCGCGTCTTTTTATCGCCCCCCCCCCCTTTTATCCCCGTCGTCATATTACTTAATGTGATGGTCCGGCGGATGGAGGTAAGGGGTTAGTTCGAGGGGTGGGTCACTTGGATATTGTATGTACACACTGAAAGTTGTTATATCTAAAATATTCCGGATATTCCACCAAAATTTTTCAGATAATCCAAAAGTATTCCAGATATTCCAGAAATATTCTAGATATTCTATGTATGAGTGGTCGACCCCTCGGGTTGGTTGCTGCGGTGAGGTCAAGGGTCAAGCCATCTGCTCCGACTGCAATAATTATCAGCTGATCAGCCGCCGCCGGCGGTGCGCATCAAGGCCGCGTGCGAAACACGCGTGTCGGCTCGCGTGCTGGACGGGTGGCGGTGAAAGGCGGCAGCTCGGCGGCGGCCGGGGGAGGAAGAGGAGGAAGAGGAGGGAGGGAGGGAGGGAGGGAGGGAGAGAGGGAAAGAGGGAAAGAGGGAAAGAGGGAAAGAGGGAGAGAGAGGGAGGGAGGGAGGGAGGGAGGGAGGGAGGGAGGGAGTGAAGTGCCCCGGCGGACGTCAGACGTCACCGCCGGGCTGAGCTGCGAAGTAATGCGGGGCGCATAATACACACGACACAGCTGCTCGACGACACGCCGCACCGCACGACGCGGGCGCGGCTGTCATTGTCACGTCGGCATCCTGCGCTGTTCGTGGTGGCGCGTCACTGAACGCGCGCCGCCCCGCTCCATTCACGGCCCAAACTAATTTCTGGATAATGGTCGGGCAGTCTGGCTCGTCGAGGAGAAGGAGGAGCAGCAGCAGCAGCAGGAAGGAGAGGGTCGGGGGCACCGGCGGGCGCGCGGGGGCTACCCTCCCCGACACACACCGCCCCGGGGCGACGCGCACATACCTGACCCGCCGGCCGCCGCAGCCTCCGCCGCAGCGCAGCGCGCCGGAGTCACTGCCCAGGCCTATTAGAAAACATGAGCCTGCGCGTCGGTCGGGCGTAGCGAAGGAATACCGTACGTATATACTGTTGATTAAAAAAAAAATGGTTGGTGGGAGACTGTAGCAGTCTTTGGATATATTTTAATTTCTACAAAATATATGTAGGTTGACTAGGTTATAACCTTGAATATTTTGAACTATTGTTGTAGCCATACTTGAAAAAGATAGGTTGGTTGTTAGAACAAATACGTCCAGCTAGTTTGGGATATCCAATTAAAATTTGCTGTGTTCATGTGGTCAAAGGTCAAAGAAATGAGCAAAATCGAAAACACTGAGTGTTTTTCTGTCTATGACCTATGAGGGTACTTTTTATGACGGATTATTATCCTGCGTTATTCTCTTATACAGATCTATGGCTCAGAGTGTTCTAAAATTCATGAGATAAACGTCTGTCACTTGTCATTTTATACGGATTGCCTCCGATCTTGAAAAATGCGCAAAAATGTGTCGGTCGCGATCGTAACCTTTCTAATTTTTGCCCCAGGACCCGTCGGCTTGAGTCAATTATAGATAACAATTTTCTATGTGAAAGATAAGACCCTTAGATATCTTAATTGCACATCAAAGGTTTGGTAGGGCACAGTCCGAACCGCTCCGCTCTCCGCGCGCGCGACGTTTAACATTGAACATCCGGTATCAGCCGTCGCTCTCTGCTTCGGATCCGGTTTTAAGTACACGCCGTGATGAGTTCTCGGGAGCTTATTCAAGTCGTTCGAGTCGTTCATCCTGGGAGAGGGAGAGAAAGGGAAGCTGTAGGGGGGAGGAGGAGCAGGGGGGAAGGGGGTAAGGTGAACGCTTCGATAATACCTCTTCTCCGCGCCACTCCGCGCCACGCCTCACGGTAGTTAGTTGTGTAACGCTGGGAACACCCTCTGGTCAGACGACACGCCAGCGCACTGCTGCTGTCGTATTGAGAGGGCCCTCTCTGTGCCCCCGCCACACCCCGCTCCACCCCGCCACGCCCCGCCCCACCCCGCCACGCCCCGCCCCACCCCGCCACGCCCCGCCCCGCCCCGCCACGCCCCGCCCCACCCCGCCACGCCCCGCCACGCCCCAGCGGTGGCGGGGGCCCATACTGACTCGGCGCGCGCACACTTGCGCAGCAGCCCGATCTACTAGTTTCTCGCGTCCGACTGGGTGCACTTTGCCTCCGTTTTGGCGAGCGGGCCGCCGCCTCTTTTGAATGCGGCGCGGTGGTTGGAGCCGCGGGGTCCGCGGGTGGACGACGACGGGGAGCTTAGGTAACTCCGCTGGCGGGCTGGGCTGGGCTGGGCGCGGCGGGCGCCCAAAGGCTGCGGGGGCGGGCGCGTCCCGCGAGGAGCGTCGTGCTGTGGCCAAGTGCATCACATTCTTGCCGAGAAATTAGGAAGGAGCAGCAGCAGCAGCTTTCGCTGCGGATGGCGGCGCCACGGTGGCGTACGCTAAAGTGCTGGAGGAGGCCTCGGCGCCCCCGCCCGGGATTACAGCTTTAGGCGAGAGAGGAGAGCGCCGCGGCGCGGCTGCTGCTGCGGTCGGGGCGGGGCGAGGTGGAGCGGGGCGGGGCGCTGCGGTCGCCGCCCTTCCGTAGACACTCTGCGGTCCCTGGAAGTCAAATGGCACGAGCCGCGTCCTCCACACATTCGCCGCGCCGGGCTACGCAATGCCCATCCTGGCCTGCAGGGGGAGAGGGGGGGCGACCATAAAGCCGGCTGTGAGGTGACGATGATGGCGACGTCTTGTTTCTCCCGCTCGTGGTCGTGAGCCGGTCCGAGGCATGTCCTTTAGTGGTGTCCGTCGGCGAAACTCTGGCGTCGCGTCCGCGGCCGCAGGCGACGTGTGTCCTGCAGGCCTGCAGGCACCGTCCCGTCCGTATTACCTCTGGCGGTCCAGCCGCCTCCAGGACCTCCAGGACCTCCAGGACCTGGAGGGCCCCTGGTGCTGACGGCCGCCGGAGGCCCGGTGATTGGGCGCGGCCTTGCCTGATGAGCAGCGCGTGTCAATTAGGCTACGATTCAACGGGGAGCCGGAGCTGGATGGCTGGAGTGAGCCGGGGCCCGGCTGGAGCCGGCGGGGCGCGAGGTCACGACTGGACGACATGCACCGCGCTGCAGCGGCCGCCGCCCCGCCCCGCCACGCCCCGCCACGCCCCGCCCGAGCAGCGCGCGGGACTATTTCCGATCCGTATTCTTTGACTTTCACGCAAGCAGCTCTCCGCGCCGCTGCTGCTGCCCCACAATGAGCTACATCATGCTCGCTCTGGCTGTGTTTCGGGCTTATCGGCGGCTGGCTTATTCAAAAGGGCGGGGCGGGGCGGGGCGGGCACTGGCGCTGCAGAGCGCACCCCCGGCCGCCCGACCCGACTGGAGAAACTTCTCACGGCTGATTGCCGCTCCACTCGAGCACTGCCCGTTTAGACGGTTGCTTTCAGTGCGCGGGCGTGGCGGGG
>NW_026267144.1:1505341-1510876 GCF_000697945.3 Frankliniella occidentalis | reverse complement strand
CGGGGCGGGGCGAGGCGTGGCCAGGCGGGCGGCCTGCTCGACACTGGCCTTCCTCTTCCTCCTCTATTTGCGGACGCACGGGGGCGCCCGGCAGTCTGTATGTTTACAGTCCGACTGACCTGGGCCAAGACTTCGCACACGCGCACCGACTGCCCAATAACGTGAGTGGTGTGTGTGTGTGAGGGGGGGGGGGGTAAATGAAGCGTCCGAGTTGCTGACAGGGCTCTGGCAGCGAGCTGACACGCGCCCGGCCGGCTGACGGACTGGAGCTGAGCCGGGCCCGGGAATTAAATGGCCTCATCACATACGTCATACACGCGTACGGTACCCCGCCGGCGGTATCGGGCCCGTGCGTCCCCCGTACACACACAAACACAAACACACACACACACACACACACACACACACACGCTGAATATTTGAAATGTATGTCGCATCGGCTGCTGCTCGGGTACCGTTGTCTGTACAGCAGGAACACTGCAGCAGCAGCAGCGGTAGGACAAGGAGGCCCCGGCCGGGACGCGGGCTCTGCGCGGAGCCACGAGAGATAGCCTGATAACTGGACAACGATAGTGATTCGCGGACCCCCCGCGGACCCGATTCAGGGCCTCCGCCTCGCTGGCCCTCCAGGACCTTGGTACCTTGGTACTGGAGGAGGCCCTTGATACTCGCACAAGCTCAGGATGTGGATTATGCGGCTGTGGGGCCTCGTAGGGTGCCCCACGGGTTCCTTTTGCTGCTACCACGCTCCTGCTGCTGCTACCGCGCTCCCGCTGCTACCACCCGGCTGCTGTTTTCTTTGCGGTGCGCGACCCAATACTGGGCGCTGCAGCTGGTCCAGTCCGCGGCTACCTGTATTGTTATGTAGTGTTACCGTTACCGGTATGTCCTCCGGTACTAGGGCGGGGCGGGGCTGCGTGGCGGGGCGTGGCGGGGAGGAGCAGCGCGCGCGCGCGCACGCACACTGACGCACGCCTACCGGCTCGCACACATTGATGGATGCCCGTCACCGCGGTGGCGGCGCGCGCAGGCAGCTCTCCTCGGTGACCGTTCCTCCGGTAGTGGTTCGAATACCGCCGCCTCCAAGCAGCAGCAGCAGCAAGTCGGCGTTTTTCATCATCTTTTTATTCAGCCCCGTGTCGCGCGCCACGCCCCGCCGCCGGGTCGGCCAGTACCGCATTCCCTGGACAGTCAATGTCGCCAGGCGCCCCGCCCTGCCCCGGGTTGCCTACCCCCTGTCGCTCGCTGCTCTGCCGGCGGGCACAAGGTCAATGTCACGAGGTACCTCGTCTGACCTCGGGTTTGCCTACCCGAGGTCCCGAGGTAGCCGGCGGCGCTCACTTGGACGCGCGAGAAAGTCGCCTCGGCCTCCTAGGGCTATGAGCACGGACCGGCGATCAAATGTAAAGAGAACCCGGTGAAGGGTACTCGGCGACGTACTCGGAATAACGAGATATTTTGAAGCCTCTGGCTCACAGTGGGCTAGAATCCAAAAAAAGCGGACAAAAGTACGATAATTTTTTAACGATTTGGGCTAAAACGACTAGTGGACCTTGTAGCGCAATGTTCAAGGATTTCAAAACGCATTAGTTTGTATTTTTAGCTGCAAATCTTCACCTTGAAATATCATTTTGAAATCAGCTATTTTGCGGTGCCCGCATGGACGGCTCTAACCTCACTATCTTATATTGTTATTTTTATCGTTGTTCATAGCTTCAGCCGGCCACACGTTTGCTGACGTGTTGTTCTAAACTCAACGAAACATATCCAGGTGCAGGCCATCAATTATTTACCCCCCCCCCCCCCAAAAAAAAAGTGAAAAGTAAAACCCTCCCCCGATTGCGATTTGGGCCAACTTTAAAAGGCCGTAAGTAACGAAATCATGAAAAATCAAAGAAACCGACAATTGATTCTTGAAGTTCGAAACCTTGTTTACAAGATCCCGTAGTCGGTTTTTGCGGTATTTTGCGGTCTTGCGAGAAAAAGACTTGTTTTTGGACGAATTTTGGTGGACTTTGCGGTGGCGCGGCCTAATAGGGTCGCCTAACCGACTGCACCTCGTATGAAATCATTGAAAAAGTGTCAAAAATCCCTTAAAAAATCATGCAGAGTCCTAAAAAATCAGAAAACAATCAAAACAACAACCTATTAAAAAAATCGTAAAATAGTGTAAAAATGGAGAAAAAAATCGTAAAAATTCGAAAAAAACTTGTAAAAATCAGAAAAAAATCGGCAACAATCAGCGCAACCGTAGACCTACGTAACCGAACTTTCACGTGATTTGAGTAGGATTTTGAAAACTCCCCCCCTTTTTGACCTGGATCCGCCTCCTAAAAGTTCAAAATTATTAAAAATATGGAATCAGCGCACCCGAAAACCTCCCTGAACATACCGATATCGTATGTGCGATGCACCTAATAACTGTTATGATTTATGTCCGCTTTTTTTGGATTCTAGCCCACTGTGTGGCTGGCCGTGAGAGGTGGTGTGAGGGAAGGGGGGAGTAAGAGAGCCAAAGAGCGAGCGAGCGACGTACCGTACAACAGCTCTAGCATGTCACCGGCATCGAGCTCTCCGCTCGTGAAGGTCAAGGCTGCCGCGCGGGCGAGGGTCAGCGCGAGAGAGAAAGAGAAACTTTTGGGGAGGCAAACCTGCAGGGGAGTGTGAGCCAGTACGCTCGTTTTTCACGCTATAGTGTTGCTGAGTCGAGATAAGGGATCATTCAGTATGTACGTCTGTCTGTCATGTCATTCGCCGTTACGAACCTGCAAAGTTGAGCCCCTGCAAGCTCTCACAACGCCTGGTAGGTAGGCAACATCTTGCCTGCAGGGCATGCATGTACTGCGGGGTGGCCTACCCTGATCCTCGCAGGCGCCTAGCTCCTGTAAATGAAGGACGTAATTTCTGGACGATCCCTAAGATCAATCAAAACTTACTATACCTAACACCGCCAGGAGTGCCGACATAGATAATTTTGATAAATCGAGCAATTTTTATTAAAATTTAATTTTCCTTCTATAAGATAAAATTACTTTTTTAATAGAGCTCCCCACAATTTTCCGAGTGTAGCGCTGCACTTTGAATAGAAACGCAAGCTGATTAACTTAATTCGGATCAAAGCATGCATAATTGAAAATTTCGATTGATATGATTGAATCAACTTTTCAATGGAGTATCCTCGCATCAAAGAAACCTATGAGTATGGGGGGTGTTTACTTGACTGCAAAGGTTTGCAGGGCCATTGTGTGTCACGATTAAAAGAAGCGGGCAAAACCTGCAAACACTTGACCAGAGCGTTATGTGCGAAGAAACTACAAAATTTGTTTAACCCCAGTAATTATACTGTAATATTTTGTATTCTCAACGTAATCTCTCATAACCTCAAGGCGATCCTCAGCAACCTGCGGCAAGGAGATGTCATCGAGGATCTGGTGTACACACCATTTTACCCGGAGATGGGCACCCCTCGTAACGTCTTGTGTCGTCGGGTAGACTAAACGAGGCGACACAGGCCGGGTAGGAGGGCCGGGCAGGGCGACGCAAGGGGCGGGACGAGGTAGGCGGCGGCACACCAACACAGGCCGGAGTAGTCCGACTATCGGTACTGGGTAGGCCGCCGTCCGGCCCCGTTAGCCGTACGAGTGTGTGTGTGTCTGTGTGAACTTTCTGCCTGATGTCGTGCGCACTACACGCCGCCGATGGCCTCCGCCGCCGCCGCTCTGTGCGGCCCCGCCGCGCCGCCGCCGCGGCAGCCGCCACGGGACCCCGCAAATCGGAACTCAACGGCTCCTCATCATTTTTCCGCGGCGCCGCCGCCGCCTTCCTGCTCGCGGCAGACAAACGAATGGGCGGGGCGGACACACGTATACCCGTCCGCACAAATGGCCCCGTAGCCGGCCCAGCGGCGGGCCCCTCTAATCCCCCTGACGTGACCCGGGCGATGAGGCGGCTGCCCCCGGTGCGGGCGCCATTGCAGCACCAACGGGGGCCCTTTGTGCCCGCGCCAGCCCGCGCGCAATCCATATACGTCAGCCAGCCGGTGTTAAACCGGAGGGAGCGACGCTTTCTAAGATCAAGGATGAACGCCTGAGGATGCGGCGGGGCGGTCGCGTGCGCTGCACCGGAAGGGGCGTGCTTATTTCATCACCCCGCCTCCATAAACGGCGCGGAGAGGCGTTACTCGGCCAAGTTCATCTCGCGCGGACGACCGGCCGATATAAACCCGGCTCAACATATGTGAAACGACTATTCTTTTTTTCCATCACCTTCAGCAAAAAAAATATAAACAAAAATAAATAAATAATTTCATTTTGTGTTTCTGTCCGGGAGACACACTGACCGGGATGTGTGAGTGTGCGAGTGTGCGGAAGCACAATGCGGTAATTAACGAACGGCTAAGCTCAAGCTCGGCTCGGCTCGCCGGACGGGTCGGCCGGGCCCAAGGGCCGGGCCGGGCCCGCGCGACCGGACCAGACCAGACTGCTAGTGACCGAGCGGCTCGGGCTCGGGGCCGCGAGCGCCGCTAGCGCCGTGAGCTTGTCTCTCAACCCGTGCGTCTCCACCAGAATGCCGGCGTGACCACGCGGGCTGCAGGGCCGCATGCGGGTCGAGAATGGAACGAGGGGGGCGTCGGGGGCCCCGGCGCCCCCTCCGCGCGGCGGGGGTGGCGAGGCGCCGCTGCTGCGGGCGCCGCTGGCCCCGGGGATGACGCCGTCCCTGGCCGCCCCCCTGGGGGCCTGGGTCGAGTGCCGGGTGCAGTTCCTCAACGACACGGAGCCGTTCGCCTACGCGGCCAGCTTCCCGGAGCCCGCCCGGCCGCCGCTGCACTGCTTCAGCACGGTGGTGCCGCTCGCCGACCAGCTTGCCGCCGTCCACCGACTGCTGCGCGCGCCCCAGCGGGTGAGTCCTGGTGCTGGTCTGCGTACTTGGTGATGGTGAAGAGTAGGAGGAGGTGGTGGTGGTGGTGGTGTAGGTGGTTGGTGGTAGTGTTCCCAAGAAGCCTCCAGTTCTCGACGTAGCCTCCCGGACGCGGCCCTTTTCCTTCTTTTTACATAGGACGTGTACCTTTTCCTGCAGGTCTCTTTGTGTGTCGTACTCGCCCCGTCGTTAGTCGGCTGGCCGGTGGCGTCCATCACCCCGGCGAGCTTGTCTACGCCGCCGCTCCTCCCAGCACTTTTCGTCGTCAAGCCTTCCGCCACGCGCGACGCGACGCGCCCCGCGGTCAAATCCCCCGCCGCCCTCTGTCGCTCCGCCGCGCGCGGAGTTTTTCTCAAAAGCCTTGTGACGACTCTCCGTGCGGCTACTGTTGCAGTCGCCGTCCGAGTCGTAAAAGCCGTAGAAAAAAGAGAAAGAAGAAAAGAGAAAAACTGCAGGGCGTCGCTCTGAGCGGCGGGGCATTAGGGCGCGGTTCAGCAGCATCACTCGTTCCCGGAGAAGCTCGACGGACCCCGCCAGGGTCCCCGGCAGGATCCTCGGCAGGGTCCCCGGCAGGATCCTCGGCAGGCTCCCCGGTAGGATCCTCGGCAGGGTCCCCGG
>NW_026267144.1:1494209-1497924 GCF_000697945.3 Frankliniella occidentalis | reverse complement strand
GGAGGGTGGCCTGCAGGAGGACGGCCTGTTGGAGGGCGGCATGCAGGAAGACGGCCACGGCCTGTTGGAGGGGTGGCCTGCAGGAAGACTGTAGGAGGGGTGGAAATAAGCAGGGGGGGAGCCTGCGTCTGCAGGGAGTACGTCCTGCAGGGAGTGAGTACGGCCTGCAGGAGGGCGCCCTGCAGCCTGCAGGCTGGGGCTGAGTCACTGCGCAGTGGCGAGTCCCGCACAAGACTCCAAGGGCCGGGCTCCCAGTGGCGGTGGCGTAGGCGTGTGCCTGATTCAGGGTCTCCGTCTCATCTCTCTCTCTTTCTTTCTCATATCTCTATGTCTCTCTCAGTCTTTCTCGTATCTCTCGTCTCTCTCTCTCTCTGTCTTTCTCTGGACGCAGCTGGACGCGGTGGGACGCACGGCAGCCCCGCGCAGCCCCGCAGTCACGACCTCGCGGCGAGTCCCTATCCCGGAGGTTCCTGTTAGGTTTGGCGAGGTTTCTCATTGACCCGCGCAGCAGCCCAGCGCAGCGGCCCGAGCAGCGCGCATTCCCTGCCCATTTATATTCCGTAGGGTCAGGGCGTGGCGGGGCGGGGCGGGGCGGCGCGGGCGGCGGCGCCTTGTGCGGATTGCGGTTTCATTACAGGCGTGAGGCAGAGAGCCCCCCGCGGGAACTGGTCATAAATCCAGGGCTGTCTGCGGAGCCTCAATTGTTACCTAAACCGTGTGGCCGTGTAGTCGTTCGCTTTGGTGCGCCCGGCCCGGAGTGAGGACGAGGATATGATACGGCGCGATCTGGTCCGCTATCGTCGCCGCGCCACCAGTAGCGCCACTGCAACGGCACCGAACGGCACATGCTGCCGCTAACGCGAGGCAGGCGCATTCCCCTCATTAATAACAATGTCAAGTGCCGACAACTACAAAAAAAAAGGGCGGAAGGGGGAGAGAAGGAAACAACAAGAAGAAACGAGAAATTATTTAGGAAAAAAATCGCCCTCTGTGGCGGCAGCGGGGACTATCATTCCGGCGTCATTGCGAGGGGGGGTATCTGTAATAGACTTGTACCTGTTCTACTGCTGCTACGCCCTGTGTTTCCTACCGGGGGAAATATGAGGGGAGGGGGAAGAAGAATGGTTTCTGCCACGTGGAGGGCCAATGATCTGCATTGGCGCGATGGAGTCAGCTGTTGGCGCTCTTAATATCCCTCGACGCTCAGCGCTTTCTTGCCAATCGGATCCACTCTTCCTCCACCCCTCCTCCCCCTCTCACCTTTCCGCGGTGCCCCTCTCCAGCGGCAGAGCAGAGTGCTTCCGATAACACCAGCTTTTGTCTCCGTTATTTCGAACAACACGAAGGAGCCAAGGGCAGCTGCCTTGTTTTCCTTTGTGCTGCCGTCCGTAGTGTCCAGCCCGGAGAGAGGGTAACTCTGCTTAATTCATGAAGCAAAGAAGTGGAGCGGCATGCACTTCGATTGATGAACAAACCCGACGACTTTCTTTCTTTCTCGTCCGTCTTCTTTTCTTTTTTTTTTCTTCTTTTGTACCAAACTCGCTGCTTTGGCCTCTTCCTTTATTGCAGTCACGCCACACCGTCACCGTCGGGGGTTCGCTATAAGTAGTGCCCCTTCCGTTTTCTTTAAGGAAAAGTCAGCAATCATCGTGTACAGTATAATAAGAATAAAAAGGGAAGAATCTGCATCGCGGCGCATATCGCTTGTAAAAGTGCAAATGCCAGCGACAGGTGCGCGCGGCGGAGAGTTTTCGACCTCGCGGGGTCATGTCGACATGTTTGTAGAACTTCGGGCAGGTGCAGCAGCTGCCGCAGCTGCCGCAGCTGCCGGTTCGCCGGCTCGGGGCGGGCTATTGACTGGGCAGCCTGGCCGCTGGAGCGAGCGTCGTCGCGCCGCCGTCGTGCTGGAGCCGCGCTGGAGTGGGGCTATCGAGCGAGCGGAGCAGCGCGGAGCGGCCGGGTCTGACAGCCAGCGAGCCACAGCCAGCCAGTCCAATACTCATTTCCAACAAATGAATTGGCTTTTTGTGTGCACTTCTTGCGGCCGTGCAACACTGTCGGTCGTGTTTGGCCGCCGCCGACGTCGTCGTCGTCTGCCTCTGTGAATGTGCAGCGGAATATACAAGTGCACCTCGGGACTGCACTCGCGCTGCGCTACGGGATTACTTTATGTGTGACTGCCGCTGCCGCCGCAGTCCCGCGGCCACCGGGGTGCAGCAGCAGCACCAGCAGCACCAGCAGCACCAGCAGCACCAGCACCAGCAGCAGCAGTACCAGCAGCAGCAGGAGGTTAGGTCGCCACGAAAGGAAAAAAAAAAAAGAAACACACGAGTTGATTGAACACGCAAATAAATTACCTGGCGACGTCAGCAGCAGCATGGTCGTGTGTCGCGTCCGTTGTCGCGCCCAGGAGGGCGGGGCGGGAGGCGGTGGTGAGCCCCGCCGGGGGACACGACCGGAAATGGCCATCCCGCGTTCTTGTCGCATCGTCGCAAAGTCCCCCCACCCCGAGGAGGAGTCGCCTAACCCCTCGCCGCCCCGCCGCGCGCCCCTAGGGGAGGACGGTCCGTTTGACAGGTTCATTGAAGCGTAGTAGTTAGCTGTGGGAACGCGGCGCACAATGGGCATTCCAGAGCGGACCCACCCGATAGTCATTTACCCTGCGCAGAAACGTGCGGAGCGAGAGAGAGAGAGAGAGACAGAGGCAGAGACAGACGAAAAAGTGTATTTATCCCTTTTTTTCCAACAGCCTTTTCTCGAAGACCAATAGTTGTTTTACTCCGTGGAAAACAGCGTTTGCAGTAAGAAGTGCCGCGCCGCGCCCGTCCCTTTGAAATACTAGCAGACGCCGGCCGCCCGGCCCGGCTGGTCCTGGCTGTGTTCAAACTGCAGTAACTGCCGCGAGGACGACGCCCAGTTACGGCAGCACGCTGTTATTAGCACTCGCCGAACCTTGTCGCCAGTCGGCGGGGTGGGGCGTGTGGAAATGAAGTGCTTTGGTTTGTCTCCAAGGGTCCTGCCCTGTGCTGTTTGCTCCCCTCCGAGACGCTCGTTAATTTTCATTCACTGCACCGCAATGAGGCACCCGAGAGGTACCCGAGAGGTACCCGAGAGGTACCCGAGAGGTACCTGAGAGGTGCCCGGGCGGCCGCAAGGAGGCACTGGTATAGGGTACTGGAGAATCTGGAGAGGTGCTCGTGAGGGAGTAAAGGCGGTCTACTACATTGAAACATAGAGGGAGGGAGGGCGGCCCAGCCGAAAAATCAGCTTGCTACTGATTGCTCAGCTTCTGCAATAACCCCATTCTTCCTCTCTGTTTGCATATAAGTAATGTTTACACCATCCTTAAACTTTGGCTCAAGTAGCAGATACGACTGCGAAATACTTGTAATATCTCACTAGTTCCAGCTAGTTTCTAGTCATATGTAGCCGCAAAGAGGTATGTGGCCTCAAAGGTCTCTTCTCGTTACTGGAGAGAACATCCACCCACCCCACGAGAGGTATTCGCACCCTCCTCCTCACCGGGCGTGCCTTGCGCAAATGGCTGGATCCTTTGTTTACTTGCCCAAAGACACAGCAGCAGGCGGTCGCGCGGTGGTGAAGCGCCTTGCTTGTGCTGCAGCAGGAAACATGGAGGAGCGGGTGAAAGGGCAGCGCGCGCCGCGCCACGCCTCGCCATCGGTTCCGGGTCCGGCGGCGGGGGTGGGGCGGGAGG
>NW_026267144.1:1493485-1494159 GCF_000697945.3 Frankliniella occidentalis | reverse complement strand
AGGATCCTCGGCAGGGTCCCCGGTAGGATCCTCGGCAGGGTCCCCGGCAGGATCATCGGCAGGCTCCCCGGTAGGATCCTCGGCAGGCTCCCCGGCAGGATCATCGGCAGGGCCCCAGCGCGCTGGCCTGGTGACGCGTGGACGCGTCTGGCCGGCCAGCTGGGCCAGGCCGGGGCCGAGGGGTCGCCGAGCTTGCGTGAGAGGCCCATTCTAAATATACAGCAGGCGGTGCTAAAATCCCTTCCGACCCGACGGGCCTCGCCCCTCCCCGCCGCCCACCCCGCCGTGCTCCGCCGCCGCGCCACGCAGCGCCCGGGGCACTCCCACCCACTAGCGGGGCCTAAGTCTGCTCTCGTTCTCAAGCCCTTCCGAAAAACGAGGAAAGGCGGAGAAGCGGGACAGGGAGCGAGAGAGAGAGAGAGAGAGAGGGGGGGGGGGAGAACGAACAGACAGGGGCTGTGATCGCTGTGTGAAGGAAGGGCAAGGGCCTTACTCGTGTGAATGCGGGTCTGGAGGTCGGCACGCGGCGGCCTGCTGCCTGCGGGGCTCTCATTTGCAGCGAGTACGTTGAGCTAGGAGGCGGCGGCCGGCGGCCTGCTCCTCTTCCTGCTGGCGCTGACGGGGCGAGTGCCAAAAGTGTCCCCCCCTTTCGCCCCGAATGACGGATGGGGGCG
>NW_026267144.1:1493122-1493435 GCF_000697945.3 Frankliniella occidentalis | reverse complement strand
CCTCTCCCAAACCCCTACGCCGCCAACCCTTCGCTGATAGCCGGCAGAAGACGCACCTACCCGAGGATAACAGTCCCCACTCATCCTGCATAAATCACTTCGCACACGGACGCGGCACGGCCCGGCACGGCGGCGCAGAGTGGCGTAGTTTAGTACTTTGCGCGGAGAGGCACATCATCCACTGGGAACGACGAGTACTCATTCCAGCCCGAGACTCTCCGTCTCACTCATACAGAGCTGCCTTTCACCATCACCTGGATGCTGGATGATGATTATCAGAAACCAACCGCGAGCAGAGCGCCGCCAGCGCCGT
>NW_026267144.1:1489705-1493062 GCF_000697945.3 Frankliniella occidentalis | reverse complement strand
GGATGGTGGTCACCTCTCCGAGAGTCGCTCATCCTCTCTTCTTCTCTTTCCTTCCCTGCGCCGCCGGCAGACGACATCCGCATGGGAAGGAGAGTATGTGTCATACGTGATGGTGCGGCGTGGCCAGACGTGCGCGCTTCAAAACGGGCTGTGTGTGTGTGTGTGTGTGTGTGTGTGCGTGTGTGTGTGTGTGTGTGACGACAGGTAAAACTGGGGCAGCTCAGAATAAACGCCGCGCGCCCCGCAGCCTGGCCGTATAGCATCCCGGGCGTGGCGCGGCGCGGCGAGGGGTTGCCGTCCTCCTGTCCCGTCGTCGCCTGCTGGTCGTCCGTCACACCGGTAGCCGCCAGCCGCCGTTGCAGCCGGCCCCTGATGTCCCGTCGCGATGTGTCCCGTCTCTCTCCCTCCCTCTTTCTCCCTCCTTCCCTCTCCCTCCCTCCCTCTCTCTCCCTCTCTCTCACTCTCTGTCTCTCTCGCCGCTCGGAGTGCATTGGGCCCGTCTGGAGTGGCGCGGTGCTATTTAACAGGCCGGGCCCGGGTGATGTGTCGTCATGGAGATGTGGGGTAACAGTTAGTCGCTTCAAATAGAAACCAGTTTGCTCGTACCGTCCCCGTCCCGTCGCGCCTCGCCGGGCCCCGTGCGATCTGTCCCATGGATTAGCACCCAGTACGTGACCTCCAAACAGGATGGGGCGGGGCGCGGCGGGGCGGGGCGCCTCTAAAAGGAGGCAGGGGAGGCGCCTGCAGCAGACCGGCCCAACACACGCTGATGTACTGCACTCTGCAGCTGCAACTCTGGCAGAAACTGGAAGAGGGATTTGAGAAAAGTTCTTCGTTGAGAAGCTGAATAAGTTTACTCAAGTTGGCTCACACGCACGTTGCGTTGCAAGTTCACAAAAGTTGCAAGCTTTGAAAAGATGACAGCTTAAAAAGTCCAGCAGCACCTCTGGAAGAGGGATTTAAGAAAAGTTCTTGGTTAAGAAGTTGCAAGGTCGGACAACTTTAAAGTTCGAAACAACTTGCAAGCTTAGATAAGCTGCAAGCTCAGAAAAATATGCAAGCTTTAAAAAGGCGCTAGCTTGAAAAAGCTACAATCTCAGAGAAAAAGTTACATACCGAGAGAAAAGGTCACAAGGTGCGACACGGAAAACTAAGAAAATTACACTGAGCTGTGTTTTGTTGCAATATGTTCAAGCAGAAGCAATGTAGGTGGGCCGCAATACCCGGTTCTGTGTACTACCCTATACCTCCCCGACAACAGACCGAACCCCCGCACCGCACCGCGACGGAAAATGGACACGCGCTGCTAAATGTTTCGCAATTAACGACGATATCCGTGTGGGGACGTTGGCTGGCGCCTGGCTAGAGGGCCTGGCTAGGGCCTGGCTAGCGCCTCGGCGCCTGCGCCGTGTACAGACGGGGTCAAAAGGCCAGCGCGCCGTGCGCCACACAGGTGGGATGCAGCGGTGCCGTCGCGCCGCCGCCGCCGCTGCTGCCGTTGGGCGTGCGCGGAAATAGCCAGCGGGGTTCTGCTTCTCGGGTCGCACCATGCCTCCCCTTCCCCCCGTCGCTGTTGTCGTCGTCGTCGTCGTCCTCGTCGGCGGCGCCGAGGGAAAACCCCGGTCTGAGCGCCGTGGGGGTAGGCAGTCCCGCACGGCCGCCGAGCGTAACAGGACTGCCTACCCCCCAGGCGCCCCGCTCCACGGCAGCGCACTGCATCTTTAATTTGTCTTTCAAAGTCAGGCGCAGCGTGGTTCGACCTCCGCTTCCTTTTCCCAACTTTTATATTTGTTTGTCGTGAAACTATCAGGAAAAAGTTTGGTGGTCCGGCTGACGCTGCGGCCGAGACGATCGTTCGTAATTCGCCATGCGGCCTCACTAGAAACCCTTGTTTCGCCTCGCTACAAAGGGGCCGGCAGGGAGGGTCGCATGCAGCGCTCGCCGCGGCGCCACCATAAGCTCGAAATATCCTGAACCTAAACCCGCGGACTGACGCCCATGCTGACGCCCCGCCCTCCTCCCCCGCCACGCCACACCAACTGCGCTCCGCCCCCCTGAAAGTGATAAAAAAAAATTATTGTTAACTGCGATACGAACCCATGGTTTAGGAAAAGTGGTCGCCTATTTGTGTTGTATCGAATGTTATTAAGGCGTGTCTTTTTGCGTGATATCTTTGTTCATTAGGGACCTTAAGTTTTAGGTCCCCTAGATTTCCAAAACCTCTTCCCTAGGTCAACCACTAGCGGCATCTTTTAAGAGTAACTAGCAATTTTTGACAGCCGCAGACCCATCCGATGCAGCATAATCGTGCACACCAAGAAGGACTGCATCGTCCCCAGTTGGAGGCGAAGATGGGCATGTACATCACCCAGGAAAGCGTGCTCTTGGCCCAAGAAATGTTCTTGAGGAATCGAGAACATTGGCTTGGGGCAATGCAAATTGCATTTCCCCTAGCCAAATGTTCTCGATTCAAGAACATTTTTTGGGCCAAGAACACGCTTTTCTAGGTGATGTGCGCGCACCGGCGCCAACGGCAAAATTAGCGTCTATCTATGCTTTCAATACACCTTTAGACTTAAATCGATGCGGCGTGTAGTTTTTAAGTGGTGACGAGACATTTTTTGGCGTGTCCGGTTCGGAGGAGCCGACCACTCACACTCACGGTGTTCAGTGTTGGGCTGTTACCCAGATGCGGTCGAAAATGCAAGAGGTGGTGTTGAACCATGACGCTCCTTCTGTCTGGTAGAAACAGGTCCGTTTAAAAAACAATTTCTGCACGGGCTACCAGCAGCAGCAGGTTTACTGTCGTCCCAGCTACAAGAGGCTCCTCGTCAGCCGAGTGGTCTCAGAGATCTCTCGACGTTCTTCTATCGATTCGATTAGACTCGATAGACGGCTACCGGGCTTATCGAGCACCTTGCGCCGCAATCAGTCAGGGTCACCCCGAATCGCGTGAGGCATCTGTGATTTTATTTGTCCGTCTCTTCACTCATTCACCACCGTCAGTTTTTGATTTAATTTATTCTCTTTGTCCGGTCGGGTCGAATTCAAATTTCTTTTCTCATAGTTCAGAGCGCCTTTGCTGATGGAAATCGCCGCGGGTCTGTTGCCCCCCCCCCCTTTCCTCCTCTCCAAACACCTTTTTCAATCCGTCCACCACCCCAGCCGTCGAGTCGTGACGGCATTGTTTTGACTGGCGCGCGAGCAACTATAACGGCCGGGCAATATTTTGAGAGCAAATATGATCTGGACAGTCAGTCAAGTCCGCCTTTCTTCTTCTTCCTCTTCCCCTTTGGGATGGACCGCTTCGTTTATCCCCGCATCCCGACCTCCCCTCATCTCCCCCCCCCCCTTCTC
>NW_026267144.1:1482122-1489655 GCF_000697945.3 Frankliniella occidentalis | reverse complement strand
CCCCGCCTCGCCCCGCCCCGCTGCAGGACCCGGCGGCCCAGGACCCCTGGCCCTCCTGGTCGGTCCTGCCCGGGTTGCAGGAGGAGGTTGGCCTGCACCAGATCAACGACCTGCACCAAATTTTAACAAAACTCTTTCTGGATGCGCGGCTGGAACGGAACGGCAGGAAAGGGAACCGGTCCTGCCAGACCCCGTCCGGGCAGAGCAAGAGCAGAGGGCATCTCGAAAGGAGGAGTTCGATTACTGCGGATTACGGTAGTAAGGGTTCTCGACTTGCACGATGCGGCCGGCAGGGACTGGTGGTCCACCCACGGAGCACTGCCCCCCCCCACCCCCCTCACACTCACACACGTGTGTGCCAGGGTATGGACTCATCACAGCGCCATTGTGGCTCCGGGTGGTCTCCTTTGTGTCGGCTCAGCACCTCCTCATCCTCGCCGTGCTTCATTTCGTGTGGAGCACCACCACTTTCTATTCGTCACATGGGAGCCGGGCTGCTGGCTGAGGTCACAGCAGACGCCACACATTTTTTTCCCCTGCTTCGAGTTTGTGTACCTCGCGCGCGGGGCGGAGTGGCAGGCAAGGCCCCTCAGGCATTGTGGGGGCGGTCCACCATGGGAAAACATTTGCGCGTCCCTGCGCGGCAGTGCGCGGCAGCGCGTGGCGCCTGCAGGACCCTCGCGGCCACGCGCCAGCCGCCCCGAAAAGTAGTGAAACAGCTGACCGAGCAACTAAACTGCCAAAAAGGAAAGAAATCGGTGGGGCTGGACCATTTACATTTGTTTCTTTGCAGTTCGCACTGCAAAAAAATTTAACAGGTAATGCGGCTAATTCATTTTCCAGAAACGTCTGTTATTCGAATAACAGCATCGCTGTAGTTTTAATGGTTAAAATTTGGTACAGGGAGCAATGTACAGGACCACTGTACAGGCAAAAGCGAACAAAACTGTCTACAGTGGAGGCGTCTTCGTACACTGTACCGTGTAAAACCTGGGCTTTCCGGTGCTACAGCAACACTGTACTCCGCGTTCTGTACCCTAGGTGCAGTGGCTCAGAGCGGCATCTAAGTAACGCTGTAGATCGTTCCGTATCAGACTCTAATTTTTTGAAGTGCGCGAGGTCGGGTAAAGGATTTTTGTCATTGTCCTTTCATTTAGTTTATGGCTAATGTGAACTTTTATAATCAATGGAGGATTGCATCAGGGTCATTTTGGCTATTAAAACGTATACTTGAGGATTATTTTTCCCTTACCAATTAGATTCCCTTTAATTAAGGGGGCAAAAACTTGTGGGTATTTTCAAGAAAACGATTTTTCGGGTCCAAAGCGATGGGAAGACCCGTGCTCTCTTCCCCAAAGTACCGTAATAGAATGTACCATACACTCCCTGGGAATGACGTTGTTTGTGTCCGACCCCTTGGGGGACCGCGGGGTGGAGCGTGTCATTGGTTAGCGCGGCAAACGTCTCGAGCTCTGATCACAAGTAATCTCTCATTGGCTCGGCCGTTGCATTGGCCGCCGCATCATCAACTCGACTTTCCCGATCACAATGAGGTAACTCACGCCTCTTGACAGCTGCGGTGAGCGTCGTAATAACTTCTTTCCTCCTCCTCCACCTCTCCCCCGCTTCCCATCTCCACCCCCCCTCTTTCTCTTGCCTTTCCCATCACAGGTAGCGGCAGGAGCAGAAGAGCGTCCACAAACGTAAACACGACGGTGAACATAATAATAACGAGACACGCGTCTCTCTTTTGTTGCAGCAAAAAGAATTCCCTGGTCCTGCGCACCCAGCTGTCCGTCCGGGTTCACACCATCATCGGTAAGTGACCGCGCTCCTGCGGCTGGACAGGCTGGAGCTGGAGGGAGTAGAAGGGGGGTGGGGGGTGGGGGGGATAAGCTTTCGTCTTGGCGACAAAACATTTTAGTTGGCATTTTTGCCCCGTGCTTGGGGGTGCCGTGTTTGGTAAGCTGCCAGCCGGCTGCAGTGTTTGTGTTTCGGTGTTGCAGAGAAGCTGGTTACCTCCGAGGGACGTGAGCTGCGCCGTGCCCTCTTTTCGCTCAAGCAGATATTCCAGGTAAGGGCAGCACGGTCTAACTCGCTGTTCATGAATAACACAACTTCATTCAGTTTCATTTAAAATTAAAAGTTCATAAGAAAATGAAAATAAAAATAAAATAAAGAGAAGATCTAAGAGGTCCCTGAGATGTGCGTTTTTCTAAACCGCATGATGGCTCACCACCACTCCTGGCTCTGACGCACCTCTCCCGTTCGTGTTGTTACAGGAGGACAAGGACCTGGTGCACGAGTTCGTCCAGAATGAAGGCCTGTCTTGCCTCGTCCAGGTCGGCTCTACCGCGGACCAGAAGTACCAGAATTACATTCTTCGAGGTGGGTCTATGGGGGCGCCTCCGCGCTCCGTGCGCCTCGCGCGCTGTGCGTTTGTGAGGGATTATGATGAGGTCGGAAGTGCGCTTTAATTCGATGCGGGGGGCGCGCAAAGGCATAGCCATAGCCATCACGGGCGGCCTGCCCGGCCAGCCCCGTCAGCATGGGCGCTCCGCGATCGAATCCCATCTGAGATCGACCGGTGCTAAATGGAGAGGAGGACTGAGGCCGCTATGCGCTGCTGCGCGCCGAGCTGGAGCAGGCTCTCTAAGACCTCATAATGGCGCCGAGCCTTGCCCGGCCGTGCTCTCTGTTCTGTTGCAATCAAAATGCTCTCCTCCACGGATCCAGTAAAAGGGAATCTAGTCCGTGGCTGGTAACGCGCACGCTAACGGGATCCCGGATGAGGTGAGGAGGTCGCCGGGTTAGTCCGAGCAACCCTTGATGCTGTTGTTGTTGTTGCAGCCCTGGGCCAGGTGATGCTGTACGTGGACGGCATGAACGGCGTGATGGGCCACCCCGCCACGCTCCAGTGGCTGTACTCGCTCATCGCCAGCCGCTTCCGGCTCGTGGTCAAGACGGCCCTCAAGCTGCTGCTCGTCTTCATCGAGTACACGGACGCCAACAGCCTGCTGCTCATCCGGGCCGTGCACGCCGTGGACGCGGCAGACGGTAAGCACGAGAGGGGATGAAGCAGTGGGGTCTGCCGAGCCGGACTGTCGCGACCTTGTCCCCCCCGGGACCGCAGCCCCTGCCGAGCTGGCCGCCAGGATGTCGCAACATAGTCCTGCCCCCACTGCGCCCTGCGCCCGCGGCCCATGGCCACTGCGGTCAGCGGCGGTCAGCAGCGGTCAGCTCTCCCAGCGGCGGGGCCCGGGCACTCTCCCTCTCTCTCTCCCTCCCTCTCCCAGGCCGAGGGGCCAGTTCAATTATTTGAAGCGGTCCTGGGCAGCACTTCTGAGTCTGACGACACCCCCGGCGGCGGCGCGCCGTTGGGGGCGTACCGCCGCGTATCGGTGATACTTTCACTCACGTCCGCGGTAATAGCTGGCGACCGCACCGCGGCCGCGCCGCCGCCGTGTATGGACGCCCAGTATGACGAGGGCGGTGATGACGTGCCTGCAGGTCTGACGCCGTGGTCGCGCATCCTGCGCCTGCTCATGGACTACGACGCGGCCGACACGGAGCTGCTCATCTACGCCATGACGCTAGTCAACAAGACGCTGGCCGGCGTGCCCGACCAGGACACGTACTACGACCAGGTGGACATGCTGGAGGAGCAGGGCATCGAGGGCGTCATCAGCAGGTGAGCAGCCCCAGCGTGCACGCGGTCCTCCGGGCCGCCCGGGCCGAGGCCTGGCCTGCCTGGGCGGCGCCCTGCTTTGCCTCCTCAGTAGTCACGACGGCCCCGGACGAGACGGCACATTATGCCGCCATAACCGACAGCACTGCGCGTTGCGCCAGTAACGTGCCGTGCTGTGCTGTCGGCGGTGGCGCTGCAGCGGGGCGCGCTCTGGACCAGCGCGCCGGGCCGGGCCGGGCGTGCACATGGGGCCCCGCACGAGATGGGGGTTTGGAGGTCATGGCCCACCCGATTCCGATGTCATGCTCGACCGGGCCGGCGGGGGGCTGCTGCATCGACTGCCATTCACAACGACACGCTCGTGCCCTGCAGGTACATGTCGCGCCAGGGCACGGACCTGGACCTCCTGCGCCAGCTGCAGATCTACGAGGGCGTGCTGCAGTTCGAGGACGGCGGCGACCGCGGCATGCCCCAGCCCCTCCGACAGCTCGACGACAATCTCAGGTCAGCATCTCGCCTTTTGTTCGCTCGCGGGGGGGTGAGTTGAGAGTTTGGCGAGCAGTTTGCGAAACGTGTTGCCCTCGCGCCCCGCGGGTCGGGGGTGGCGCGGGGCCCCGGCCGGGGCAGCACAGGACAGGTACCTACCTAGGTACCTATAGGTATCGGATTGGTGATGGATGATGATACAGTCGGGGCTGTGCGCAGACTGGGCTTGAGCTGTGCGGCGCCGCGCGCACGCAGACGCAGATCGCTATCGCCCAGGTGGTAAGGTGGTGGTATGGTTGCTTGGTATTCCGGGTTGCACGCCCCGGCCCGGTCCGTCCGCGTGCCGGGGCGTGCGGTGCGGTGGACGTTCGGGAAAGATCCCGGGGCGCTATGCCTGCAATAAATAAAACTGTCCATCACGCCGGTGGTGTGTGCCTACAGCGCTGCTGTCGGTCGAATCGTGTTTGCAACAATACGTAAACGAAATATGTGCATCAATAAGAAACGCTTTGGAATAGGCGGCACCTGACGCATGTATTTGATTTCTCGCTTTTAGAAAAACGTTACGAAATCGCAAATCGCTGACCTCCGACCTGGGCATGGGCGTGGACAGGCGTCGCTCGCGGCGTCACTCCACGGGCACCGTGCCGCCGCACCTGCGCCTGGCGGGCCCAGGGAGCGGCCCCGGCGGCGGCCCGGGTGGCGTGGATGGAGGTCGGCGAGAGGACGGCGAGGACTCCAGCAGCTCGCAGTCGTCGCAGGCCATGGACTCGATGCACCTCAACGGCAACTACAAGGAGTCGGGAGGTAAGGGTTACTCGCGAGCAGTGTGCTGCCTGACTTCCGTGTCGTTCTGCTGCGCGACTAATGACGATCCGCTGAGAGCTCAAGTGTTTTTAGTCTTTTGCCGGCTTGGCCGCTTGGCCATAACATCCGCTGCTTCTTCCCAAAAATGTGTGCCTCGGAAGCTAATCCCATCCGCTCGCTCGCTAGGCCTCGCAGTACAGGACGTCGGGGTCACGCCCGCCCTGCGGCGCCGCCGGGAGCGCGCCGAGCGCCAGCGCTGCTTCCAGCGCGAGCAGGCCGAGTACGGCGTCGGCGGCCGCCCCGTCCAGGGCGCGAGTTCCGACCCGGGGCCCGTCAGCCCGCCTCTGCTGGTGCAGCAGACGCCTCCGCCGCCACCACCGCCGCCACCCTTGCCCCCGGCGCCGCAGCCCCTGCTCGGCCTCAACCTGGACCTCCACCACCTCTCCGTGCCGGAAGAGGGTAACCGACTTCTGCAGCAGGGCCTGGCCCTCGGCTTGGCCGCTTCCAGAGTGTGGCGTTCACTACTAACCCCTCCCGAGCGCGACCGCATGAGCTGACCAGCCACCCTCTGTCCGCAGGACTGACCCCGGGGCTGGCGCAGCGCCTCGCCAACGGCACCTCCGGCATGCTGTGCTCCAGCCCGATCCTGGGCGTGGACTCTAACCTGCTCCGCGCCGCGGACCGCACCCCGCTCCTCAACGCCGTCAACCGCATGGACTCGAGGCACGACAACTCGTGGGCCTATGCCGCGGCGCCCGCGCACGCCGGACCGGACGACAACGGCGTCCTGGACGACAGCCTGGCCCGTCGGGAGAACACCGTCAAGGATCTCACTCAAAAATTGGCCAGTCAGAACATTCTCCAGAGTCCTGTAAGGATAGTCTATTACTGAACACACTTCTCAACCTCTCTCTCTTCTCCCTCAAATGTTGTCATCCTTCACCATTCCTTTCCTCAGGTCGACGAGAACAAGTCATTCATCAACGACATGTCGGGGATGGCGGGCATCATCTCCAAGGCCAAGGAGGGCCTGGCCAAAAGCAAATCCAAGCAGGACGTGACCCCGCAGGCGCCGCCCCCGCCGCCGTCTGCCCCGGCGCCCAAAATCAAGTCTGAGACGGAGCTGCATTGGGAGGAGCTCGTGTCGAACCTCAGCCGAACGCTCGAGTTGTGCGACCTGGACTTCACCGATCTGCATAGCGACGTGAGTGCACCGACAGACCAGATATGGTCGTAAGTCTTCACTCTATAGCACACCCGAGCACAAACCCAGACGCTGCTTGTGTCCCGCAGGACGAGGAGGACGTCCTCTGCCCCGCCGGCACCGCCAACGGCGTCCCCATGCCCCCGCCGCCCCCCGTCGCCATGAACCTGCTCGGGGACGCGCCGCCCCCGCCGCCCCCCACCAACGGCCGGGCCTCCATCAACGGGCCCACCGTCCTCGGCCCCCCGGTGTTCGGCGTCAGCCTGCAGATGCGCGGCAAACTGGGCACCAGCGCCACTGACGGGGGCAGCAATGTGCCGCCCCCGCCGCCCCCACCACCAAAGAAGAGCAAGAAGACCGTCAAGTTGTTCTGGAAAGAGGTGAGTGCGCAGTGTGCTGACGGGTCACTCCTGCCTGTCAGGTTGAATTATCGCGAAGACCTCGGGTGCCCAGAACATTACCACCGCCTCGTTAGCCCCGAAGCAGCTGTGGGGCCTAAGCGCCGCTCTGGGGTGGGGTATACACCGGCGATACTCTGTGACGCGGCCGCCGCCGATACCCCGAGCGCAGGCAGGCACCTGACTTCCCTCCTCTCTGTGTTGCCCTAGGTCCGGATCGACCCCGCGGCTCAGGTCAGAACGCAGTGCGCGCCCATGATCTGGGATGAGCTGCGACCCGTGGAAGTGGACACGCAGAAACTGGAGCACTTGTTCGAGTCGCGTGCCAAGGATCTCATCTCAAAGGTGATAAACCAATTATACAGTGCTCTATTGAATTAGATTTTCCAGAGGCTCAGGACAGCGGCTCCTCCTGCGAGTCATGGAACTAGTGGAACATTCACACTAAGGCTCGATAGGGTTCGGAGAGTCACCGGTCATCATCTGCAAACTACACATCACTTGTAAATCTTGTGTTATGGTTGGTGTCGGGGCAACACTTACACTAAAACTGCCATGATAACAAAGGATTATTTGAACATTGCATGTTAGGTAACAAACAGTACAGCACGCATGTCACTACAAAATAATCAAGCAATTCTTTACTCATTTCTTCTCTCTTTACTCTTCTCATGCTTTGGTGGCGTGAATAAAATGTTTTGTCAGTGGACGTTTTATGTAATGATGAAGTCAAATTCATTGTTTATTCAATCTTGCACACGTTCTAAAAGCTCAAATCAATCTGTTTGCTTCTATGTTGTCATTTCATCGCTTAAACTCTACACCGTGCTTAAACTTCACATGCTTCTTTTCATTGACTGCTGAACTTTCTTCATGGATTAGAGTTTTCCTCCTCTCTAAGTAATAATCTATCAGAGTAATTTTACTGATTTGAATTTTAATTTAATCCT
>NW_026267144.1:1481482-1482072 GCF_000697945.3 Frankliniella occidentalis | reverse complement strand
CCCCCTCCCTCCCACCACTCGGTCTGATCCGCCCCGCGGCGAATGTCACCGTGTTCGTGTTGTTGTAGTCGCAGAAAAAATTATTTCAACTGCCGCGCTCGCTCCCTCCCTCCCAGCGCAGCACATCCCTCAGCTGCGCGCGGCGCCGCTGCCTCCATCCAACTTTTGCACACCTTCCTCCGTTCCCGCGGTGCCGCGTCCCGGCCGCGCCACGCCACGCCACACGCCGAGCCTGGCGGTCGAGACGGATGAGCGCGTTTGTCAAGAGTGCTTTGCTCTGTCGCGAGGCCCTCCAACATCCCCCCGGCCCGCCCCCGCGCCGACCACGCTGGCTGGGTGTGTGAGTGAGTGAGAGTGCGCGCGCGCCGTGCTGCTGGAGCCGTGCCGTCGTGTCGCACGCCCGGCCTGCCCGGAGCCGCCGCCGCCGTCGGTACTGTTCTCCAGGATCACGACGATTGACAGCGACCTTGTGCGGCTGTGGGCCGATTATGGACGTCATGTTATCCCGCCTGTCCTCCCCCCCCGGGATGGGCCGCGGTTGATTTGGCGCGGTGGCGTTCCCCGCTTGCTGCCCCGCGCCACCTCCCCCC
>NW_026267144.1:1476402-1481432 GCF_000697945.3 Frankliniella occidentalis | reverse complement strand
CTACCCTGCGACGTTGGCCGCCCGGCTGGCGAAGGGCAACCTGGGGTACTCTCACTCTCCTCGGAACTCTCCCTCAAACTCATATGCACTTCTTCCTCTGTCAGTGAAGCGATCGCGCACACGGGAGAACGCTTCCATTGCGGGCAACGTTAGCGAGTCCCCGTGAACCTGGTAAAGTGGTGTGGAACGTGTGTCGCTAACGAACTGTTTGACATAGGAAGTCTAACATTTAAATATCTAACAGATTCTAAAACATTTTATCCATTAAACTTTTAAACTCGCATGGCCGTGGCCGCTTTACTAATGACTCATCCTTTTTGTGCATTGCGTGTCACACCCCTTCTGACCACCGACAGAGCTTTTCGAACTGGTGGTTACCCACACCCACGCTCTGCTTCCAATTGAAGCACCACTTGAATGTTTTCCCCTACCACCTCTTCATCTGGCGAGGGATTGGACAGCTTGCCACTAGGATCTCGCTGCCGTGTGATTTACCCAACAAACGCAGAATCGTCACGAATGGAACTCTCTGATGTAGTCAAAATGTCAAAATGGCATGTTTTAGCAGACATTTTGACATATCAATTTGACACACCGTGACCTTTCCGTGTTCCTGCAATGACGTGCATCCTCGTGACCGGCGGCGTCCCCTCTGTTGCAGTACGCCGCACACTCAAAAACGGACTGTCCGACGAGGACCGAAAACACCTCGCCGCATACATCAAGGGCTACTGACCCACCAGCCTGTAACTATTTTGTTTTTATTGTTGTTGTTTTACCCCTCCTTGTAATGTTAATAAATTAATTATTGTGAACGCGTCGCTGACGCGAGCATTCGGCATGCCATGTCGGGGAGAAGGATCTGTCGGGTCGCACATCGTCACGGGTCGGACGAGTGCAACAAGGAATGCGCCGGCCCGGCCGTGAATACTCCTTTCCGAATCGAGGAATTCAAACTTGTTTGGATTGATCCTTTGGAAAGGGTATATTCGACTGGGCTCGGTGCAGCCCTACTGTGATAGTGGTGCCCCTTTTGGGGGCCACAGGGGCCTCAGGCAGTCCCACGCACCGTCCTCGCCGTCACACGAAATGGGCGTCGATTCGACGTCGGTTCGGCATCAGCGTGACGTTGAAGCGCCCTCGGATCGACGCCAAAGATATCTTGTTTTATACCCCCGTTCTTAAAGTTTAAAGTGAGTTGACTGAGCGTTAAGATACGAGTACAAAGTTATACTCGCCCATGTACCCACCGAGAATTGTTCTTATTGTTAGCGTGTGCGATATTTGTTTCAATTCGCACCCACTACATGTTTTTATTTTTCCGGGGAGCTTGTGGTACTGTATCTTTCAACATTATGTTTTCCTTTAAATCAGTGCAGCCCCATTCGTTAATAGTTTTTAGTCCTCTCTTGCACATAGTTCCTCTCCCCTCTTGCATGCCTTGCAAAATGTGATAATGAGAACTGTAAATTTATGCTAAAGTGTTGCTAGTCTCTTTTTTTTTTTACAAATAAATACTGTGTATTTTTACGCTTTTTTTTGAAAGTATTGAGCTTGATTCAGATTTGTATTCAGATCCTATCATTAATTTTAAGGGCACAAATAAATATGAGAGAAAAGCAAAAGCTAAAAATAGTGGACCTCTTGTTATTTATCTGTTTCCCCTCTGGCCTCACCGGATGTGTAGGGGCCCACACGTTCGACGACACTCTCCCCGCCGCCGTCGAGGTAGGCAACCCATCGCGCACTTTCCTTCGGGAGCACGCACTGCGTCCGCCTCCACGCCGCGCAGCGCCGCGCTGCCGACTTCCGGAAGGAGCCGTATTGCGATGGCGTGCGTCGTGCGCGGCGGTGCCGTGGCACGTCACCACCGTCGTGGAGCTGGGGGGCGTGGCGTGGCACTCCCCCGCCGCGCGCGCCCCCTCCCTGCTCGTCCGGACCCTTGCTGGGCACAACAGCCGACGCGCAAAAAGAACATGGGTTTTCGCTTCGCACACTACCCCAGCTAGCGCCTTCAAAGAAGGCGCCCCCGAATACTCACACGAGCAAGTACGTCACTGAAATATAAGCTACGCGAACTTCAGTTTTCGAGCGATGAAACGCATTCCCAATGCATCTGCAGTTATTTCTCTGTCCCGCGCGGCTGGGACATCCCGTTGCGCCCATCTTTGTCGGCATTATTTTCCCCTGCTGCCTGTTTCGCCGCAATGTGCCGCATGGCAGGGTGTAAATGTGGTGGCCGCCCCCTGCTCCCCCGCCCTGGTCCCACCACTCTAGTTGGCGCGCCGCTGACGGCACCTCTAAATATTAAAACAACACGGACGTAAAGGCCAAGGCGACGTCTACTTGCCGCCGCTGCGCCGCGTTGCAGTCCCCCCCCCCCTCTCCCATCCCTTCCCTAAAGCCTTTTGTTTTATCAATATTTGACTCGCTATCCGGCTATGTCGCTCTCGCTCTCTGGAACTGCCGCCGATCTGGATGCAGATAGCCAGCCGGGCCGGCCGCAGCTGCGCCGTTAGCGCACCATCCCCCCCCCCCCTTTCCTCTTTTCCTCTTTTGCCGCCTTTTGCTTCCGCAAGCCTCTCCGTCCATCCCAGATGCGACTTCGTAACCGAGTGGTGGAGTCGGTGGGCGGTTTGTTTCCGCTCTCGTCGTCGGGCCATCGGGAGTGGGGCATAGAGGAACGCGAAGTCAAGTAGTTGTGTTTGTTTTTTATTGAAACAACTCCAGCTTTAACAACGTGGTACAATCATACTGTTGCATTTATTACTATCTGCTGCTAATGCACAGAAACAGTCTTAAGTCACGCGTCGTTGCTTTCTTTCTCTTTTTTTTTTCAAAAAAAAAAAATCGTTTACTTCTGATTTGAGCAAAGAAATGTAAACATACACAAGTAGTAAGTACATCCAATTCTCAACAGCGCATAATCACAACAGTAAGGTTGTATCCTTAGATCTATAACTTACTCAACAAAACATAACAATTGTAACAAAGACGTTTCCCGAGAAGGGCAAAGATGACAAGAGAGACAATCAGGAGACGGCAGAAATAACTCCATTGTTAATAATTGAAGCAGTTTCTAATCAAATCACAATAATCGTGCACAGGCTGATACAAAAGTCATTAATTTACACATGTACAAAAACGGCCCAGTTGCATTAAGCGGTCGTTTGCCTACGCAACTCTAAGCAGGAACCTCCTGCTCGTAAGGGCACGAGACAGTATAAAAAATTAATCTAGTTTCGTACAAAAGGAAACAAAAGGACAGTCAAAATTTTCGCTCGTAAGCACTCACACGCACATGCACACTCAGACACACAAAACAGTCCTCAGGCAAAATACTTTTCGAGGTACATAAATACCACAGTGAGGGAGACTTCCATCGTAAGACTTGGCGGAGTTTTTGACTTACATGAATTTCAAAATATTGCAGAGACGGGCGCCTCCTCACGGATGGACAATAAATTAAGGTACACCACGCTATTACAGCTCGTCGTGCTTGGGTCCGGAGAATTCTTCGTGGGAGATGAAGCCGTTCTTGTCCTTGTCCTCGTGCTGGAAGATCTCGTCCACCAGCTTGTCATGCTCCTCCAGCATCTTCTTGACGTCCTCGGCGCCCTCGCTACCCTCAGCAGCTACCATCTGCTTCTTGAGATAGCCGCTCACCTAACCCCGCAACAAAACAAGCGTCAATAAAGCAATGCAAAACAAACAAACAAAAAACATGTAAATTTTCTACAAAAAAGAAAAAGAAAAGGCAAAAAACAACAGTAAAAACCAAACAAGAAAGGGGTGAACGGGAAGGGAATATGGGTTTTTATGATTTTGATGATCGAACCAATCAGTGAGCATGAACACTCGAACTCGCACACACACATTCACACACAACACTCCCGCACCGTGGTGATCACATGACAGACTAAGCATTTCAGATTAGACAAGATGGAAACCGATGATGAATCATGAATCCCATGGGCTGTTAGTTGCGTGCCTGTCCATGGGGCGGAGGCGCCACGGCGCCACTGTTAGGAGGCGCCGCGCCCGAGGGGAGGGGGAGGGAGGGGTGGATTTAATATGCCGAGTGACAGCGTGGGCACGCGAGTCACCCCGGCGGGGGAGGGTACAAAACCAACGAGAAATAAAGGCCAAACAAACAGAAAAGAAAACGAAGATGTCACTCCAACCAAACAGGAAAATAAAAAGAAACGCAAATAAATGGTAAAAACGCTACGAGCGAGGTAAGGTGGCGGCTGATATGAGAAAGAAATAATGCGCTGGCAAAGCGGTTCATCTGCGCTGTCATACTGTCTGTCGGGTCGCGGGGCGGGGCTCGACGCCTGGGTCGGGCGACGACCGTCCGTCTTAGTGCTTCGTCGTCGGTCTCCTCCACCGCAAAAACAGCTTGGAACTTGACACCGCCACCATCGAGACCTTGGACCGCAGCCTCCGCGAGCGCGCGGCGCGGCTCGGCCGGCGACAGGACATTCAAGTCGGGCAACACCACACCCCCACTGGACCTGTCGAACCTTGGTCTGTCAAGCCCTCGCGGCTCACAGCTCGTCGTGCTTGGTGCCCGAGAACTCGTTGTGCGAGATGTAGCCGTTCTTGTCCTTGTCCTCGTGCTGGAAGATCTCCTCCACCAGCTTGTCGTGGTCCTGCAGCATCTGCTTGACCTCCTCCGCGGCCTCGCCCTTTTCGGCCTCCACCAGCTGCTTGCGCAGGTAGCCGCTGACCTACACAACAGAGACACGCTCAGCACGGGTGGGCGCTCGGGCGGCGCGCGGACGCAACGGCTGGGGAATAAAGAGCGTTAATCACGACAGAGGCCGCCTCCGAAACGGAAGGGTGAGGTGACGATCGCCACGCTCCCGTCACGCCCCCGTCACGCCCCCGTCACGCGACCTACACACACGGTGATGCGGCGCGCGACGGGCGGGGCATGCATGATGCACTGCTCCTGATGTGGCAGGAGGGAGGGTTGCCCCACATTAATGGACCCACCGCCCCACACCTGTGCCCGCCCCCGGCCC
>NW_026267144.1:1475198-1476352 GCF_000697945.3 Frankliniella occidentalis | reverse complement strand
CCCCCCCTTCTCTCCCCGAGGCGTGGCGCGGCTGACCCGCTGATCTTTGCGTGTTCCTGCTCGGCGCGGCGTGGCGTGGCGCGGCGCGCTCGTGAGGTGTGAAAACGAAATGTGCGTCTCCCGCGGCAGTGAGCAGCGCGGGGCGGGGCGGGGCGGGCCGCACCATTAATTTAGCGTCATTCATCGTGACGGACGCCCGTCCCCCGCGGCCCCAAGCGCGGCGTTATTATTATTACTTGACGATGGACTGTTATCAGCAACAGGCAGCCCGTGTGCTATATAGCTATATAGCTGCTCCTGTGCGCGACCTCGTCGCGCCGCTGCGCTATCAGTTGTGAAGAGGCGATGGCGGTCAAACGGGCGGTCGGGCGCAGGTGTTGAGGTGCGCC
The DNA here is from genome assembly GCF_000697945.3 of Frankliniella occidentalis. Taxonomy (NCBI): domain Eukaryota; kingdom Metazoa; phylum Arthropoda; class Insecta; order Thysanoptera; family Thripidae; genus Frankliniella; species Frankliniella occidentalis. Next base: position 1,475,963 of record NW_026267144.1, on the reverse strand, counting down.
TGGAAAGATGTTGTTATCAGTTCAGTAAAAAGAAAATAGGGTTAAGGACAAGGCCACGGCGACATAGTTGCCATCAGCAAGTATACCTCGGCAGATACACGATACAATGTCGCTATCGGAGACGCCACGCATACTATGGAAAAAGGCAATTCCATAACTGTCGTTGCTTCGGTCTGCCTTCCTTTGCTATTGGCGCCATTCGTAGAGCAAAACATTGTTAGCAGAAAATCGGTTTGTGTTATGTCGTGTACTCGAAAAAGATTGGTAAGAAATGGAAGTATCCGGAAAGAAAAGGGGGGGAAATTCCTCGGAGATCGATGATTTAGATATCCCATACAATCTACCGAGCAATCTTCTCGAGATTCATGAAAAAATGTAAATGACGTTGTGCATGGATCAACAAGTTCTTTTTTATAGTTTGCAGTAAAAGTTCAGCCATCGAGCTAGATGCAGATGCGCGATTGTGTTTTCTCTCTTTCTTTCTCTCGATCCGGTTGGATTTGAACCCCGCGCGCCCTGTCGTGTCGTGCCCGGTCGTGCCCGGTCGTGCCCCGTGGGCGGGTCACGCAGGTCCCCCCGGGCACGTCCCTGCCGCGCCGAGTTCTGCTCTACATCCTGAGGATAAAGGGACTCTCTTCTGCTCTCCCAGGACGCTCCGCACCGCCGCGGCGCCGACGAGGCAGCCGCGCGCTCCCACACAGCCGCCGCATCGCCGCGGACAAGTGTTTGCCTGAACGTAGAAGGGAGAGAGAGGGGAGGGGGGGG
>NW_026267144.1:1473625-1475148 GCF_000697945.3 Frankliniella occidentalis | reverse complement strand
GGGCAGCTGGATCAGAGCTGAAGACGGATGATTTGCCGCCCGGACCCGCCCCGCCCGGTCAAGCCGCCCGCACCCCGCTCAATAATTCAAACGCAATATTTTCGGGGTCTTAACTTGATAGACTCTGTACGCAGGAAGGGTAGCGCTCGCAAGCCCCCGGGCCGCGCGCGTGCTCTGGGTTATTTGGACGCGTGTTCGCCGTTACAGCGCGAGAGGTACACAGTCGAGGCGGTGCTGGTGATTGTCACTCCACTTTCGTTCGACTTTCGAATGGCAGCGCGGTTGTATTAAATCGCCACGGCTAGTTTTTTTATTGGTGCCTATTGAGTCGATTGCTCACTAGTCGCGGGGCGGGGCTGGGCGGGCCACGTAATATGGCGGACGGAGGGAGTGCGGAAGAAGAGGGGGGCGGGGGGCAATGCTCACGCAGGACGGCCGCCGATGGGAATAAAGATGCGCGTGAGGCGTGCAGTTTCCGCCTGCTGCCGCTTGCTAAACACGAGCAGAACCTGCGGAACCAACCGCCTCCACAACACAAAAGGCTGGCCCCGGCCCGACGCGCCGGCGCCGGCGGCAGCGCCAAATGCTATACCACCACTACGGCAGACACAACCACTGCAACCACCACCACCATGTGGGCACTTCCGTTAACTAGTCAAAACAACCTAGTATTCTAGTCAAGAAACTCGAGTAATCTACACTTTGGAATAAAAGGCACGCTGTTCGGTTGCTAGATCTGAACTCCACGTAGTTGAGCCGCTAGATCCGAGATCCACGCAGTTCAGCCGCTCCATCCCATCCGAGATCCACGCAGTTCTTCCTTCGCTACAGGGATAGGAACTGCGTGAGTCTTGGATCTAGCGAGTTAACTACGTGGATCTCGGATCGAGCGGTTGCACTGCGTGGAGTTTGGATCTAGCAGCCGAACTGCGTGCCTTTTATCCCAAGGTGTCGTAATATTGATCAACGTCCCATGAATGCAATGATTCAGTCTTTCCGAGAGTCTTTCGGTGCAACTTTTCGTATTGCAGGTTGCACTGTGGGAGTCGCGGGCCCTCGGGCCTTACGAGAAGCTCCGGCTGCTCCCCGGCTGCACGGATGTGGGATGTGGCCGACGGAGGCAGCTGCGGTCCACTCCACTCGGGCCGAGGCCGGTAGGCAGACCGCGGCGAGCATGTATCCCGGCGGCGCACTCCAGTGAGCGGGACAATATGGAGCCGCGCTGCTGCTGCTGCTGTTACGTAAGGCGGGAAGCGGAGTCCCCCTCCGAGTGGGTTACAAGGGGCAGCGGGCAGGGCCTCATATATATTTTCGCACTGGCACACTTTGCGCTGCCGCGCCACGCCGCGCCGCGCCGCTCACCACCGCCCTCCTGATGGGGTTGCAACAAGACGAGGACCGGAGGGCTTCCTCGTGGCAGCAGGGCCGGGGCCGAGCCGGCGGCGTATGGACTTTCACCGAGCGGCCGGGGAGGTGGTGCTGGAGTGGGCCATGCACGAGGCCGATCATTGTTACCGCCGTTG
>NW_026267144.1:1469103-1473575 GCF_000697945.3 Frankliniella occidentalis | reverse complement strand
CCTCCAACCCCCCACCGCTCAGGCGACAGAGCGCGCTTGATCCATCTCGTGACATCCGCCTGCCGCCGTCTGGCGCTGCACAAATGCGACCCGTTTCAGGTGGGAACGTCGTGTCGCTCAAACATTCCCACAAACACACACCCGCGCGCACACACACACACGCCCACGCATATACCGACGTCAAATTGTCAAGACAGAGAGCCGGAGCTGCGCGGCGGCGGAGTGAGGGCCATGCGGTGGTGTACTCGGAGCGCCCCGTCAACCTGGAGTGTGGGCGTACCAGGCGTTCCTGCCCCACTGGGCCAACAACCCCGCCCGCCCCGCCCTGCCACGCCCCCGACATGCACACCTACTGCATCGCCTCGCCGCCCCTTGCTTCCTCTCCGCAACCACTCTCCCAGGAGCCTCTACATCCGCAGCCACTCGGAAGTAATCGTGATCCGGTGGCGCAGGGTGGGGCGGGGCGGGATGCGGTGCGGTGCGGTGGGGCAGTGCGCCGCCCTGAGTACTCCCCCGCCCCTCGGGCCGGGGTGGTGGGGCCGTGCGGTCCGGGCTGGGCTGGCCTTTGATGGTCTGGTCACTGCGAGCGTCCCTCTCCGTAAGTAACTTATCGGCGGGGGCAGCTGCTGGGCTGGCCTCGCCGCAAACACTATTTCGACAGAAAATCAGGGGCCGCCAGCTGCTGGCAGGGGGGAGAGAGAAAACATGTTGATAGACAAGTATTTCTACTTCATATTTCTCCTCTTCGAGCCCTTTTATTACTTTTTCAGCGAAAGGGTGCACTTTTGGTTGAGGGGCGTTGCAAGTCATGTGTAGGCGTTAGGGAGGGTAGGGGCCCCTGTCGGGGGTAGGCCCAGGAATGCTGCCCATGAGTGGCCCTTGTTCCCCCCTGGTGCGGGAGGCAGGCAGGGGAGATTCCGCCCTTCCTCACCCCCCCTCCCCCTTCCCCCTGGTTTGCAGAAGTCGGAAAATTGCCCTCCAAACTGAAATCACCATTATTGTTTTTTTTGGGGGGGGGGATAAATTTAAAAGTTAGACAAAACAGGGTGGTCCGCAATCGCCTTTCTTTCTTCTCGGGGTTCTCGGGACGGGTTGCATACTCGCACGGTGCCGTAAGGCCCCTCTGTGAGCGATGATAGGCAAGCCCGCCAGCACGCCTGCATTCGGTACAACATAACCGGTAAAAAGAACGGCGCAGACGCAGACGGACCACGTTGTACAGATGTATTTCCATTTGTCTATGTAATTGTTCCCAAATTTACACATTTTATCACTGAGCTAATCACACCTTCCGGGACCATCCTTCGCCCCAGCTCAGTGATCGTTGTCATGTGTACTGTACGTGTGCATTTTGAAACAATTACAAGGACAAACGGAAATGCAACTATACTGCCCAATTTTTAAACTGCCCCACTTTACGGCCAGAAAGGGAAAACAACAACAAAACAAAGTTAAGGCAACTAGTGCGCGTGCCGCTGTTTGATCTCCGTTCAGACGTCCCCTCCGAGGTCCCCTCCCACCCGTCGACACACTGTTGCTGATAATGAAGCGATGGCCGCTATGGCTGCGTCTGGTGGGCGCGATACACGCGTCCCGGACCCGGCCCGGACCCGACCCTGCCGCTGTCGGCTGACGGCGCGTTCCGACTAACCGCGCCGCGCCACACCGGCTTCCACCACACCACACAGCACAGCATTTTATTGTTAGAGGTGTCTGGTGGCTGGAGCCCCTTCGCATGGAGACGCTGCCACACCGACCGTGAGTCGTGTCACATTTGTCCTAGATTCCCGTTCCATTCGTTATAACATGGCTTACACTGTCATTTCTATGGCGACATAATTGTGACCATACTGGGTGACACTCCCTTTCATGCAACCAGAAAAATAGTTTCTTGATTCAACTGCAGGCTGACACAAGATGAAATTCACCATTGAAACAAGGCAATATTGTCTTTGGAATAAGATTTTTCTCTCCTTCAACAGAAAATATCAGCTTATTTCAAGAGTAAATTTGGTCTTGTGTCAGCGTGCAGCGTGCACTTGAAACAAGGAAAAATTGACTAGAAACAAGAAACAGTTTTTCTGCAAACTTTGGTGATTTCTGAGATGTTACTTATCGTAGATTGATACTCTGTCCCGCTCTGGGTCCCGCTTCTTGTTTGAATTGGGTAAGTCATTGAGATAGATTCCGCGTTTTTTTTTTTTGCACGGCGGCGCGGAGCTGTGTCGTGGTCACTAGTAGGACTGTGGGCTCGCAACCCGTTGGTACCCGGACCTACTGTGCAACGACGTATCGGTGGGCCATCTGGTATCTCCCCTTCATTCTTCCTCTCTCCCTCCCTCATACACACTCTGCAGGAGCAAGCGCAGAGAGGCTCTCTCCGCGAGGGTCTCGCCTCGCCTGCGGCCGAAAGGCTGTGCGCAGATTTCATTTTGGGTCACTTCGATCACTCACGGCACGGCCCTCAAATAATTGAGTCATACGATTTAAGTGCACTTGCCACCATGGTGGCAGTGGAAGGGCTATCGACTGGTGAAAGTTACCCGACAAGGAACAATATTAATTTTGCATGCAACCAGAAAAATCGTTTCTTGTTTCAAGTGCACGCTGACACAAGATCAAATTCACTCTTAAAACAAGCTGATATTTTCTTTCGAATGAGAGAAAAATCTTATTCCAAAGACAAAATTGCCTTATTGTTTCAATAGTATATTTCATCTTGTGTCAGCTTGCACACTCTAAATCTTTTACAAAGATTTTTTTCGTATAATGCAAAGAATTGTGAGCAACCGTAATATACAGGAAATTTCCTTGTATTACATGAAATTTCCCTATATTACACAAAAGTTTTCTTTGTATTACAAAGAAAATTTGTCTTTATATTACGGTTGCACAAAATTCTTTGTAATACAAGAATTTGCTTTGTAAGGACTTAAGAGTGCACTTGAATCAAGAAACTATGTTTCTGGGTGTGTGCCTATCCTAATATACCCATTATTTGTAGAACTTATTGATATCAGGTCAGACAAAAGTCGACGAGTAGCGTGTGGACGAGGAAGAGGAGCCCGGTCGGTCGCCTCGCGCCGCGCCGCCGGTCCAACGAGCCGGAACAGGCCGGTGCACACGGCGGGCGCAGCGAGGGCTGCACGGCTGCACGGTGGTTGCGCGGCGTTACGTGGGTGCGTGACGCAACGAAAGCGACGCCGCCGACGCTCCATCGCGACGCTCCTTGTAACGCGGCGACGGCGGTGCGGGTGAGACCGGCCCAGGCCGCGGAGGCCCCAGGCCCACAGATAGCGCCTTTGTTTCCGCCGCGACTCGGCCGCAATCTCGTCGATTAATTTCACCGCTATAAAAACGAGTGCGGGCGGGGCGGGGCGGGTTGGAGGCCGGTGGTGAAGTGGGCTGTCGCGAGCCGCGCGGAAAGGTTCCGCGTTCCAGCTGCCGCCTGCCGCGGCCACTACTTCTTGACGACCTTAGGCAGACGATAAGAGTGCCTCTCTGAGGGTGCCCGGCGGCGGCGCGGACGCGGTGCTCACTCGCGACCCGGGCCAGGGCCAGCCCGGCCCGCCGGCTGATAGTGCGGCGGTGTCCACCACACGCGGCCCAGGCCCGCGGGGCTCGCGGTCACCAAGGTGCTCTGGGGGTCAAAACGTATACACTTTTGTCCTGGAGGCGGGCGCGGGGGGCGCGGGCACGTGGCCGTCGTGGCCAGTGGGCGGGCGCGGGACGACCTTGGAAGCGCAGCTTGCTGACGGCCTACGACGGCAGCCTCACGGCGGCCCGCGAGTCCCGGAGTGAAAGCAGGCCGGCCCAGCTGGAGCGGCGGGCTGTGGGCTGCGTGCCGGCGAGCGGCGCGGCGGGGCGCGGGCCAGCCAACGGGTCTGGTGGGCACCGGCGGCCGCGGCGGCCCGGGCCCCGCTGCTCGGCTCAGCCGCCACGTCGGCGAGCGTCTGGGCCGTCTCGACTGAATACGTGGCTTTGCGGCTCGGACTGAACCGGTCGGGAGGTCGCAAGCGCCAGGATCCCGTTAGGGACTTGGTGTACCGTACCTGGAGTCGAACTTGGTGCCGTCGGCCAGGGTCCCAGTGTAGTGCATGGTGAGACTGTCGCCGTTCTTGGACTTGACGGAGCAGCCTTCGGGGACGGTCAGCATCTCGATCTTGAGGCCCTCGGGGGTCTCCTTGACCTCGCCGGCGAGCACGGCCGCTGACGCGGCGGCCAGGGCCAGCAGCAGGAGGGCTTTCCTGGGCAGGGACATGATGGCAGTGGTGCACCACACACGAGCGCGCGGGAGTGCGGGACGCAGCTGGGCCGACAGACGCGGGCCGACTGAAGTGACGGGCCGAGCCGGTGTGGGGCTAGGGGGCCGGGCTTGGGGCCGGGGGCCGCGGGACGCAACACGCCTGAGTGCTGACACTTGTTGGAGCCTCGCGGGGCCCTGCCATTGGCCCCTCCCGGGCTTTGCCCCG
>NW_026267144.1:1466303-1469053 GCF_000697945.3 Frankliniella occidentalis | reverse complement strand
ATGATCCCTCCTTTCCTAATGCGCATCTCTCGGCCTCTCCCTCTCCCTCTCCCTCTCTGCCCCTCTGCCTCTCTCTATGTCTCTATCTCCCTCCGTCTCCCTCCCTCCAGACCGGGCAAGCAAACTGCATCACGGCTCGCAACGCCACCTTCGCCTCGCTCGCTCCGGCCCCTGCTCATGCAGGCCTGGAGGCTCGCCCAGGCCCCTGAAGGCTGCCTGGAGGCTCCCTCTGGAGGCCCCCATGCCTTGCAGGCCTTGCAGGAGACTCACGCCCCGCCACGCCGCCGCCGCGCGCTTCTCAGAGATCCGATTGCTGACAACATGCGCGGCGGGGCGGGCCGAGGGGCGGGCGGGCAATGGCGCTGCTGCCCATGGCAGCCCATGGCGTACCCCCTCCTCGTTAAAGGGACCTCGTCATGAGACTTCGCTGCCCTTCAAGTACACTGCCCCGCGCACACCCACAGCCAGAAATGAATTAAATCAACTTGTACCCTCCCTTTTTATTTTGTTTATTTTTTGCGAAATTCGAAAGTTGAACTTCTAAAACAAACAGCACAAGAGTTATTTTGGCGTGAGTGTGTGCGAGAGTGTGCCTGTCGTGCTGGTCGTTGGCACACTCGCAGCAGAGGCCAGGAGAACAGCCGTTCGGTCGGCGCCGCGCCCTTTTGCATTGCCACCTCTGGGTCCTAACCGGCCCCCGATGTCAGTGCGGGTCCAGAGAGTGACCGTGCCGGCCGGTGCAGCCTCCCTCCACCACTGGTCCCGGCCGGCCCCGGCCCCGGCCCCGGCCCCCACGAGCCGGCCGGCTCAGCGAGGCAAGGTCATTGCCATGAGCACAGCGCGAGCTACCGCGACTCGCTGCCTATTTCTCTGCACATTTCCCCATATCTCCTCTGCGCATGCCGTGGCTCTTCTTCTTCTTCTTCTTCTTCTTCTTCTTCTTCTTCTTCTTCTTCTTCTTCTTCCTCTTCCTTACACTCTTTCTCACTCCATTCCTCTCGCCCCCCTCTTCCCCCCCTCTCGCTCTCTCTCATATTCTCGTTATTCCACTGCGCTGCTCGCGGTGCCGGCCGATTCTGTCGGGACATAACTTTCTTTCTAAATACCGTGTTCCCCTAATTGTTCGCCCTGCTCTCTCGCTTTGCCGGGCTCTAAAGCACCACCTCGACGCGCAGTGGGTGTGGACGCCACCTGCTGCTCTGTGCCTGGTGGGGATGCCTACCTCGCGCACTAGAATGCCCCTCGGCGGGAAACAAAGCTCGGACATCCGGTGTAAAAATGCTCCACAATCTGGAATGGTGTGGGTAGCGTGACAATGACCGTAAGGCTGACGCTCGTGACCGTCCGGTCGTGCTCGGCCGTGCTCCGCATCCCGAGGACGGGACGGGACGGCTCGGGGGAGGCGAGCCGAGCCAAACCAGGCCGAGTCGGGTCGAGCCGAGCGGAGCCGAGCGTTGGACTGGACCTTCTCGCGGATCTCCTCCGCTGAACTCCTTAGGACTTTCGCGGGAAGCATTCGAAAGATTTCTCGGAACGCGGTTTGCCGCTACCGCAGCTTTGGCGCTCGATTGGCGTAATTCAGGAGCAGAAATGCTCTTTACCCGACGTAAGTTGAGGGTTAAAAAAGCCATTTTTTTTTCTCGTGCAAGAAGGCATTGATTTTTCTTTTCTCTCGTGTCAAATGCCGGCTTATGTGTCTACCTTGTGTTTGCCTTTTGCCCGTGGTCATTCGGGATGCCGCGGGGGTTGCTTCGGGGCACGGGGGATGGGGATTGTGTCGTCCTGCGGCGGCCTCGGGCATCACGCGCGTATCGTGTGAGGGTCTGGTCTCACTCCTCCGGGAGCTCCGCCGCGGACCCTCGCCGGAGCCCGCCGGGGCCTGGCTGGAGCGTGCTGTCGGCGGTTTCGTGGAACGCCGCAGGAATCCAAGGCTAGTTGCAGAGCTAGGGGTCCCCTGGGTTCCCTTGGGTCTCTCGCAGGAACAAGCGCATTCCGCCTGGGTCTGGGCGGGCGGGGTGCGGCGGGGAGGGGTGGGGCGGGGTGGGGCTGAACCGCGGTGGGGCCCAACGCGGACCGTATTCGACAGTGCTGCCGACTGGTTTTACATCTCAGTCCGCGTCCGTAGGATTAGGGGGAAAAGGGGGGGGGGCTACAGCCGCTTCTATAGTCGCTTTATTGAACTCTATGATGACTAAACGCGGTTGGCCTGAGCGGCTCATCCGCCGGATCATCTTCCTACTCTCTTCTCTTCTTTTTGGTTTTCTCGATGACTGTTGACGGCCGAATCTCTCCCGGCTGCAGCAGCGCTGCAGCAGCGCCGCGCCACACCGGCCGGGACAGGGAGGCGGGAGGGGCGGCCTGTCGTGACCGTGACTTGCTGTTGCCTTTGCCCAGAACAATGTTGTTTAATGGCCAATTTGCTGCAAAGATGTGACCCAAACGGACGCGTCATGGCGGAGCAGGGCTCGGCTCCGACGCCGCCGCGGCGCGGAGGCGCGATCTCCACCACTCAATCGCCCTGTCGCTGTGACCACCCCGTGGTCATGCCTCTCACGAGGTGCCCGCCCCGCGCAGCGCTCCGAAAAAAAGCACTCGCCTTTCCTCGAGCTGCGCGCCCGGTCGCAATTCCTGGTACATTCGGCCCAAAATTATATATCATTTTTGGCCGGCCCCTCCAATCAGCACATTTGCGCTCGTTGTGGTGGTTGTGGCGTGTCGTGGGCCGAGGCGGTGGCGGTGGTGCATCTGCA
>NW_026267144.1:1463772-1466253 GCF_000697945.3 Frankliniella occidentalis | reverse complement strand
GCACGAGGACCAGGGTACGGTCTGGAGGTAAAGCACGCGGCAAGGAGAGGAAGGAACGGCGAGCCCACGCTGTACTGGACTACGCGAGGGACCACGGGACGGGAGTGTTTGGGGGACGGACGAGGAGAGCGATTAGACCGTGGGGTGCGCCGCCGCCGCGTTTCTATTTCTGGGAGGAAATCGTTTAAAAATAAAACCGACACCGCGCACTTTCTTGAAAACAAACTGTGCGCCCGCCGCCTCTATACGGCACACGGCGCACAGCCTTCGGAACGTAACAGCATAGAGGCGAGAGACAACCCCACTTGTCCTCGCGATTTCTCTGTTTTGTGTAACTTTGTCATCTTTCCCCCGACAGTCGAATTGATCCTGCTGCCGACCGGGCTCCCAGCTATAGCGGGAGCCCTTGTAGTCGAGGGAGATAAGCTATGAAAATGTTCTTAACGGCGGCGGCAACAGCGGAGATAAGCTGCACCGTAAATTAGAGGCTGGAGAGACAGCTGGGCGGTGTGTGGCGGTTCACTCACTTTTACTTTTTTCGCGTGCAGTTTGTTTTTTTCACAAAGAGACAGTTGAAGCGTGCTGCATCTTTCCAATCTCCAATCGGCAAATGTTTACGATTTACGTCCAAAGTGGGTCGTTTGGGTGCATCGGGACGTGTCCGCCGTGCGCACGCGCGTCCCTCTGATACCGGCGCTGTTTGTCAGTTGAGCCACGCACCCTTCTCCGGCGGTGGAGGGGGTTTGGGCTCAGGTGCCGCGATGCTGCGGGGGCGTGGTGGGGGGAGGAGGAAGGCAGCTGGAGCGGTGTCTGGGATCGCCTATTACTTATGTATTACTCCATCACTACAAACGGCGTCCTCCTGGAGGTCGGCGCCCGTACGGCCGCACGGCGCGGCGCGACCTGACCGTACGCACGGGAAGGGGCGGGTCACCCCGCCCCACCCCGCCGCGCCCCACCCCGTTTGCAGCGAATCAGTCTAACTGGGCGATCGCAATGGGGCTGTCGTGACACGCGGCGGCGCTGTGGAGGGTGCACGCCGGGCGCGTCGGGCCCGCCACGCACCGCTGCTCGGCGGGCTGGCCTACCGCGCCGGCGGCGAGCTCCCCGCGCTCCGCTCCCCACATTCGAGGGAAGGAGATGGACTGACGTGGCGGGGCGGGGCGGGCGGGGCGCATCAATGCTGCATGGCGCCGTGGCCCACAATTCAAAGCCCGGCAGCTGCGTCCCCCCCGGCTCGGGCAGACCAAAGGGCCGGTGGCCAAAGGGGCGGACAGCCGCTCGGGCGAGAGAGCTCGGGGGCAGCAGGGGGCCGGGGACCGGAGAGCAAGGGAAGTCCCAGGGGCGCAGGGGGCGCTTTGTGTTTGGACGTGAGAGATAGCGTCTTGATGAAGTGCGCGGGGCTTGGCCAGGCTCGCGCGGGGAGGAGGGGGGCGGTGTGATTGCCTCGCCGATTTAACCCTGTTCACACAACAAAAATGATTGAGGGCGTACAGTGGGGAGGGTGGCGCTTCCCCCTCTCCTCCTGTGACATCGCATTATCACAGTGTGATGCCCTTTACTCCTAACAGCGTTTCCTTTTCAATCTGGCCTGTGCACCGCCGCCGCCTCCATCTGCGGCATCACCGCGGTTGACGGCGGTGGTGGGGCGCGAAATGTCGGTCGATGCGACAACACCAGTCGGGTACTTCGTACCTCTTATTGATGTGTCTTGGTGCTCTAAAATAGTTTGGGTAGTGATGGCATGCTCCCCCCCCCCTCCCTGTCGCGCCCAGGGCCCGGTTCAACACCACTGGTCGCGGCGTGTAGGGCGTGTCCGGCCGCGGCCTCCCGCGGACCCTGGTGTACCCCGCCCCGTCCGGCCGTCCCGGTCCATCGGCCACACCATGACACCCGCACTCTGCTCTGCACTCTGCAGCCTCACTCAGTCCGTGTCCGACAGGTCAGCAGGCTGTGCTGTGCTGCCCGTGCGACTTCCGACGACGACCACCACCACCTAGCAGCCCCCCTAGGCTCCAGGATGATGCACCCAGTGGACAGCTGGACCGTGTCGGACCACACGGTGGGCTCGCCGACGGCGGGCATTGTTGCCTCCATGGCGTCCAGAGCCGTCGGATCAGTGCCGTAAGTAAAAGGGAGGGAGGCCTTAGGGATCGTCCAGAAAGTACGTCCGTTTTATCTCACTCATTCGTCGAATTTCGGGAGCTGAGCGCCTGCGAGACTCGGGGTAGGCCACCCAGCAGTAGACGCATGCACTGCAGACAAGATGTTGCCTACCCAACAGGCGCTAGGAGCGCCTGCAGAGACTAAGCTTGGTAGTTTCGAAACTGTGAATGACGGACGTACTTACTGGATGACCCCTTATGCCTATGGTACTGTTGGAACCAGAAAGAAGTGATTTCCGAAACGACGTCGAAACTATGGCGGTTTGATGAACCATTTCGCACTGGGAACCCCTTTAAGTTCAGCCCCCCCCCCCCC
>NW_026267144.1:1462494-1463722 GCF_000697945.3 Frankliniella occidentalis | reverse complement strand
ATGCGCCCCCCTGCCCCTCGTCTCCCCCTCCTCCTCCTCCTCCGCGCGGCCCCGCTGCTCCGACGACGACGGCGAGAACAACAAACACGACGACGACGACGACGACGACGCGGCGACCCTTTTCCGCACACCGCAGCGAGCCATTTTAACGCGCCGGTAATGAGAACACTTGTTATCGCCCGGGAGAGGGGCGCGTGGCGTGGCGCGGCGCCGGGGGAGGCAGGGGCAGGCAGGAGGTGGCGCCTGGCGCGCCACCAGTGTAAGGGCGAGCCCCGACCGCCGGCGATGAATATTTTAGCCGGTCCTGATGACTCCGCTCGGCTCCGCTCGCTCGCCGCCGCTGCTGCACCCCTTTCCTACCTGGCCGGCGAGGGGGTGCAGGTGCGCAGTCTCTCCCCCTCGCCCCCTGCATGCTCCTTATCTCCTATCTCACGGGCCGCTGCCGGACCAGCCGGCCCTATTTCACGACCGGACGGACGTGCAGCACGGGAGAGGCGAGGGGCTGGGATTGGTATGGGGCGCGGCGAGGAGTGGCGGCGGCCGCCCGGCCCGCCGCCCCCACGACCCTCTGCCACCACCCCCGCCCGCTCTGCACGGGAGGAGGTCGGCGTCAAAAACACGAAAGTGCTCCCTATAGCCCCCACACGAATGAAACAAAGTGCGTAGTGCGTCGAGAAGCGCCTCTATCACGGGGTGTTCCGCCTAGACGACTGTCTCCGCCGGCCGGGGCTGCGTGGGTTGAGCCTAGGACGGCGCGATGCTACACCCCCTCCCTGTGCCTATGGGCCGCCAAGCGTGACGAGGCTGGGCAGAAGGCCTCTCCAGCCCTGGAGCACCTGCAAATCGCCCAGCGCCGCCGCAACCGCCCACCTCACCCCACCCCCAATACCTCTTCAACACTCGTTACGGTTTGAAAAGATTTCCATCACGACGCGCGTTCGAGAGCGTCAGCCGGGGGCCCTGCGCGGCTCTCCCGCGACTCTCCCGCAGCGGTCTCCCGTGGAAGAGCCGCGTGGATCCACGGACACCTCCCGTCCAACGGGGAAAACGTCCTCCTGGTGGCGACCACTCGTGCAAACCCAACCCCCTCATGATTTCTGGTCGGTTGTGCTCTCTGATCCAGAAAGAGCCCGGGGTGAAATGTTTTTGCAAGCTGGGCCAGCTCTCCCCCCCCCCCTCGCCCCGCACTCATTCCGTGCGTGCACGCGTGAATTGTCGCCGCCGGGTA
>NW_026267144.1:1460084-1461024 GCF_000697945.3 Frankliniella occidentalis | reverse complement strand
CCCAACGCCTGGAGTGTAGGCAGCCAACGGGCACTGGTGCTCGGCGGGCCGGCCTACCCGCAGGCGCTCCAACGCCTGGAGTGTAGGCAGTCAACGGGCACTGGTGCTCGGCGGGCTGACCTACTCGCAGTTTTAGTATTTCATTTTTCTCGCAGGTGCCCGAAAGCCTCCGCTCCCTCGCATCCCCTCTCTGGCTTGTCCTCCGGGTCTTGGCTGGTTTCCTGTCAGCTTGTGCTTGGCCGATGTCCTGCCGGGAGCTGTGGGTGTGGGCAGGGAGACGTTAAAGTAGGACGCGGGGAGGCGGAGGCCCCCGCCGCCCCGCCGTGCGTCACTCTGTGCCCCATGTAACCCCGCCGACGCCCCGTTGGCCCGTCCCTTGAGTGGTCTGCCCCGAGGCCCGGCTGGGCCTGTCCTCTCTCTTACACTTGTCGGGGTTCCATGCCGCCGCCGAGCCGAAGGGCTGCGCGGGTCGCGGGTCGGTTGGGTCGGCCGCCACGTCGCGGGAGTTTGTAGTTCTCATCCGATGCGGATGTGTCTCCGGGCTGCCGTCTGAGAGGGTGAGCCCGCGGCTTTTCCTCCCTCCCCTCCAGCGGCCCCCGGCGCCGCCTCCAGGGCCCGGCCGTAAACTTCTACCCGCGCCACGCCCCTTCCCGCCGTATCCCTTCATGTAGTTTTACTACAGACAGCACATTGTACAAAACAAACAACTGATTGTTGGAACATGCACTATTTCGTGCGCCAAAGAAAATTATGCTAAATATTTTCAGTATAAATTTTCTCGATATTTAAATTTCTCGGTTTTGGTTTTGCACACAGCTTGAACGAAACTCGTTGCCACGCTTTCTTTGCATTCTTTGCCCTGCGCTGTGAATGCGGCCAGTGCCAGCGGCCGCGCTCACCCCCAACCTCTTATCGTCAGATTGCAGGGTATAGCCCCCCC
>NW_026267144.1:1457544-1460034 GCF_000697945.3 Frankliniella occidentalis | reverse complement strand
ATAACTTTCATGCCCCACTGTAATCATAATCACCCCCCCCCCCTCGTCCTGCCCAATCTCCGCGCCGGTCACCCCCTTCGCTCGCATATATGAACCGCGATTTCCCGTTCCAATACATGCGCAAACAAGAAAACAAAATAAAGTAATTATGTGAACGCGTTTAGTTACCTGCCCCGGTCTGTCACCTTGCGCCCAGCCTTGCGCCTATGCTACGTACCGTACTTCCCTCCCGCCTGGGGGGACAGGTAACTGCACAGCACACCATCTCGGATCAGGAACCTATATCGACTACAGTATTTCGATTTCGCTGCTATTTAAGGAAGAAAATGTTATTGCTGGACCGGAAGTCTCTGCGATATCGTCTCAGAAGAGTATCGAAGATCTCGGAGACTATCAGGCGAGAAATAGGCGGTGAGTTACTGTGCTGTCTGTTTGCTTTTCTTGCTTGGAGAGTTTGAATGTTGGCGCTTGTTTCTTGGCATCGTAGTACACCTTGCTTCCGCTAGATGGCACTACCAATCAGTCATGGAGTCGAAGTTTGGATCGTTCCCGAAGCTGCCGCTAGAGGCGCTCGTGGCTTTCTTTTCCCGCTGAGGGGAAACTTAAGCGGCAATCGTCAGCTGCCTCTAGTTTGGGGCTATGCGCTCTTCGTTACAGTTTGGCCCCCACCATTCGCAGTAGGCCATTCTATTCCTAGTGAATTTTTCAAAAGTCGTTTACTGAAGGATTCAGGGCAATACCCTATCAAACAACTCAGAAAGTTTTCTGCGAAAAGAGTTCTCCTCTGACCGCAGAAATTTTCATGACTATACAGTGGCGCCCCTTGTGGTCAAGGTATGTAACTTGACGGAGAAAGGTTTTGGGATCTTGATGAAAGGCCTTGGGCGTAGGAATGAACAGGAACCAAGCTATTCTGTCGTCTGTCTACGACTGGACATTGTGTCGTCGATAAATGTGTTGTTTCTAGTTGAGTGATAGTGCGGACGTACGTAATTCTTCACGGATACATAGCTTAAAGCGGTGAGTTTTAATTTCAAACATTGACAATTTGTCAGAGAAACAGAGCATTGAGAAATCTAGGGCTTCCAGCTTTGTGAGTGTTTACGATGCTTGGGAGCCCAAGATGTTTTTTTCGTTTAAAATTTTGCCAGCGGCTACGAAAGCGCACGATTGACCACTACAGCACTCTATTTATGGCTGTTTCAATATTTTAAGTTTAGGAAACTTTGTTTTTCAGCTGCCTTGTGGCCTGTGAAAAGTTTGCTTTTTTGCTGTTTTGTTGCTTGTTTGTCTTTGAAAACTGTAATTGTTTTTTTGTTCAAGTCTTTTTTGTCACATATTTGCCCTCCTCTTCCACATCATATTTATCACAAGATAATCTATGAATTCACTTTGCCTCTCATAGAAGCAATTATCTATTCTTCTAATAATTTATTACCATAAATTTTTTGTTGTTGATAATTGGTGATTTTTAATCCCAGGTCCCAATGGTTTTTTAGGGTGTGGTACTTTTCCGAAGCGTGTCAATAAAACAAGTAGATCTGAGTAGAATTTTATCTAGCTGAAGCATGAATTTTTTGACAGCTACAGCATTATTTTGCTTGCCTTGTATGGTAATTAGCAACAGTGTGAATATTGTTTCACACTTTCATTATTGTCTTGATTTTTATTTTATTTTCATTTGCCTCAAAATTATTCTGGTTTGTTAAACATTCAAAATTTGTATTTGCGCATTAAAATTCTTAGACTTCATGCCCTTGCATGTTTCAGACTCGTAACCAATTATTGACAGTAGAAATTTGCGCATCTTCTATTAATGCAAGCATGAAGATTTGTAACACATCTATCCTAAATCTGTTTCATTTGCTACTCATTTCCATTTTATTTTGATTTCAAAGTTTTGTTGCCAACATACCTCTGTTTTTTGTTTTCCCATTTTTAGGCTAAAATGCCTTCAGGACTAGGTGGCTCTTATAGGTCGTTAGCCGACGACGTTTACAAGAGCACAACTGTGGCCGAGAACAAGTTTAATATGATAGAGAGTGTCAAGAAAGCCTTTAGCTTCGTGGCGCCGGGCAACGGACGTTCAGATCCTCTCATTGTGCGAGATGATGGCCGCCCTGAACCCACCATAATACCTGCTATAAGGTAATGATTTGGAATTTTGTAACACTGTGGTGATGGTGCGAAACTATTGTTTCTCTGTCTTTAGAGGAGCAGAAGGTAACCAGACATTTATTAATGTCTGCTGAAAAAACGTTCAGTGCAAATATGCTACCAGCCTTCTGCTCTGCTAGGACGCCTCTCCCTTCTAATCCAAGCAGAATAGCCCTTGCTTGTTCTATTGGCCATTGATAAATCTTTCCACAAGATGGTGTTTTCACATTTCATATCTTTCCTAGGTTATGGTGTAGAGGAGCAGGTTCTCATTTACCTTTTTATGTCTACAGTTGTAAATAACTTTCATGCCCCACTGTAATCATAATCACC
>NW_026267144.1:1453973-1455669 GCF_000697945.3 Frankliniella occidentalis | reverse complement strand
CCCCTCCCACTCACTCTAAGGACATGCTCCTTGCGTGACTAGGTATCCGAGGTCAGATCTGGATTATAGAGGCCGCGGGTGTAGAGTCGAAAAATAGCCACCCAGGCGTTTTCCTCCGCTGGCGGGGCGGGGCACATTTTTTTAGGGGGGGTCTGCGCCGGAGAGGGTTATTTCCAATGGGCTCCTTGGCTGCTCGCAGGTTTATCGGTCAGGGGCAATAATCGCATTGTGTTGTCCCAGACGGCAGTGCAGCCCGGCGTGTGAGCCCGCAGCAGGCCTGCTGGAGCGGCTCGGCCCGCACAGTTCGCCGACTTTGCTTTTTCATTCCTGCGGCTCGGCTTGACTCTGAGGGGGGGGAGACGCGTGGGTGCGCGCCGGGCCAGCTCCGGAGAGAGGGGGAGCATGGGGTGGAAGAGTGCACGGCTCCAGCAGCGTCACCCCACTCGACCCCACCACGCCCGGCCACGCCACGCGGGCGGGGTGCGGCGGGGCGTGGCGCGGGTGCTGCAGCCCCGCGCCGACAACGGCGAGGCGAGGCGCGTTACGGCCAAGGCCCGCCCGAGCCGCCCGAGCATTCGGGATTGGATCCGAATTGGCGCGAAATGGATCGCGAGGCACGTGACGGCGGGGGCGTGCAGGGCGGGCGGGTCGATGCACAGCCCCTCCAGGCTCCTCCGCCCGCTCCCCCGCGCCGCCACCCTGACCAGCAGCAAGGCTGGACTAGAGTCCTGGCTGTGCTGCACAGACAAAGTTGCGGGTGCTGTCCGTCTTGTCGCCTAGCCCGTGCCCCGTCCCCTCCCCCCAGGCCCAGCCCCGGCTCGCGCGAGCCTCCCCGCGGGGCCACGGCCGGCGGCGGTGCGGGCGGGGCACTGGCCAGCAGCAGCAGTCGGTGTGTATCGATTGAGCGGTCGCCATGGCGACTCGACAACAAACAGTCTGTAGAGCGGCCGGCTCGTCTCCGCCCCGTGTGTTCTTCCAATAATTGTAGTCTGCTTGGCCGGCGCATATGAGGCGGCATGCTGTGGTGGATGCTGTGGCGGCTGGTGTGCGGCTGGGCGCGGCGTGGCGGCGCGGACCTGGCGGCCCCCTCTCCCCCGGCGGCCCTCCGCCTCCGCCGGTACAGCGCGTACAGCCGCGCCTGCAGCATCGCCACCGCCGCACAGTGGTGCAGGCAGGCGGTAGCGGTCACGCCTGACCTGGCCTGTCGCGTCACCTGAGTCACTCGCGGGACTGGCCCCTGCTGGCGCCTTCCCTGCTCGCCTCGGCGGCGCGACGTCACGCCAGCCGGTTAATTGCCCGCCGTAATCCTCTGGCCTGGCGCGGCCACGGGCACATGCTCGGCACGGGCACGGCGGCCCCCCCGGACAGAGCCCCCGGGCCAGAGTCCTCACCGCTCTGGTACCTATCCGGTTCGAGCTGGAATACCTCCCGCGCTCGCGTCTCGGGGGCGGGGTGGGGCTGGGTGGGTCGAGGAAGAGGAGCGGCCCGCGGTATCTTCCGCGGGCAATGCGTCCCAATCCTAATCTGTGCTGCACTGCGCCCACTCCTCCCCCCGCCCTCCCCTCCTGCGCCGTGTCCTTCCTCCACGCCCCGCCGCCCTGCTCGGGACTGCCTAGGTGGCTGTTGCCCGGCGCCCCGCGACCCTTCGCGAAAAAGCTCTGCCGTGAGCGGAATCTCGATCGGCTCTCCGTACCTC
>NW_026267144.1:1448536-1453923 GCF_000697945.3 Frankliniella occidentalis | reverse complement strand
TTCCTAGGTTATGGTGTAGAGGAGCAGGTTCTCATTTACCTTTTTATGTCTACAGTTGTAAATAACTTTCATGCCCCACTGTAATCATAATCACCACCTGTCTTGAACGTAAAAGAATTGATGTACCATTCACTTCATGGTTATACATTTATAAATATTAGAATATAGCAAATGTCACAGTATCAAGCTGAATAATATAATTTGCTGTATGATAATAAATTTCTCCTTAAAAAGAGAAATCTTTCTCCTTGTGTACCATTTAGTTAACTGTTTTTTTGTTTTTTTTAATCTGTTATTTTTTTATGTCTGGGGTATTGTATACTTAATCTTCCTGTTCATTTTTCATTCTTCAGAGAAACGCATACGTGTAGATATGTGTCATAGACATGCTCATTATCACTATATTATTTTCACTTCGTATCTCGCTTCTATTTGTTTGAAGGCTTTGCATGCTGAATACTGCCCAATCATTGAGCTTATGTTGCATGGATTTTTGAAAATTCAAAAATAGCACTTTGTAGTACAGCTTATCAGTGTTTTTCTGTAAACTTTTTGTTGCTTGGTATGCATGAGTGGTGTAGTGTAGCCTTATAACATTATCTCTGATTTTTACTCGTTCTTTACCTCCATTCTCACTTCCCTCTCGGAGGTGGAAGAACGAGTATTGTGCTTGGTCTGGTGTAATTTAGTCTCTCGATTCATCTCAGTAACCACAACACCTACAACTATGCCAAATGTATCAAACTGTAGGTCTTGGCGGCCTAACCAATCAATAATAGAGGTTTTTTTCGGTTTATTACGCAAAATTGAAAGAAATTTCAGAAATAAGGTCGACAAAATCGCCGGTCGAGCGTGCGTTTCGGATGGTTTTTCTACACGGACAAATTTCTTAATAGAGATAAGTTTTACCTAAAAAAAATTGGCTAAACAACTAAAAATAGGCTAGCCGTTAATGTTTCAACTTAAAACAATCATATTATAAACTTTTTTGGTTCTCATAATGATTAAAACCTATCTCAAATGAAATTCTTCCAACACGAAAAAAACAATCAAGCGCATGCGCGAACAGCGCCATCTATTGAGAAAAGCTAAAACTGCGTCGGCGCGAAAAGTTTTGAAGAGCGGTCATTGACAACAATGATGTTTCTGTTTTTATTTCGTAATCACACCAGACCAAACTTGGGTAAAGAACGAGGTTTCTCCTAATGTATCAAACATGTTTGATGCCCTGATGCTCTTCTTGTTTTTTAATGACATCATAAAAATGGCCTCAAACATGGTACCCTGTACAATTTTTTAAGAGCAGCCACTAGTGTAGTTTCTACTATTTTTCATATAAGTACCTATACATTAATTTTTATACAGTAACATCCTGATTGCTAATTGCCAATAAATGGATACGACTTAAAAGTGATAAATTAAACCACTAGAAACTGTCCAGTTCTTTTGCTGTAGGAAGTATTCGATGTGGTTGATATTGTCCCTTAGTTAATTGTTGGTACCCTTTTGTAGCGCTTGTTTTATGAGTTTGGCTTACTTATTGTGTTAATTTGTTTTTTAGGGACAACAGAAAAATGCCTACCGCAGGTACCCCTGAGGAAACGGCTCTGCTGGGGTAAGAAATATGCCTATTATCTTTCTTTGGTGTACAACCATACACTATCCTTGGTGTTGGTTGCTTCATGTGAACTTTTCTTGTTAACTGCTGTTCACAATAGCAAGCTCCAAAGAAATGTCATATCAAGTGCTTACAATCTCCATACTTGTGTACAGCCAGAGCCTGAGTCTTTCTCTTTTCTCAACAACTATCTTCTCTAGCAGGATAACATTTCATGGCAAGATGCCCTGAGGTGGGGCCTGGTTTCTTCCACATTTTCATTTCCTTAAAAAAGAGTTAGTGATTGTCTCTCTCGGTCATTTCTGTAGGATTTTAAACCTTTCCTTCAGTTGTCTATAGATAATTTATATTTGTAAGATTTGCTCTAATTATGTAACATTGTACTAAATCTTTATCAGTAGCTTCTTACTGTAGCATACCAAAAGTACCTGATATCTAGTCTGATTTGCACTTGTTGTAACTTGCATGTAACTGTTATACTGTATCTTTAGCTTTTGTACATCATACTTTGATAGTCCAGTTGCTTACATTTATCAAAATACTTTCTTCTAACTTTCTTTATACGTTTCATTATTTATCTCTAAACAAATTATACATCTAAACGTTCCTCAGGCTCGGATGTCGACAAGCTTTACGAGTGACAATAGTTGTTTGCACGGTCCTTGTCACTCGGGTGTGAATGTGTGTGTGGCTGGGTGCGGGGGTGTGAGTGAGTCTCCCTAGGAATGCAGCCCCGAGCCCTCGCCCGCCGGTCCGCCCGCCGGCCCGTCCTAATTGCTCGCCTCGCCCGCTGCAGACCGGACCGACTGATCGATATCCCGCGTAATAAAAGCGGCGGCTAGGGGGAGCGACTGCCTCGTCTCTGTGTGATGTTTCTTTTCGCTGTGTCGTCGTGTACACGGCGGCGGCGTGCAGTCGGCATAGCTCGCCGTCACGGCAGCCGCCCCCCAGCCAGCCGCAATCCGCGAACCCACCCTCCTGCCCTGCCGCCTTGCCGCCTTTTGCTCGCCGCACCCCGCCTCTGCCCCGCCCCCGCGCGCCTGCTGCAAGTTCGGCAATTCCAACGACTCGCCTTTCCTCCGTCCGTCCCCCGTCTCCTCCCGTCCCAGCCCGACCTCATGCAGGGCAGAGCCTGCCTAGGAAGTACCTCGGGGCCGCTGGGCCGGGCCACCGGGCTCGGCGCTCCCATATTGATCGCCGCTGGCTCGGAGTGGTCAGAACACGCACACCTGCCGGGCCGGGCCGGGCCAGGGGCGCCTTTCCTTCCTCAATATCTCCGCGCGGCCAGGGGGCGGATCTAGGCGGGGGCGGCCAGGCCAGGGGGCGCCAGATAAGGTCCGTCCGAAGCCTCCCGCCCCGCCCCGCCCCGCCCCGCCCCGCTCTATCGAGTTCCCCCTTTATAGATCCGGCCGGGCTTTGCTATTGCCTTTGCCCCCCCCGACAGACGTACGCTAAGTGTTTCCCTGGGCGCGCTCGGCGATGCAGAGTTGGGCAGCCTGACGGGCGGGGCGGGCGGGGCGGGGCGCGAGGAGGACGTGCCTTGCATTCGAGCCGCAGTGCCGTCTGTTTGTTGGGAAGCCGGAGAGTCATCTCTCTGGAATAAAAATTGGGAGTCGGGGTGGATGGAAGGGGGGGAGGGGGATCGAGGGAGAGGGGGTTGAAGGGCTCGGCGACGGATCTGAGCTGAGAGCGTCGGCGTCCGGAGCAGCGGGGACCCCCGGTGTTTGCACATCAGCGGTCCCCGAGTCATGCTTATACCGTACCTCCGTCTCGAGCTTGTTGTCGGAGACGGTATGGGCGCCACTGTGACGGCGAGTACCTCCCCATCCCTCTCCATGCTGCCCCCGCAGAACTAAACACACTGCCTGCAAAAGCCCGTTCATAGCCACTTAAACAAATGGCAGCCGCGACTGAGGCCGTGTAGTACTTTGTGGCTTGGGCGGGGCGGGGCGGGGTGGGCGGTGGGCGGCGAACCGGTGCTGCAGGCCCTTGCGGCTCGGCGCGGCGGCGCGGGGCGGAGGGCAGCCGACCGGCCGGCGCCGGCACGAGGAAGGGGATGTCCCTCCCACCGCCCCTCCAGCAGCGTCGCGGCTGCACCCCCTGCCCGGAATAAGCAGCATGGACTGCCTGGCGGCCCTGGCCCTGCAACTCGGCGCAGCACACCTCGTCGTAAAAGAAGGCCCTGCCCGCCCTGCTCTCTCGCTCCTGGTGCCGCCCCGCCCCGCCCCGCCCTACTGCGACTGCTTCCTTCCCCGTCACGCGCTGCGACGCCGCGCACGCGCGCACGCGTCGCCCAAAGCAGAAGGTGGCGTGGCGTGCCGGATTACTTTGTTATTATTTCATTTCCCTTTTTCTTTTTCGTCGTCATTTTGGCCGGCGCGGCCTTGGGGACGTCTCCCCTCGGGTGGAAAAGAGGGGGGGGGGGACTGAGGGTAAGGTAGACAGCCCGCACGCGACTCCCAGGAGGAGTAGGGATCCCAGGCCCCGGGGGGAGGGGCGGGGTGGGTGAGGTTCTCATTTCCTGGACCCCTCCGGGGCCCCACTCACGGACGCAGGCCCCCCGGCCGTCGCGTAGCGGGCTCGACAATCACCGTCGCGCGACGCGACCCGACCCGCCGGGGCCGGGGTGCTTTACACTGCTCTGCCGGACTCTACCCCCGTCGTGTCGCACTCCATTCTCCTGATCCCTCTCTGATGAGATCACTGGCCGGCCGGGCCGGCGAGGCGCTGCCCCCCGCGCTGCCTGCCGGAAGCCTTGCAGCCAAGCTCTCGGCAGCGGAAGCCCCTGCCCCCTCCCGCCCCGCCCCCCTGCCCCCATGGCTCCCCCGCTTGGCAGGTGTGGCACCCGAAGGACCGCGCCGCCGTGACGCGGGATCCCCTCGGACAATGTCGCCGGTAACGTCCTCCTGACGGCGCCACTGCGTCATCCTCCCAACTCGCACAGGGTGTCGCCAACAGTACGGCAGTGCTCCCCCTCGCTCCCCCTCCCCGGGACTGTCGGCACCTCCCTTTTAGACGTACCCGTTATGAGGTCGTCTATACCGGACGCATTTAACGTCATCATGGCTCAAACCGGCCCGGGGGGAAGTTAGGGAGAGAAAGGAATGTGATTGGAAGTCATGGAAAAGCCGTGGAAATTTCGTTAGTAAGATTTGATAACCTTTTTATTTGGCGCTGATTGAAGCGGATACTCCTGGCCGTGTCACCTTGTGAGATCGGGCGCGGCTCGAGTGTCCCGTTGAGCGGGGCGGGCCGGGGCGGCGGTGCAGCGCGGGCCCTGCATGGGCGTGGCCGGCTCGGCTGCCCGTGCGGGCGGGACGACGACAGTGGCCCGTAGGGCCCGCATCCTGTAGACGGCGGCCACAGCAGCTCGCTAACAGGCGAGATGGACCCGCTGCGGCCTCGTCAAGCTCCTCCATCCCCCACCCCTCCCCCCGGCACTGACCCGGGCCTCCCGCATATCTGTCGTGACTTCCGAGGCTGTCATGTCGTCTTGCTTGGCCCCCCTGCAGCGGGACGACGCGCAAGTGCGTCGCGCGGGGGCCGGTGGCGTGTAGAGCCTCCCTCCGAGCGAGCCTCTCCCGCCAGGCTGGAGGCAAAGCCCCAAAAACACACGAAATGACGCGGCTGCGCGGTCGAAACACGCAATAAGGCAGCCAACGGGCACTGGTGCTCAACGGGCCGGCCTACCCGCAGGCGCCCCAACGCCTGAAGTGTAGGCAGCCAACGGGCACTGGTGCTCGGCGGGCCGGCCTACCCGCAGGCGCCC
>NW_026267144.1:1422254-1445681 GCF_000697945.3 Frankliniella occidentalis | reverse complement strand
ATACAAGAGTCCACCCGTCGGCGTCAGTCCGACACACAAGGCAGTTCCGCCCCACACCACACACCACGAAGACCTTCAACCCCTGATCCCCATCCCCACACCCCTGATCCCCGGCCCGGCCCGCCGCGAGACTCGCCGTCAGCCCAGATACGAGGCGTGCCCCCTTCGCTCGCCCCCACCCCACCCTCGGGCGGGCCGCCTCGTAAAAATTTCATTTGGACACTATAGGTCGTCTGGGGAAACCAATCCACCCTCTCTAATTGTGATCGACCAAAGTCCAATGCCGGCATGACTGCATGTTTCATAGTTTCGTCGTTTCTCTTTTTGGGGACTCGAGGGGAACACGGACGAAAGAATGTTGCGCAACCACACTCTGGGAAGTATGTACTCATCAGACACAATGTCTATTGGTGGGGCACATACGTGTGTGGCACATGGCTCGGGCTGTCACACTCACCACGTGTGTGAATTTTCTACACGTACGATCAAATGGTAGGGAGGCACATTCTTGCGTCGGGATGTGGGTCGTCTTTCTCACCCCGGTACACGCCGATGGGAGAGGGCAGGGGATCCAGTGGGAAATGGGGAGGGGGCGACCCGGGGCGACCACGCCCATCACGGCCAGAGGATGGAGGCTCCAGCAACAGGGTGATCCCCTGCCTCCCTCCCCCCTTCCCCGCGTCTCTCTACCCCCATCCCTTCTTCCCCATTTTCTCTCAATTTTCCCCCGGTCCCAGCATTGCAGTAGCATCAGTAAACCCGGGACGGGACGGGCCGGACCAATGACGTCAAACCTTGCCTAAACGCTTGTCTATCTGAGCTGGAACACCTCTTTTCTTTTTACCCTAACGACTTCCCCCACAGGACGGTGGCCGCAGCCCCCCAGGGATAAAGTGGTCGGTCTTCTTCGGTGGGGCCCAATCTGATGTGCCCCCTTTGCTCGCTGGCCGAGGCGGGTACGAGCCCGGGCCCTGCCTGGACCCGTGACTGGGAGGCGGCGCGGGCCGCGAGCGCGCGAGCTACCCGTGCGCCTAGCGCCCCCTACTCCCAACCACCCGCCTGACCCCCCGCCGGGCCCCCCGCCCCCGCCGGGCCGGGACTCGATCAATACGACAGTTTCGCATCTGGGTCACCGGCAGTGGTCTCGCCCTTCCCTTTACCTAGTCCGTTGTGAGGGGGGGGCAGGACCCGACCCAGTCGACCCGTCCCTCTCTCACCTTGACCTTGGGCACCGACACGATATGACATTAGCACGGCATGCAGGGTGCCGAAAAGCATGTCGTGCATCCTGACTCACGCACGGTTAACAGGCGGGCCGAGGTCCGCCTACAACCTTTACCGATGATCTTCTTTATCACCATGGCACGGAAACAACTACCGACGAATTTGGAAAGCACACTTCGATTGCGGCCGTGACCACAGTGTGATCATGTCTCGCGCGTTAGAAGGGGGTGGAAGACTTTCCGCACTTTACGTGTTCGAAGTCAGAGGTACGAGGGATATGTCTCCTGGATTATCTGACACGTCTGTCACACGTCAAGGTGCAGGAGGATGTCCGTCGCCCCTCCGCGTGGGCGGGCGTGGGGGGTGCACTCCTTGACCGTTAAGTACAGCACGACCCTGCCCTCTGCCGTCGTGTGACTGGGGACCTTCTCTGTTTGCAGCAAGATGCCGTCCGACTCCATGGATGACATCGAGCTCAAGAAAATCGACCTGCAGATCCCCACTGTCCGTTCCATGTCGCGGGACGATTCGTCGGTGTCGGAGGAGCGCGTGGAGACGGCCAGGGGGTCCATCCTAGTGGCTGTCCAAGGCGACCGCACCAAACCAGCGATCCTGACGTACCATGACCTTGGCCTCAATTACATCTCCAGCTTCCAGGCCTTCTTTAATTATATCGACATGCGTGCGCTACTCGATAACTTTTGCGTGTACCACGTGAATGCCCCCGGGCAAGAGGAGGGCGCCTTACCGCTTCCCGACGAGTGAGTACCATCCCACGCCTTGTGCTGCTGTTGCTGCTCCAGAAAATGGGTTGAGATGTGTTGCACTAGTGCTTGGTTTTATTTTATCATTGACGTAAATTTTTCAGTTATGAATATCCAACTATGGATGAGCTTGCAGAACAGCTCATGTTTGTTCTAAGCCATTTCGGCCTCCATCACGTCATTGGGCTTGGAGTGGGCGCTGGAGGAAACATCCTTGCTCGATTTGCTCTTGCTAACCCCGAGAAAGTTGAAGCACTGTGTCTTATTAACGTAGTGTCTACACAAGCTGGTTGGATTGAGTGGGGTTATCAAAAGATGAATGCAAGGTACCTACGCTCAAAAGGAATGACACAAGGTGTTTTGGATTACCTTATGTGGCACCATTTTGGAAGGGTATGCTTAATTATTTATGTTCCATCTTATACTTTGCTTTAACTTTTCCCTTTCCTTCTACTAACTTAACTTCCTCTTGTTTTAGGGGACGGAAGAGAGGAACCATGATTTGGTACAAGTTTATCGGAATTACTTTGAAAGACAAGTAAATCCCTCTAATTTGGCATTGTTTATTGATGCCTATGTGAGACGCACTGATCTGAAGCTTGTCCGTGAATTGGAACCCAATCGTCGCAAAGACAGTACTACTCTTCTGATGCCTGTTATGAACATAACTGGTTCTCTGAGCCCTCATGTAGATGATACAGTCACCTTGAATGGTAGACTTGACCCTACCAACTCTTCATGGATGAAGGTGTGACCATGTGATAAATTATTCAAAGTACTTAAGGTCACTGTGGTAGTGTGTACTTAATTAGTTTTTCTTTTCTTTCCAGATTTCAGACTGTGGTATGGTTTTGGAAGAACAGCCTGGTAAAGTGGCTGAGGCATTCCGGCTCTTCCTGCAGGGTCAGGGTTATGGTAAGTCATGCAGTCCAGTCAGTACACCAATGCAGGGGGCATCCAGTGCTCGTACTATGAGTTAGTCAAATGTTTAATGTAGATTATCTTATGTATTATGATGTGTGAATCATTTATTGAATGGCTTGAAGCAGAAATTGTTTAAAATTAAATATTTGATGAACTTTTTTGTCATGAATGGTACTTGGATCTCATAAGAATATCAGGTGCTCATGTTCTTCCTACAAATTTTAAGACCCATTCGATTCTGAAAAAAACATTTTGATAAGTGGTACAGGTAAAATTTGGAAATGTCTGTGCTTTCTACAAGTGATATCAAGAGCTTATCTGCTTTGACTCCTTCTTGAAATTTTGCGCATGAGCCTCTTCCCTTTGTGTTTTGTCTTGCATGGGGTTCGTATCTTAAGAGATTGGTGTGAGTATAGTACAAATATATATTGTGTAGTGAGGCAAAAAAAAAAAATGTTACCATTTTTAAGGGACTCTTGGTGTCATGGTGTCAGATTTGACTGAGGTAACAAAATTGGTTCAATGCAGTGCCTTTTGGAATTAATTTGGTGGTATGAAAAGTGTTATTTGTTGCATCTCAGGATATATCAATGCTTCATCTCTGTTCCACGTTCTACATTTAAGTAAATCATCTATTTTTGTCTTAACAGCTATGAAATTCAAGTCATTTGCTCAAACATGCTTACACTGTTCTGCAGTTGTGCTCCACTGTTTGCTCTCATCGTGCTTCATGTATTCTCATCTGCCGATTACAATACATGCATTTTTGTGAACACAGTCTCTTCTTGCTCTCTCTTCCTAGTCTGACCTCTTTCAAGGTGTAAACTTCATTTAATTGGAAATAGACTTTCTCTCAATAGACTAATTCCACTTCAGTTTCTCTGAATCAGTATTCATAGAAGTACAATATTAGTACTCAACCCATTCTCATTTGACATTTTATTGGTCACCAAATTTTACTTCTGGACTACAAGCTGTTTTTGAGAGTGGGGGTTGATTTTGAGGCGCTGTATGAGGGACCAAGGAGAATGAAAGATTACTCTATTGAAAATGTTCAATCTTCTCTCAATTTGTTGCTATCAGTTTGGAAGTAATTGATTTTCATGTTACGCAGTTTTCTCACAGTGACTATATTGGGGTTTCTTTACTTGTAAAATACCTGGGCTCCTCTGGGCTCTGTGACTCCCTTCACATCCCTTGTGTCTGTTGCTCACTTCTTCATCTTCGTCAGCTTAGTGATCATTTGAAGTGTTCATTTAAACTTAGTTAACCTGTAATCGAATACATCAGCCAGGTTGTTGTTTCTTTTGTCCATTTAGACCATGGTTTTTAAGTACTTCATCAGTTAAATTAAAATGCATTGACAGATTGAACCATTTCAAATCACACCCCATGTTAAGGATTGTGGTGTTTACGTTTCTTTTTTGAAGATCATCTAGTGCATACGTATTCTTGAGATAATAATGTATTAATTTACAGTATTATTTTTACTTTCTCGAGATTTAGGTCAATGGGAATTTCAACTTATACTGAGCTGCTTTGCAGAGAGTTTTCTTCTTCTCTTTTTTTTGCTCTGATAGTCTTTGATTTTTAATACATTAAGGTTACAATTAGATTATTAGGCTACTTCCCCCTCCCCTCCCCCCTTTTCTCTCGGAAAAATATTGAGCTTTTTGGGGCAGTTGCGGAAATATGAATGGGGGGAACTTCTTTGTAAGTTACAGCTTTATTTACACAATTCTTAAAAATTGTTAACATTTCCACCATCCAATTTGTTAGCCTAGCCACAATTGTGTATCTAGGATTGTAAGGGACTTTTATTAGAATATTATATACTATGCAACTTGTGATTAAATGCTCTGTCATGTTATGGACCGTAGTCAAAAGCATTGAAAAGTATCTTGTTCATTATCAAATACTTAAATGTTATAAATGCCAAATTTTAAATTAAGTTGGTGATCAAGTTGCTAGATCTATAAACCATTGATTGATCAAGTTACTTCTGTCATTTAACTCATATAGAATTCTAGTCATATGTTACTCTATCTTGTGAATCTGGAGTCGTACCTACTTTTCCAGACCTATTTATGCATTTTCCATCAATCATTCATAGCTACATTCATTTTATTATTCAGTTTGGGCCTGATTTTTTTCATGTTTGTACAGCACACCACAGTGTTTTAATAGCTCAGTTTTTTCCTCAGAATGTTCATCCTCTGAACTTTAAAGTACCGTAGATCTTTAAGAATTAATACTAAACATATTTTGTGGACAATGACTGTTTGAGGTCTCAACTAGAATTTCTACAGCTTATAAGCTCAAGCTTGTCCACTGGAACAAAGTTCTCTGCAACAGACATAATACTTCATTTTTCTCTAGGCTTCAAATGTAGGCAAAACTTGCACATGTGCTACACTAGTAGTACACTAGTCAAATCCTTATTCTCTAAGTTTTGCTTTAAAAACTTGCAAGAGTGAAGCCTAGATAATTAAATGGCGTAATAGGATGATCACAATCACTAGGCTTTATTAGCGGCATGCATGGTCTGGTCACATCAGGTTAATTTTGCTTGTTATTCATTGCTCAACAGATTTCCACTGTTCCCTTGACTCATTTGTTGTCAGAGATGTTTGTTCTGTAGCAATGATGACATTGTTATATAGTGGAGATAAATATTTGTGAATTGACTGAAGTTATCTATGTGTTTATTTCCTCTGTCTTCAACCTATACGCTTTCATAATTTTGCAAGAATAAAATCCCCAGGTCTATCAGTTTTCGTTCATCTTTCTGATCATCTCCATTTTTATTACCATCATAACATTTTGTGGTATCATCATTTTATTTTTTAAATTATTTTTCATATTTTTTTTTAATTCTTATAAACTTGCGTTTTCTAAGAGGAGAATCATTAAACTACTCACATACAACAACTTGAAATTGCACATCATTCAAATTTAACGATCAGACACCACACAGCTCATACCATTCCATAAATTGTCAGGTTTGGTTCCATTCGCATGGAACAGCACATTGCTTTGATCTGATTCATTTGCTCTATGTTCTTGTTTGTGTTACACTGTGTCACAATGGAGAAAAATCATCGGTATGTATGTAGAGCTTCTCCTTCCATAGTACATGCAAAGCTTACTAAAGTCCCACTTATGAGTTCTTTTCTAAAACCCAGTTTGTTGTAGGTCTTTTAAAAACAAACTCAAACTCTTCTGACTACAAGCCTAACTATTATATATCCAGTCTGTTTAGCTGCACACTGTGTTTTGGTAAAGGACTTATGAATTTTGTCTTTTCTCATTAACTGATCACCCTGTCATATGACAAAAATATTACAAATTTATTACATCCTTATGCTGTATTTCAAATTGGGACAGCACTTTATGCATGAGCAATCTTGGTCCTGGAGATAATATGAATGTTGGGGTATAGATTATTTAATGTTTAATCTCAGTTGGAAAGTATGTGCAGCTTTGCTCTTTTCTTCTTCAAATTTTCTGGTTGCATGTGTTTTTCTAGAGAATTTGTTTTCAGCAATGTCTGTTTTGCATAATTTTAGTACGATCTTTCAAGCTTGAATAATAACCTTTGGTTCTGAGTCTTGAATTCAACAGCTTCTTTTGCATGTTATTTTTCTACCAATTTGTATCACTTTCCAGAGCACAGAACTGTTCTGATATCTTAATTTTGCCTCTTGAGAATAAAATAGAATTTTTTTTTTTTTTGTACTGAAGATGATGACTTTTTAAGTAATAAAAGTTAACCGTGTTACCTAATGAGCGCCTACTACTTTCTGGCATTTACCGGCTAATCTATTCCCCCATGCTACCTCTTAAAATACTTTTAAGTTGGCATCGGTAAAATAATGATAGGGCATTGTTTCTAAAATTTAAAGTTTTGCACATGGCACCTACAATTGTTTCTGTTGATGCTCTTATTCTTTCTTCCCTTTGCAATGTTGTTAAGTTCTACATTTGTGTTACTGTGAGTGTGTGGTTTCATTCCTTTGGTGTTAATGCTAGTCTCATTGTTATCATATAGGAGGCTTGCTAAAAACCATTTGACATTTAACAATATTTATGTGGATCAGCGTAGTTATACTCTTTGTCACAGGACTAGACTTTGTTTTTGTTGATTAACTATCCATGTCGCTCATCTGTGCTGTATTTTTCTTTTTACTGCAGCTGTGAAACTGTCTCGCAAGCTTTCAACCTCTCTGTCAGCTGAAGGTAAAGGTAACTAGTGCTAATCTTAGCACTTTTAGGCGTTCCATGTTCAACACGCTTGGCCTAGAACCACATGTAAGTGTTTTATGTTGCTTTAAATTGCCTATTTTACTGCGTTTTTTTTTTTTAAATGAGGATGTGGGGTGGGATAGTCATTGACTTCAGTTCAAACTTCAAAAGGAAAAAGTATTCCATTTCTTTCAATATTTTCAATCTGATTTTTTCAATGTAGTATCACCTTTTACTGCAATACATTGTTCCTTATCATTATTTGCCACTGGCGAGTGCAATTGATGCAACGTTTCACTTGCATCTGTTTTCATTATTGTTTGCTGTTTGTTAAAGCTGACAATTTCACTGGCCTATTATTTTGTTTAGTTTTTTTAAATTTTTCAATCATTAGCTTGGCATTTGATGTTTATTTGCTATCTATGTAAATGCAATCATGAGCACATCGCACTTTTTATTTCTCTTTGCTCTTGTAGTACACTCACAAAATGGTTTCTTTATTGTTCTTCAAGTAAAAATTGTGCAAGTTATCATGGAAACTTAAGATACTGACTTTGTTTTTCAGGTATGACCACGGTCCCCAGTGCCCGTTTCATTGATTTCACCCGTTCTACATCACTGGATGATTCTGATTTGCTTTCCCTTACCCATTGGTCCAATGCGTCCATTCATATCACTGAAAATCCTATATCTGAAGCTGTTGCTTGTTGAAGTCGTAATTATTTGTTCATGTCTTAACACAGCTGCTTATCACTTTAAAAACTTGAGGGCTTTTGATGATTTTGTATGCTCAAACAAGAGCCTGCACAAGAAAAGAGTTCTCTCATGAACTTGTCCACTGCCTCTTAAAAATTTGGGAAGTGCAATTTGACACACTTTCATGTACGCTTATCTGTAAAGATTTTAAAATTATTTTTTAGTCCTGCTTTAAGAATTGACAAAGCACTCCCCTTGGTTTTGGTTGTGAACACTTCATGAACTTGATTACCATATCCATTACTTTTTAAGCAATTGTATCAATTTATTGCAGTTTACAGAAAAGAGAAGCAATCTGTACTGTGAACATATTTTAACCAGACATTCCTAAGGGAAGAAATCTTTTAATTTTTAGGAAAAAAAAAATGAAATCAGAAAAAAATTACATGATTGCAATCAGGACAACTGGTTTGCAATTGAAGGAAAACAAGTATGCTTCGGACAAATGGGATGCCCCCGGAAATAATCTGGCTCATTTGAACTGTAATGTATCGTACCTAATTGATAAGGAGAGAAGCTTTACACTTCTCAACAGAGATAGTGCATATCTGTTTTCAACTAACTTTAATCTCCATTTTAAAAAAAATTCAGTGCAATATTTTTTTTGTAAGTTTTATGAACCAAGGGCGCCTTAGTGCATGGAAACTATCCAAAACACGGAGTTTTAATCAAATCCACAAAAAATTATGATAATTTAGTGAGATCACTTAAAGTTTGCTCTGTACTTTAGTACTTCTCTCTAGTCAATTTGCAATAATGAGATAATTGCAAAGTTGTCAGTAACACGTTTATGTTTTTATATTTTGATAATCCAGTAGTGATTATTAATTCATGGAGGAAGTTAATGCTATGTCTCATTGATCTAAAAGACAATTTTTTAAAGATTGTATTTTTTTCTGTATTATATTATTGGAAGGGTTGATTCTCTATCATGGTTAGAATTAAAATTGGATGTGAATTTAATTTCACTTTGATAACCAATATTTTTGTAGTAAACAGGAAAATATGTACTGTCATGAAATTATATTTTCAGTTTCTGACAATATAAATTTGAATGTAAGAGGTGCCACAACCATCGGACCAATTGCACTCAAGTGTTCTTGGAATGTATTACCTAGCAATTAGAAAGCAACATATCGCTCATTAAGATATTGAAATGTATTTAAGTTTAAGGTATGATCTAGGTATCCTCCTGAGAGTCAAAGAAATAATGATATGCAAGCTTATTCATTATAAGCAGTATTCATAAAATGTGTCCAGTCACATTAAACTTTTCATTTTCATGCTGCCTATCATGTAGTAGTCATTTAAAAAAAATTATTATCCATTCAGCCTAGGTTTTCCTCACAATAGAATGCTATGGATTGTGTATCAAAGTGCTGGCCTTCACACAAAATTCACTTTAATGTATAAACTCTTGGAGGCGTAAAAGTTATTGTAGTGTAAGTGAAACCCTTGAAAATCTGCATTGTCTGTGATCTCATTGTTTGTATTGATTGACACAAGAAGAAGGTGGGAATGGAAAAAAGTAAAATAAAGTATGAGATCATTCTGTATATTGTGCTTTGAAAACGTCAAGTTTGTAGGCTTATGAGCTGTGGTTGCCTATCCAGTAAAATGTCTTAATAAGAAAAACTCTTAAATTATTTTATCCCATCATTTCTATTTTTAATAACGCAATTCATTGTTGTAGAAAACTGCATATTTTTTCCTTAACAGAATAGATCAGATAAACACGCATGACTCACGCCTGCAAATCTTTTGAGTTGGGCAAAGTTTGCTGAATCCGGCAGCTCATTTCTTGTGAAAGTGCAGCCTCCCTCAAAATCTTCACAACAAAATAAATGCATTACATACATCACTTTTATTTATATTGTAAAATAATTTCTCATTCAACTGAGTTACCTTTAAGTGGGACTCCATTGATGCTAAAGCGTGGTCAATCCAGTCCATACGCTGAAAATGATGCCGACTAGGAGAACATCCATGTCTTGTTACCAAAGCTAGGTTTGTGACAGCAAGTGCCAAAGCTGCAGTTCGTGCCTCCAGCAAGCGTGGATCAAGGGGTGGATACATAGACCTTACCACGTCATCAACCCTTACTGAAATCTGTCTTGCAACCTGGAACCAGTACAAGGAATAAATTTAAATCCAAGTTAGTACATTTTTTTAGGTAATTATCCAAGCATGTTCATACATCCATGATTTGGGATCCTATTTTGTGATTGGTGAGTGGGCCCATAGCAAGAGCAGCCAAACGCTCTGTGAGCTTGTGACATGCTCGGAGGACTGCCAGAGTGTGGGGAACCAAACCAGTTGCATCATCAACCCATTGTTTGTCAGCTAAAATCTCCTTGATGCCAGGATGCAAACAGACATCTCCCAGTTCAAGTTCTGCGTCGGCCTCTATCAAATGAATATCAGGCCTGAAATCACAAATTTGAATTCACTATCATTATGTATCGGACCTAGTTTGTTTTTTGCTATTAATTTTTTTCTATCACAACACATAGTTTAATTTAAAGAATTACAATTTACCGAGTATCAAAGCCATTACACTTGTCTAAATGAAGCCCACAAACGCCATTATTGTACAGCTTTTGCCAACATAACATGACGAGGGCAATCAGAGCACCCACAAACACAGCAGCAAGCACTCCTATAGCTACTACTACCACTGTTTCCATTCCAGTTGTTCGACTTGATGGTACAGCAAAAACTGTAACACTTGGACTAGCTCTGAAAATTAAATCACATATGTTCATCTGAAATATTTTAATTCATCAATTTGAGAAAGAATGTTACTATTTAAGGAAACCTGAAGTGCTTGTGTGTTTTTTAATCATTGGCATTTTTATGAAGATTACCTTTCTGAGGAGAAGTTGAACATTTGACCACAACTAACAGTCCAAAGAAGGAAAATTGATGGAATGACCAGTAGTTGTTTTGCCCCCCACATACACACAAGAAACAAGAGTCAAATTTTAAAATTTATCATGTACGAGTTAAACTTTGGAAACATGGTTAAGTGTTCAAGTCAACAGGTTCCAAATATCCAGTAAACTATATGGCATTTAACTCAATTTTGTAATGTAAGTGTTTGATCAAGGTTTAAAATGAAATGACCATTAACTTTAAATTTTTCTCATCTTCTCATAACTTTCTTGAAAAAATACGTTATAGCGCATCGAACCAAAGATACGTGCGACGTATATTATTGAAAAAGCTCGGCAACTAGAGTACCGAAACCGAAACGCCCATTCCAGGCAAGTCAGGCCAGCGACCTTGAGCCTAGGCATCGCCTGTCAGCAGGCTCATAATCAGAGTGAATAAAATGTCACAATGAAGTAAAAGCACACGTCATAAATAAGTTGAGAGAAAGAAACCTGTTTAAATTCAAAGAGAGACGCCCACTTCCAATTGGTAAAACGAGGATCAGCAAACGCAGTTTGGGTTGAATTTTGCCGGGCTATGGTTCGTCAACCTTCGTCCGTTTCCGCTCTTGTCGTCTGCTCGGAAATTGACACCCCCACCCCCTCTCCTCCCCCACTCCCACTCAGTGCGCACCTCGCATGTTGTTGTTGTTGCCGTTGATGTTGATTTGTGAACCTGTGTTTGTGAACTTTTGCCGCTCTATGCTCTATATACTTAGAGGCCCGACCCACATATTCCGCAAGATTAACCTTCATGTGGACAGCATGTGCATATTCACTCACGGAGGTAAAAGGGATTAATTTTGGAAGCCATTCGGTTCATATATTCAACTACTATAGTATTTATACGAGTCGTGGCATAACTTTAGTCTAATCATTTGGGTTGCTATGTTTTTATCTTTGGCCCTGTTAACTATTTGAAATCAGTTTAATTTTCTACTGAAACACAGTCAGTCTGTTCCTTTTACACTTCTTACTGAACATGTTGCTGATAGCTGAATCAGTGTTAAGCAGGTTAACCTGTGTATGTATGAATATCAAGTAGAATTATTTTGCCAGTGGAAAAAGCTAGCCTTTTTTCCTTTTTATTATCATTTCACAAATTAATTCACTTTTAGACCAGCATTTCACTTCTAATTAAAATTACTCAAAACACAAATTTAGAAAATTTCAATTGAAAGTGTTACAAATCTTAAGTGCAGAGGAATTTGAGCCACTTTTTCAGCTATTAACAAAATATACATCATTCAACTTTCATGTTCCTTTCACTGTTTCATTTTTGTTAAAGGTTTAACGTGACACAACTAACTGAAGAAACCAGGCATGCGGTTCAACAAGCAGGAACTTGTTACCCTGGCTACACAGCCAGCTCATAAATTTGATAAAGAAGGAGTTCTTTTACTACGGGAAAGGCAAGATGGCTTTTTCAGGCGGGCAGAGAGTGAGTAAATTTTGAAACGTTTGTGTTTTTATTTTAATTTTATTACATTTTAATTGGTTGACTCTTTGCATTGTGTAAGTATTATTGATTTGCCTATTAGATTGATAGATTATGTGATTATTCTGAACTGAATGTTATTTCTTTATGCATTGTGCAAGTAAGTTTAACATAGGCATAGTTATCCTATTTTGTCAGTTGACAAGTTTTCCTTCCTTTGACTTCTACTTGCCTTAAATACCTCTATACAAAATAAATCCAAGCTTGATAGTTAAATATTGTGAATACATTGTGCATATATAGATTTGTACAGTATTGTAGTATATTGTGCTTGTACAGTTTCATAGTTTAAAATTCAATCCTTTATACTATACTTACTTTTAGTTCTAGGTTTACAATTAATTTTCAGAGCAGATATAGGTTTTGCAGTCACATTGGAACATGATGGGTTTACCAGGTTGATGCTGTTTTCTCACAAAAAGTCAAGCTTCCAAAACAATAAACATTGTCAGAGTTTCAGTTTTACAAATGGATCTTCAAACCCGTTTTAAGAAATTAAGAAAGAAATATATTTGCTTTTATGGCTCTGGGTTCTCACTAATGTGGGCTGGAAATACTGTATCCTACTAGCTTTCACAAATAATTTTAACATGGTGATGGCCTCATCTTGTGTTGTGTCGCGGCTTCTAACTTAAAATTTTCAGGTTCTGAAAAAGACAACAAAAGAGTCAAAAGAGCTAAGAGTTTGCGAGATCTTAGTTGCTATGGCAGTAGCAGCAGCAGGGACAAGAGCAAGAGCAGCAAAGATGTGAAGTATAAAGGTACTTGGACCCCTGTTTTTGTGCCCTTAAGCACACTTCACCAACCTCAGATTTAGTCAAACTCACTCATCACTTTTTGTTACCAACCCCACAAGATTGCTCATTTGAAACCAGATTTGATTCAACAATTTTCTAAAACTTTTGTGATTTTTATGATATCTATTGTTAATAATATGAAAAGAGCTATATTATCTTAAGTTAATAAACCTTATGTTGCTGTTGGGCTTGTGCCTGGTTTCATTTGATACCAAAATTGTGGTATTTTGATAACTCACTAAATCAGGGGTGCTTTACATATATGGTGGCATTTCATTTTTCAGAAACTTTCTTTCATGAAATAATGATGTTCTCTTTCTTTTCTTCTCAACGAGTGTGTAAAGCACCAAGGTGCACTTTGTGCGCAACTAACATTATGATTCTTTCCTCATTTCATTCTAACACTTGCTTTGAACTGACAATACATTTTTAAGAGAGCTTGCATATTCATTATGAGGTACGAAAATGCTTGATTAAATCTCACTTGTACACAATATGGTACATCACACTTCCATTTTTTTTTTTTATTTTTTTTTTTTAGATGTATTCTGTAGTTTTTGTATTTATTCTGAACGTTTGTAGATTAGCCTAATGCACGCCACTGTGTTTGATCTCCTTTTACTTTCATTCAAAATATATTCTTGTTGTTGTCTTTGCTTTTCTTTAGAATTTCCCCTACTTGGTGTAAAATGTATGGAATGGGAATTTAATTTGTTTAGTTGTCTGAGCTTACCCTTTTAGTTTGCTTTTTTAGAATTGTCTGACTTGACTTGTATCATGATGCAGTTATGCCAAATGTATTTATTATTGGAATTTTCTGTAAAAGTCTTTGGATTTACTGTAACTTGTTATTCAATACACCTACCAAAACAGAATTGTAATTATTATTTTGCAGTCAGCCTTGAACGTTGGTGCCGCCTTAGAGGGAATCTCCTTTTCTATTTCAAAACTTGTGATCAGTGGTCTGAGCCCTTGGGGGTCCTAGTCCTAGAGCAGTGTGTTGTTCAAATTGATAGTCCTGCAACCACACCACCTGATGGCCCATTTGGTTTTAGCTTAGGTAAGTAAGAGCTTAGATGGATGCTATGTTTCTCACAAATAGTGCATTATTTGTGTACTGACCCAACCTTTCTAGTTTGGGAAGGAGGTCTTCGACAACACCTGGCAGCCCGCTCGGATGGCGAACGTGCTTCATGGCTCAAAGCTGTTGAAACTGCCAGCTACCGAAATGTTCGTGCAACTTTTATCCGATTACAAAAAATGCTGGAGACACGTAGAGACCATAATCCTGATCTTGACATTGCCATGTGGAGATTGCGGTGTGGAGTCATTCTTGGTATGTGTCGAATAGTTTTTGTAAGAATTCTTTTGTAAAGTCCAAGTCATCTTCATTTTGAATGAACTTTTTCTGTTTAGATCCCTGCGAATTACCAATCTGTGAAGTCTCACTTGCTTGTGATAATCTGTTATGTGATGCTAATGGGCGGCCACCAAATGCTGTTTTATTAGTGCATGTGTACATTCCATCAGATAGGGCTTGGGTCAGGTATGCAAGGACTGAGGTTGTAGAGGTAAGGGTTCTTTTTACAATGTTCATGCAATGCATTTATTTCTAATCAATCATCGTGCTTCATAATTTTTGTACATACTCTATTTACAGCGCAGCAGTAATCCAAGTTTCCTGATAACTGTAACCTTCCGAGTCTCTGATGCCTTGGATAATGATACCAGAGTTAGGGTCACAGCATATGATGTGCGAGAATCAGTCTCCCATACAGCTCTTCCTCTGGGCTGTGCATTAATTTCTTTACGTTCTCTGGTTGGAAATAATTGCTCAATGGGTGCTGAGGGTGGAAAACTGAGAGTGGCCCTTCGATCTCTAGCAGGCACAACTGTTGGTTTTGTCAGTATGAGTGGTTACCGTCTGGAAAGAGATGATCACCTTGGTGGCTCAAATGAATCCACTCCATGTCGGCAACCGCAAATCAGAGGCCCAGTAAGTCAAACAGCAACTTATTTTGCTTTACTTAAATATGCTCCTAATTTTTGTTTGACTACATCTTAAATTATTTTTCAATTTTTTGCAGGCCATGATGCATCGAAGGTCTCATTCACTCCCACCCAGATTAGGGTGTAGACTGAAATTGCCTCCACATGTTCATATTAATCAGCTATTTGCAAATCCTGTCATACAAACCTATCGTTTCCATTCTGGCTTGTGTGGTGATATTTTTGTATCAGAACTTATGTCTGAAAGTAAACTTTGCTTTGCATTTCCCTGCCAATTACTGTAAGTGTTTAAGTGTAAGTATGATGTTGCTGACTCCAATGGTTCTGTGATGTGCTTACCTTGTCTTATCCTTCTACAGAGCTCTGTGGATTCAGGAGGAAAAAGAACTATTACAAGAAGTGGCTGGCATGGGTGAGTTACGAGAACCATGGCATTCTAGACAGTTGCAGCTCCTTGACAGACACCTTCAACTCCTGCACCTTTACAGTCAAGCTCAGGAACATCTCTTAGCGCATAAAGGTATTGATGGCTACCGTTAAATAATACCTTGTATTTCATTATTTGTTTTTCTTTCTCCTTTTTTAATGTTAATTCTGTCTTCTTTTTATGACCATAGGTAGCTTTTTAAAACCTTCATCTAGAAAGCAAGATAGATCTCTTGAATTTGCTCCTGTTAACTTAAATTTGCACCGAATGTGGGCTCAGAGTGATACACTTGGGAAGGCAGGCATGTATGACATAATAACAGTGGGAGCCTTCACTGCACACTCACATCGATCCAAAAATGGAGGGCTTTTAAAGTAAGTAAAATCTTCAAATTGATGTTGTTGTTTTTTGTGTTTTTTTGTTTGTTTGTTTGTTTGTTTGTTTTTTGTTTTTTTTATCTTTGTAAGCATTCCTAGTAGGATTTTTCATATCTTTTTTTACATTTTTCAGGCTTGTTCAACAGCTAAAAGAGTCACCTTCTAAGGGTACATGTCAAGGCACAAGTAAAATGAACATGGCTAGGGATGCTATCCAGGTAAGTTATCACCCTGCTACGGTATTACTTACATTATCAGTACAAAGTTGCATAGACAAATCTTAGATACAAATAAAACAAATAAAATATTTATCTGCTACAGGCAATTAAGCAACTACGCCGAGAGGTTGTAGAAGGAATGAGAGGTCTAGTAAGATTAGCTGCTCTCAAACAAACTGTTGGGATGTTACCTATATGTGAAGATATGATAACCAAGGTTTTTTACATTTATTGTCTACATTTTGTGATACTCCTAGATTTACTTAATTACGCCAAACTAACAATTTAATGATTTTGTTATAGACTCGTGCTCTTTTAAGCCTTTGGGATTCTGGTTTGGTTGAGGAAGCTTTAGCATTTGTTGATGAATATAAAGTTGCTCCTCCAGGACCACCTGAAGAAGATGATTCATCTGAAGATACTGGAGCTCATGACAGTTCTACTGAAAGTGGACAAATTAATCTCAACATTACAAGACCTGCACAATTATCACCATTCCGTCGTATAACTCAACAGCTTCATTTTGAGCTCAAGTTAGTCTTTTTTTTCTTTTTTCCGAGCAAGCGTTGAAAGTGTTGACAGTTACCTTTTGCCAAATTATAGAAGTAGAGAAAAAATCTTTCTGACTCTTGAATTTTGCGGATGAATTCCAAGAGCCACCAAGGTATACGCAAAATATATCTACTCTAAATTGTCTCAATTTTCTCTTATTCAGGTCACCAGATGTAGATGTCTTAGCAACACCTGACTCTCCTCGTTGTACCCGCAATTTTTGGGATCTTTCTCGCTCTTCATTAAAGAACAACAATGGCACAGATA
The DNA here is from genome assembly GCF_000697945.3 of Frankliniella occidentalis. Classification (NCBI taxonomy): domain Eukaryota; kingdom Metazoa; phylum Arthropoda; class Insecta; order Thysanoptera; family Thripidae; genus Frankliniella; species Frankliniella occidentalis. Next base: position 1,428,689 of record NW_026267144.1, on the reverse strand, counting down.
CTGTTTCCGAAAACCAATTTGTGGCATTTCCTGATGCTGAAGATGATAATGACCTGAGGGATGATGTGAATGGATCTGTTCCTAGCCAAGATAATGAGACCAATAGAAAATTTGCAGAGAAAACTATTGGCGACAGCGCTGAAGACTTGCTCTCCAGAGAAACAGATGAAGCATTTGATCAGTTGGAGAGTAAATTGGGAGTCGAGTACGCGGATGGAAGTGCAGACTGTTTGGACATTGTGGATGAAGGAAATTCTGACAGTACAGACTGTCCGAGTAGTCGGCGCTGGTTCTTGGATACTCGAGCCATGTGCTCATCTCCCTCAGCAAATTACTACAAACCAACTGAAGAACCTGAACCATGGGATCTTACTCAATTGAATATTGAGGCAAGTGTAATGTGTCTTGTGAGCAAAGTAAAATTTTTGTGTGGACGATGCAGTTCTCCTGCTGTACGATTACGGTCGTCAGGAGTAGTTGCTCGGTCTCAAAGCTTAAGAGGAAGTTCATCTCAAGCGCAAGGTATAGTTCTGAAGGACTTTGTTTTTCTGTTTTTCTGTTTTCTTGAGAGGCTGGAAGTGGTAATGTGAACATGGTTAATTTTCTCATCAGGTGGGAAACCATCTACTATCTCCAAACAATTGTCAGAAAATCCTAATCTGTATGTATCTTCCTGCTTTTTGCTGTGTCTTTCTTATATATATTCGTCAGTGACAATAACTATCCTGTGTTTTGTACACTGCCCTATTTTGTGCAGTGAGCAACCTAATGAAGAAGCCTCTAATGGACCAAAGGTTCGAAATAAGTTTACTGAAGGGTTGGACCTTGGTACAATGTCTGACTGGGTGTCAGAGTTACGACCCTCGATGAGAAAATTAAGAGCAGCAATGGATGGGTTACTGAAGACAGCAAGGCTGATGCATTCAGCTTTCCGGACTCGACAGGATCCCAGGGCTGCTCAGAGGGAATGTAATGTCCGATACAGGAGAGATGTGTGTTTTTCTCAGGCAGTGAGTAGATTTTACTTTTATTAAGCTTGGGTCGTTTACATTTTATATTGTCATACAGTTAATACATCTGTTTGTTTTTACTCTCAGCTCACTGCTTTAGTAACAGCTTTATTGGCAAAATTATGGTGTCAGCGACCTGACCCTTCTTTCCTACTTGTGTTGTCAACATTAGGCCCTATAGCTGCGTTTGAAGGATTGTTGTCATTACATGGCCATGAGTTAGATATGTGGGGAGACATGGTAGTTGCAGTTGAAGACCTTAGTACTGTGACATTCACTCTTGTTCATTCATCATCAACTTCATCAAATTCTCTAAAACATAGAGGTCCTCATTCAAGTGACAGGTATCTGAATCTCAGTAAAATATTGCTGTATGAATTCCTATTGTCCTGATGTCAAATTTCCTTGATGCTCAAACTGTAATTTTTTTTGCAGAGTGGGGCCGACATCAGCTCCTTTGCCGCGAGTTATGGGATCGAGGGCAGCCCTAACTGTTTTGTTACCGGTGCCTGATGTTGTGCTGTCTCAGTTACCACATCTAAGTGCCTCTAGGTCTACTCAACAGCAATCATGTAGAGGACCACTATCTTTTAAAGTCACTCCTGTATTCTTCAACATTGGTATTAATGAACGAGCAACATTATCTGAAAGTCTAGGGCAGACAGCACCTCAACACCAGTCAAATCTTGATAACTTCAGTCGCCTTCATGCATACTTTTTACGCTACAGGAAGTTAAAACAACTATCAGATCACCAACCACAAACTTCTAGGAGAGGGGGTAAGAAGTATACAATGCATTAGAAGTGACATCAAAAATCTAATTATCTACCTTTTACTCATACATTCTTTCTGGTCTCCAGTTGGACTCAGTCAACGTGCTCTGATAATGTTGTTTGATAAACTTCATGGGTCTGTCCACAGTAAAGTCAGCAAAAATGTTGAGGTACTTCAATTGGTATCTCGAATAACAGTAGCGATGCAAGGTTTGTATAACATGTCACTACATTATACAATGATATAGATTATTTTATTTTGTATTTTACCTATACCAACTATGCATCTTTGGTTCTATGTTATCTTCAGGTTTGCGATTTACAAGCTGCAAAAGTGCTAAAGATCGAACTGGTATGTCTGTGACATTGGAACAAGTTAATACATTGATTCATGGCTATGACTTGGCAGAAACAGAAGTGCAGAGAGCTCTTGATTGTATGCGGAGGTAAGTTACATTTATCTACACTTCTTTTCTAAACGTTTTGTACACTGTAAAATAGCATGTCTACATTGTATAGCCCACTTTTAACTTTTTTTTTTACACATCTACAGTGAAGGATGCCGGAGAGAAAACACGTACAAAAACATTGGAGTTCGGAAGTATGCATTTAGTCAGTTGGGGCTTAGCTCATATCCGAAACAGTATAGACCACCTCCGGGAACATATGGTTCAGGGGAGACGTAAAACTTTGAGAACCAGAACCAAGTGCCAAAATGATCAAGCTTAATGTGAAAAATCGTACATAGTTCAACAAGATTTTTTTTCCCATTTTTTTTTTCTGTTAATGTATGAGGTAAGATAGGTACTGAATAATTGGAGTTAGTGGATTCAATCAGACTCAATCACAGAAAATGCAGACGATCTTGCATTATTTCCCTTTAAAAATTAAAAAAATGATAAAAAAGTAGAGATGTTGAAAACAAGTACCTAGATTAGTGTTAGTGTACTTATTAATTTATGTTCAAATTTACAATACTGACAATGTTTTTAGAAAATTATCATCTTAAAAGTATAGGTTTATGAATTGTTACTTATTTTATTAATATTCTATCTTGTTAAGTATTTATAGGTATAACTAGCTCATGTTGTATGTGATGTAAACTTATAAAGGCTTTGATCAAGTTGTGTCAGAACATTCACAGTTCAAGAGTTAAGTTAAAGTCAGTATGTTTGGTGTTCAGAACTTTAAAACGTTTCCATTACAATGCATCAAATCGTACTATACCAAATAGTAAAAGAAACACATCTTTCATCTTCAATTTTTTACCCATATTTTCCGAATATAGAGTTCCAGAAGAAACAATTAACAATTTCTTTATAGCTGATGTCTGGGTGCATATGTGTTGCTTGAACTTTGTACCTAGTTAAAAGTACAGAGGGACCTATACTGTGTGCTTGACTTGAACATTTTGAAACTTTAACTGTTCTTGTACTTATTTTTCCTAGATAGTTTTAGAAGATTTGAACAAATTTTTGTAGAGTGAGTGATTTAGTTTATGTTATGTCAATGTGATAACTGAACTTTGACCATTAGACCTTAGGCATTAGCATATTATTTATTTTTTGTAGCACAACAAATTTGAGCACATCTCTTTTTAACATTCTTAACTTTACAAAACAAAACAAAAAGTCATTCAGATCATTTGAGCAAATTGCATAGACTCTTAAATTTCACACATTCTTGGTATCTCTAGTGCCAAACATTTGGACTTGCTTTATTAGATTTTTTGTAAGCTTTACTTTGGGAAAGAAAAAGAAAAAAAACAGCCTATCCAAAACCAAAATTGACCAGATGGTATCTAAAAGAGAGAAAGCTCATTGAGCTTTATTATTAGATTGTACATTGTATTTTATTATACATTGTCATCCATCACACTGAGAAAATTATATTCTACTAGTAGTTAATAATTAGGTTAAAGTAACCTGAAGAAAAATTGTAACCCCTTAACATATCTCTCTTAAACAACGTCTTGTGATTCATTTTGTGCCAATTCATTATTTGCAACCATCAGTATTCATGATAAAAATAAATTGAAAATAATATACCAGTACTGTTAAAACGAATTTTGTCAAAGTGCCACTTAAACATCTTAAGCAGAGCAAAATCTGCCATATATTGTCCAAAGGTTTCCATTGTTGATAACAAATAAATCATCTTTGGTGTTAAAAATACAAACAATAGTGAGCGACATGTATCTTTGCCACCATACTTACCTCTTTAAACCATGTGAGAACGTTGACCTATGGGTTCCCTACTACTCGGACAGCCCTGTGGGTTTTTGTGAAAAATAATAATTAAAGAAAAATACTGTCAGCGAGCCAATATAGATAAGTGGTGGTGGAACGGTCCGCCTGAGTGGTAGGCAACCCATCGCTCACTCCCATCTCCAAAAAAGAAAGCCTGGTAGAATTTTTCTCCTCATAAAAAAGAAAACTTCTACTGTAAATACACGTCGTTCTTGCAGCTTCTAAATCACTGGTAATCTGATGACGGATATCTAGTTTCCCCCTGCGGGAAGAGGGTGAGAGGTGAGGAGGAGGAAAACTAACTGTATAGACATTCGTCATTATGTCAGATTACCAGTGATATTTAATGACGTGAGAAGAGTTTTTCTTTTTGTTGTAATTCAAGCAATTCTACAAACAATACTCGTTCTTGTTACCTCGTATGGAATGAAAGAGGAAGGAAAATGGGAAAGAACGAGAAACATTGATTTCTCTCTGTGCTTTGTTGCACCATGGTGCACGAGAAGAGAAGAGAATAGTCTGGCGACAGTCTACACTTCAGTGAACATGTTTATGACTGGGGTGGGCTTCCACGTAGCCCGGCGGGAGCACCAGCTCCGTGTAGGTTTCAGTCTGGCGGTAGCCCCCTTCTGGTATGGGCCCGTGGACTATGGTCACCGGCTGTATCGGAGGGTAGGCAGGCTCCAACGGGCCGGCCACGGCCTCGTCGACATCGGCCTCGCCGTCCGTCTCGGCCCCGAGACTGTCCGGGCTGAAATCAGAAGAGAGAGCGGAGCACTCAGGTCCCTGTTTGTAGCTACACGGTTGTAGCTGAAAACGGCTCGGCCATATGCAGCTTTATTTCCCATAGTAAAGAACGTCAGAACACACACAACAACAGCCTCATTGGTTCAGTTCGTAGAGCGCTCACTCCGTAGTCTGATGGTCGCTGGTTCAAATACTCAGAACTATATTCACCGTTTATCCAGCATCCGAATTAATTGACCACGCCTCCAGCTAGATGGCGTAGTGGACCTAACCGACCACCTACTCAGGAGGTGCCACAAAAAATGAGAAAAAGTTCGCCCCGACCGGGTGTCGATCCCTTGCCCGGCAGTGTCCAGGAAACCAAGTCTCAGCACGCCCGCCACTCGGCTAACAGCTCTACCTGTCGTCCGCGTTGCAGAACTTGCTCCCGCTCTACAGGTCCTTGTTCTTTCGTAAAGTAGGCGGTCAAGTCCACCTCCTCATCGCGCTGATGCCCGGGTCGGATAACACGGAAAATGGTCAAGAAATGCGCGCCCGGCGCGCCTTGAATCTCAAATTCGGCCGTTCCTTGACTATTTCCCGTGTTATCCGACCCGGGCTTCAGCGCGACGAGGAGGTAGACTTGACCACCTACCTTACGGAAAACCAAGGACCCGTAAAGCGGCACCAAGTTCTGAGACGCGACCGACAGGGGGAGCCGATAGCCGAGTGGGGAGCGTGCCGGGGCTTGGTTACCTGGACACTGCCAGGCGAGGGATCGACTCCCGGTCGGGGCGAACTTTTTCTTTCTACGAACTGAGCCAATGTTGCATGGCTAAAGCTAATCTTCGCTGTGGCTCACACCTGTAAACACACGGCCGGCGGAGCAGGGGACAAAAGTTCGCCCCGACCAGGAGTCGATCCCTCGTCCGGCCGTGGCCATGGGACCAAGCCCCGGCACGCTCGCCACTCGGCTGTCGGCTCCTCGTCTCGTCGCAGAGTTCAGAACTCCGACCTGCTTCACGGGGTTTGTTCTCCCGTGGGAAGGCGGTCAAGTCCACCTCCTCGACGCGCTGCAGCCCGGGTCGGATAACACGGCAAATGTTGAATGAACGGCCCTCCGCGCGCCTTGAATCTTGAATCAGGACGTTTCTTGACCATTTTCCGTGTTATCCGACCCGGGCTTCAGCGCGACGAGGAGGTGGACTTGACCACCTACCTTACGGAAAACCAAGGACCCGTAAAGCGGCACCAAGTTCTGAGACGCGACCGACAGGTCGAGCCGATAGCCGAGTGGGGAGCGTGCCGGGGCTTGGTTACCTGGACACTGCCAGGCGAGGGATCGACTCCCGGTCGGGGCGAACTTTTTCTTTCTACGAACTGAGCCAATGTTGCATGGCTAAAGCTAATCTTCGCTGTGGCTCACACCTGTAAACACACGGCCGGCGGAGCAGGGGACAAAAGTTCGCCCCGACCAGGAGTCGATCCCTCGTCCGGCCGTGGCCATGGGACCAAGCCCCGGCACGCTCGCCACTCGGCTATCGGCTCGACCTGTCGGTCGCGTCTCAGAACTTGGTCCCCCTTTACGGGTCCTTGGTCTTCCGTAAGGTAGGTGGTCAAGTCCACCTCCTCGTCGCGCTGAAGCCCGGGTCGGATAACACGGGAAATAGTCAAGG
>NW_026267144.1:1410691-1414354 GCF_000697945.3 Frankliniella occidentalis | reverse complement strand
TATAAAAAGAAATTGAAAGTGCAGCCAATAGATGCTACAATAGAATTTAATTAACGACATGCCAATTTGTCAATTTGTTGTATCAATAAAATAAAAGGTGGGAGTAATTTAAATGCTACTCTCCCTGTCATAAGAGCGTCAATTATGATCAATTGCACTGGAAATCCTTTCTCAAATAATAAAAGTTCATGAAACCATAAGCATGTCAAAAATGGTTGAGTGAATAGATAAACTAGTCCACGAAGTGGTCTTTCAGGTACTTCATCATACCAAATGTGCGGAAACGTTTCACTTTGAATACTTTCATCATCTGGTCATCACAGATGGCATACTGCTTGTTCTTGGGGTCCTGCAAGACAAAGGATTTGAAATTAAACTCATGGCATTGTTTAGAAGGTAAGTTATCACTAACAGTGAAAGCACTTACATAAAGGTTGCGTTCCTTGATGATGGCCCACACTTTCTTCACTACCTCAGGTCGTGCCATGGTTTCAGAGCCAACAACAGCAGCCAGCTCAGGAGACAGGTTGTACACCTTGGTGAAGCCACCACCACCTCCCTTCTTGGCCTATAAAAAACAAAACCATAAGTTAAAGACTAATAATACAGTACAAATAGGACTAGGAATATGAATACTTACACCTGCAGCAGGAGCCTTCTTGGCAGCAGCCTTCTTCTTAGGCTGCTTCCAGTCGTCATCACTGTCATCTGATCCCTTGGACTTCTTGGCAGCAGCAGCGCCCTTTGCACCTCCCTTTTTGGGTGATGCCTTCTTCTTAGGGCTGTACTCCTCATCACTTGCCTCATCATCATCTTCACTCTCGCTGTCACTTCCCTTCTTTCTCTTGGCGGGCTTCTTGGCAGGAGCTCCTCGCTTCTTGGGCTTCTTTTCTTCTTCAGATTCTTCCTCCTCCTCCTCTTCCTCTTCTTCTTCCTCCTCGTCATCATCATCTTTGTTCTCGTCCTGTTTTAACTGGAGGCACTCCATCACAAGATCATCAACCTCCTTTTTACTGGAACAGAAGAAATTCTGATAAGTACCTGGTAGTCCAAAAATAATAGTTAGAGCAGGTAGTTCTCTGCTTACCGTTCTGAGAGATCAATATCCAGCTTCTTTTCAATCTGAAGGCGGACCTTCTTGGCCGATGTGGTGTTCAGGTCAGCATCCTTAAGGATGGCTGTAATGAAAATAAAAGTTAAAGAATCAGAGGATATGGTATGTGAGATAATAAAGCAGAGTGAGCTGGGAATAAATCTCCAATCAATATCAGTAATAAGGGGATTTTTGTCAAATTATGTTCCAAAAATTGGGGAAAAAATGGAAAAAAAGCTTTAAGGAAATAAAAACGGTTATTTGAAAAGAAGAAATCTAGGGTAACAGTCTTTAAGAAATAGAAAAACCAAAGTTCTGGTGTATAACAATAAATCAAAATAACCAACTGTTATGACACAGACAAAGAGCATCACCATCACCCTGTACAAGATTTTTCTGACCCTTCAAGATTAAGCTACTGTGGAATTAAGCAAACTCTAATAATATGAAGTGAACAATATTATGTGATACAGATAATAAGGTAAAGAAAGTTTTCAAGAAAGAGTGTTGCATTAGCAAGGTAGATAAAGATAAAGTCGATTTTGTTAGGCCTATACATGAAGAGGGAGGGGGACAAGACCACAAAACGAGGTCCCGCAAAATGTCCGATATTTCGTCAGATACGCACTTACAGAAGATAATACCAGGGTGAAAAGTAAAGTGTAAGATTTGGAGTCCTCAATTGTTAAATTTTGTGGAAGAAAACAGGGCGAAACACACCACATTTGCGATTTTGAAAACAGGCTTGGGTTGAACGCTCGATGGGCATCAGAGCTCCATATAGCGCCATCTTGTAGTACCCATGAGCGTTGCTTAACAAGCGTCACTTTACCGACCGATTTACAGTAACACAGGGAAGCAAACGTAAAACGAAGCGGGACTGAATAAAAACTGCACCTTTAATAAAGCTACACAGATAATTTAAATTCCACGTACTATCGTAATATCAGAGCATTAGTCAAAACAACAGAGGACGCCAAGCCAGTGGCGTCATGGCTACAGAGAAAGCGGGGAACAGGACGCAGTAAAAGACGGATTCTACACAAGAGAAAACGCATATTTTCCTTACGAAGGTGCCCAAAATAATGCGAGAAAAACATGCACGGCATAAAATTAATAGGATATATAGCGAATGCACACGCCCGAAAGGTGAAATGAGAAAGAATTCGGTATTTACCGGTGATTTCCTCACGGAGCTCCTTTTGCGAGATGTCTGCCATTTTGACTGTGTGAAGAAGAGATGAGCAGGATAACCAACTGTTGGAGGTTGGGCGACGAATGAGCTGGGAAACAAGGGAAACGACGCGAGTCGGGAGCACAGGGGTCAAGCCAGCGACTTAATAGACTTGGTGAATGTCAGAAAAAACACGAGATCATCACGAGGAATGAAAAAGAAGATCAGATAATACTAAATATCTTTTTTCATAGTAATTAGATTAACTCTAACCGACAAGTTTATAAATAGAAAAAATGTCATGTTTCCTAATGCACATGTTTGATGCTTTGAACGTACATGTGACTATAGTAGTTGCTGTCTTCCTTCACAAGTAAACAAACAATTTCGAAACAACGACTTTTATCACCTTTTAGCACACGAGTATATTTTTATCAAATCTCTAAAATTAATTTGACTTGAAATTGCAATCCTTTGAGTTAGCTGGACTTTGATTCATCCGAGTTGCTGCGCGAAGAGCTACACACCAACGCGTGCTTCCTACGCGCCAAAGCTTTGAATTTGACGCGCTTCGTGACGATGTCAATGACCTACCACAAGATGTTAAATGCTTAACCTTCTGGCGCTTTAACGAAACACAAGCTCATAACGCTTAAGTATTTCAACTTGAGTAACTAGTAATTAATGAGTTTCTCTGAGAGTCAGTCATGTCGTTGCGTTTTGCGCGTTGCATGCCAGACCTGCCAGTAAACCTTGACTTCAAAGCTGTGACCTTATTTGCCCCAATGATAAGAAAAATTCAGGTAGGAAACCAGTGGATTGCACGAGTAACAAGAGTAGAATTTCCTTTTTGAGAGGGTTTGTAGATGCCGTTGTACCTGTTCTGTTCTCTCCTTACCAAATTACTATCATGTGTCATGATAACAAAAAAATAAAGTGAGATACTTAAATGTTTTGGGGGATATATTTTCCTTTCAACTATGTACAGGACATTTCAATAAAATTATGTACACATTTTTCTCCCACGGTAACCCACTACCAAGAGAACCACAGTTATTGCTTCACATGTAAAAATATTTTTACACCATTTAATAAATAGGAAAGCAGCAAGAAATCCTACCACTAGATTTACAATTACACGACAAGAAAAGTTTTACACTGATATTGCCTGCCTAAACTGAAGTGGTGAACACAAAGGATTGACCACAAACCACAAATAGTTTTGAGTCAACAGAAATCAAACTAAGGTATGAACATTGGAAAATAAAAACATTACCGGGTGTGAAAAGCATCTTTTGAAACATGTTTTACATTGTTAGATAAAAGAAGAGTAAAATTCTAAAAAGACAAGAGTAAAATTCTATGGGTCAAAAATGGAAATGATTTTAATCCCCCC
>NW_026267144.1:1394353-1410521 GCF_000697945.3 Frankliniella occidentalis | reverse complement strand
TATAATTTTTTTTGAAATGCATGCTGTTAATTAACTAGACAGAATGTTCACATTTAAAGAGTCAACAGACTTTTGACAACTCATAGGTCATTCTTATCATAAGATCATAGGTTTAATATCAGGCGCTTCAGTTATGGCTTGGACCTTTTCAGGAGTAGGTATAAATGGTTTTACATCATGCACGGTCAAGTGTCTTTTTAAATGGTTGCTGTCCATAAACCGTTTCCCACACACCTCACATGAAAAAGGTTTTTCTCCAGAGTGGGTTAAATGATGCCTTCTCAAGCTTTCAAGGGCAACAAACATCTGATTACACTCATCACACTTAAAAGGTTTTTCACCTGAATGAGACAGTAAATGACGTTTCAGGTGACTACCACGTGTAAACTTTTCCCCACATTCAGTACATACATAAGGTTTTTCACCAGAGTGTGTCATAAGGTGTCTCTTGAGATGGTTGGAGTTTAAAAACTTTTTACCACATTGGTCACATGGGAAAGGTTTTTCACCAGAGTGAATCATGGCATGACGTTTAAGGTGACTGTTTCGAGAGAATTTCTCTCCACAATCACTGCAGGAGTAGGGACGCAAGCCAGTATGTACCATGTAGTGTCTTTTCAAATGATAGTTGACCTTAAAACCCTCTCCACAGATGCCACAGATAAATGGTTTTTCTCCAGTGTGAGACATAATATGCCTCTGCAAAGCACTATTTTGAGCAAAACTGTCACCACACTCTGGGCACATATGAGGCCTGTCCTGCGAGTGGGAGAGAACATGGCGGCGAAAACCTTTGCTGTCACATTGCTTCCCACATATATTGCAAACATATGGTTTCCCATTTGTTTCAGTAATGTCTTGAGGCAAAGTACTTTCAGCACGACCTTCTTGGGTAGATCCTGGTTGGGTTTGTAGTGAAAAGTAGGTGGGGTTAGTGCCCCCTTCTTGAGGTTGTGTGCCTCTATCCTCTCGAACACCTACGTTCATCTCCTTATTTTGACGTATTAGTGTAAGCATACGAGCTGGGCAGTCCACTTTATGCTTCCCTGGAGGATCAACAGTTGTAGCAGACCCACATGGGCACATAAAAAAAGCAGGTCCTACTTGGATGAAAAGAAAAGAAACCAATTAAGAATAAGCAGCCACACATGAAATGACAAAACATTAATTTGTCAACAATAATAACAAACCTCCATTGCCGTTGTGAGCGTTGGGAACAGGGTAGGGCATGAGAGGGGGCTGTGATGTAGCTGAAAGATTCTGTAAAATAAGAAATGCAAGAATTAAGACTTGAACAGCGGAAATTTAAATACAAATGGGAATAAGTATCGTGAAATAAGGCACAAAAACTAGTGAGCAAAAGTAAACCTACAAAGGAAATGAGAGGGTTGCAAAACAGAGCACAATATATAACATTAAAAATGTAAAGATAGAAACGTCACATTATTTCATAAAGAGAAGGCGACTACATTAAGTTGCATAATATTGACAGGTAGTAAGGATGCCTAGTTAATTTGACATGTACGAACACATATACATGTCAGCTGTTTGTGGTACTCACTGGTGTAGACATAACTGCTTGGCTCCACGGAGAAAAACGAATGTTTGTCTCACGGAGCAGACTATACTTTAGATAGCATACGAGGTAAAATAAATTATTATAAATGTTTGTTGTTGATTGACTTAAACGACGACAAAAAAAGTGAGGTTAAGCGGCATAAATATGTGAAACACGATTGCCAACAAAATTTATTGTACCCGATAAATAAATAAACTTCACCCGTAAAAATAAATCACGAGAAAATACTTTGAGGTTCATTAATAACAATATTTTAAAATTTAACGGCTATATTTCGCAGTTATATTTCTCTATTTTTTAATTTAAAAAAATATATCGGGAAAAGTGCAGGTGGTTTTGACAGGAAGAAGAACAGCGAGTAGAACGTGGAAAATCAATGTTCACGATTGGTCGAGCCTGAACCCCCACCATCGGTGTGACTTACGGCGGGAAGCTCGCGTCCAATCAGGAATGTATATGTTGTGACTTTAATTCTCCTTATTATTCTTCTATTAGCTGCTGAAGGACACTTGGTCTTGGTCACCAATTTATCAAAACTAAACTGAGGTTTTGAATCAAATTCAACGTGTTCACATCGTAACGAAGTTCAAGGTAATAAACTTTAAGTAATTTGGGAGGAAACACAAGTCACGAAGTTTACTGTAGCTTTACATCGTTGTTGTAATGCTAATTCGGTTTTGGAGGGTATTCTGAAAGCGAAGTGTGGGCTGTGCAGCGATGAATGTTGTTAGATATGAGATTGCAAATCAAGTTATTCGTGAAAGGTCACATGAATATAGAATTTTATTGTACAAGTTTTTGTAAAAATGGGTCACAAGCTGACATGGGTTCAATGATATTTCATAGAAATATGTACCACGCAACACGATTCACACAGCATTTCACAACTGAGAACACTCATACAAGTAAGCTCCAAGAAGCTTTGTCTGCAACAAAAACAAAATTAAAAAATTGTGAGAAATAAATCTATTGAGTAAAAAGTAATAAATTGATATTGGGTACTAACTCCTTCAATGTAGTTGCGGACATTGAGTTTCTCATTCTGAGAATGAGGACTGTCATCACCCATTCCAACAGGCAAGAGAAGAACGTTCTTGCCTGACACCTCCTACAAAGTATAATAGATAATTATTTAGAAATATATACTAATCAAGCAAAACTGAAATTGCCGCCACAAAGTGTATCATCCCATAAACATTAAAGTTTAGAAGGGGTGAAAAATTTACCTGAAGTGTGAGGGTGACAGGGATTGAGCCTCCCTCCCTAGTAAGGTCAGGCTTTACTTTGTAGACATGTTCAGTAGCTTTGATGGCTGCCTGGTAATGGGGATGAGATGGATCACTAGTCCAGGGACGCCCGCTATGAAGAGCATAGGCCTTTAAAATAAAGAAATATGACAGAATTTTACAAAGTAACACTCAAATTTTTTTCAATTGTGAAGAAAAGACAGTATAAACCAACCCTAAATCTGTTTGGGCTGCCACGCTTCTTCCACTTCTCATTCAAGAATTTGACAACTAACTCATCAATTTTGTTGGGATCTTGATTTGGCACCAAGCGAATAGAAAACTTGCCAATAACTTTACGAGGGATAACAGTCTTTGCTCCAGGGTCACTGAAAGCTCCCTGGATGCCATGAACAGAGAGGGATGGATAACGCCATCTGCTCATCAAAAGTTTAGTCTGAAAGAACATTCCTTGGATGAGACATGATTTGATGTAACCACAAAAGTTATAGCAACAACAACAAAAATGCAAGTAAGACAGGATAAATGAGAAGTAAAATTAATGAATTACCTTGTCTCCTTTGTGCCGCAGTTCAGAAGCATTGATTTCAGCGTGATATGCAGGAACATCAAATTCAATGTCGTTATAAATTTCTTCCTCTCCTTTAGCAAGTGGAGCTACATCATCCATGATGCCAGGAATCATAATTTCACCTTTGTCATCAGTTAAGTTGTGAAGCATATAAATAAGATCGGGCATAGCTTCATACCTGTCAAATGCACATTGGAATATTATCAGATCTGATCTGACCAAATCAATAAACTAAACTAAAAGTAAAATCTAGTTCTGAAAGGAATATTAATCAAACTGCTTTCCTGTTACGTACACTGTGCCTCCGTATACACCACTGTGAAGATCCTTGGAACTGCATTCAACTTCAACACCAAAGTAGCTCAATCCTCTGAGACCATACGTAATGCATGGCTTTGTAGTTCCCAGCCAATAGTTATCAGAGATGCACACGTAGTCAACATCTTGGAAATAAGCTTTACGGGAGTTCAGCAAATCATCCAAACCCTCACTTCCAGATTCTTCCATGCCTTCAAATACAAACTAGAAAAAAAATCATTAGAATACAAAAGTGAACCACAACAATGGACGAAAATGATAAAATCTCTGTCTCACTTTGACATTGACTGGGAGACCCTGCTTAGACTTTTGCAAAGCTTCAATGGCATGGATAAATGCAAGTACAGGGCCTTTATCATCGCTTGAACCTCTACCATAGAGCTTTTCATCTTTCCGAGTTAGAACAAAGGGCTCAGTGTCCCATCCATCCTCAATAGCTGCTGGTTGTACGTCCAAATGACCGTATATACACACGGTTTTCTTAGAAGAATCATTGCCAATGGATCCCAAAATCACAGGTGGTAACTTGATTTGCTTGCCATCAGGCAGAGTCTATAACAACAAAATAAAGATATGTTTAAAACTAATTCCAACCTAAATGAATAAGCCAAAAGACAGAACATGAAAATATAAGTCGAAACTTTAAGAACACAGTATTTAAACCTCATTTCCGATGTCACACAGTTCCAAATTAGCACCAAGCTTCTTCAGCTTCTCTGCAGTCCAGTTTACCATACGGATGGTTTCACCTCGCTTTTCAGGATCAGCAGAAACAGACTGAATGGCAACAGCCTCTTCCAAAATCTTGATGTACTCCTCCTTGTGTTTATCCACATAGCTATTTTAACAAAAAACAAAAAAAAGGTCATTCATGACATTAAAAGAAAATACTGTTCCAAAAATTGAAAGAGTCAGCCGGTGAATGGCAAAAAAGCTTAATCAGCTGAAAAATGTTTCAAAACATACCTGAATAGCTCTTTTAGTTGAGCTGGAAGAGACATGTTGGTGACTAAAAAGAAAAAGAAAAGGAAAAAAATTAATATCAAAGAAAATTCAGAAAACAACTTTCAGCAAACATGTCCACAAACTTTTCTCTAGTAACTACAAGCAAATTATTCAAGACCTGGAAAATAAAGAAAAGCAAACGGAAGATGTGAATTCTTATGACTCATATTTGGAGAGTTACCCACCACTCAAAGTTCAACTCACTATCAATACAACATATCATCAATGTATGCACAGCAACACTGCTGCTGATACAAGTACTCTGCAAAAAGGTACACAAGAACATGAACTGATTTTTGTAGTACCTCTAAGCAACTGCTATAAGCTTCCAGTCTTATCTGTAATGAAGGGATACCCACAAGAGGGTATTATGATGGGAAGATAAAGGAGTCGGTAACAATCTCGGACATGTGACATAGGGGTAGAAATAAAAATCTTGTAAAGTTAGTCCTACTAATTCAATCTTTGACATAACACCAAAATGTAACTATAACGACTCAAAATTACAGCTGAGAAATAATGCACTGAGGCAGCAACAGGTTCAAAGATCAGCAAGGTGAGACCTGCTGGGTACCTATAGTACTAGCACACAGCAACTTTTCTCAAAGTATAAGATCTCAACAAGGGTGTGCCATAAGGTTACAACTGAAAATTTGACATACTTTAAGGTTTGACGAGTACTATAGAGAAATGGGACAAGATTCTCAAAGAGACACTTACTTTACGTTAGGAGAAACTCGGCACAAAAGGTGTTGTTCGAATCACAGTCGAGCACTCACTGTCAGAGAGTTTTACACTACACAGCTCAGCTATTCCTCTGGCAGCTGACACCGTCACAGCCCTTCCGCCCCATTCCCCCCTCCTATCAACCGGCTACTTCAATTCCTCTTTCACCCTCACATTTACTTTACTCCACGCTATCTCTTTCGTTTGCTCTTCTTTCATCAGCCGTTTATCACTTCTGCTGTGTCTTCATTCTGCACAACATTAGACTGTCGAGTCCAGAGCAGCCAACTGGATTGATTTTGGGCTGTGGAAATAATTCATATATTAAATTTTAAGACCTTAAGCATTTTCTTTCCTACTATTTTGAAATCAAATTTTGAAAAAGAATGTAAGATGAATTGATTAGAAGCTCTAGGAACGTAGTTCTCACATTTCAAGCTGCTCGACTTATCGCGCGAGATTTGAATTATATCTGCAGTACAACCACAATGATCACAATCCTCCGGTTAACCCATAAATTCAATGGCAATATTAGTCAAAGTGGGTGTCAGTGCCTTAAACGCTATGATTTTAAAGAAAAAGTGTTAATTTCTTCATTGCAGTTTTCCAGAAGAATCTCTTATTCAAGTATATTAAATGCAGAAACACCTAAGAAGGGTAAATAACCTTAAACTTGGTAAAATTATGTCAAGTTCTCTGGCTCTCATATGTTTGGCTTGCTTTGACTGACATAACCTGAGGCAGTAGTTTTAAGATAATTGGAGTATTGTTCATGGATTAACTGCTCCTATAATACACAGATGTGTCAGGAAAGTTACCACAAAAGTATGACGCAGAGGCAGTTGAATCAGAATGGTATCGATGGTGGGAACAAGAAGGTTTCTTCAAAGTACAAACAAATACCAAAAATTTACAAGAGAAACAAACATTTACCATGATTCTTCCCCCACCTAACGTGACGGGTACTCTTCATCTAGGACATGCACTGACTGTGACAATTCAAGATGTACTTGCAAGATGGTATGTATCTAAACAATCAAACAAATAAAATATTGAAAAACATTTTAAAATGATTTAAGTTTGAATAATTATTTCAGGATGAGAATGTGTGGACGTAATGTACTGTGGATACCTGGAACCGATCATGCTGGAATTGCTACCCAGGTTGTTGTTGAGAAACAATTGCTGGCCCAACATAATATTAACCGGCATACCTTGGGCCGTGAAAATTTTCTGAAAGAAATAAGAAAGTGGCAAAGGGAGAAAGGTTCTCACATTCAAAATCAACTGCGTCTTATGGGAGCATCACTTGATTGGAGTAGGGAATACTTTACGATGGACCAGGTGAATTAAGGAATTTTTAAATAACATTGATATTTTAAAGGAAATTTTTAAGGAAATTGATTCATCTTTCTAGAAACAATCTTCTGCTGTTACTGAAGCATTTATACGCCTTTTTGAGGAGGGGCTAGTTTACCGTAGTAATGTTCCTGTCAGCTGGTCTTGCTGGCTAAGGTCTACTATATCTGACATAGAAATTGAAAACCAGGAAATAAATGGTCCAACAGACCTGCATGTGCCAGGATACACCCAGCCTGTCCAGTTTGGAAAGTTAACAAACATTGTCTATAAGAGTTGTGACAGTGGTAAGTGTTAATATTTTACATGTTGAGTGGATTTCTGTGGGTTTAATTTTAAAAATGTTTAATTTTGATTTTGGCTTTATATTTAGTAAATGAAATAATTGTCTCTACAACAAGACCTGAGACCATGCTAGGAGATGTTGCTATTGCCGTACACCCTGCTGATTCCCGCTACAAACATCTCCATGGTTCATTTTTTTGGCATCCTTATAGACATGAAAAAATACCATTAATATGTGATGAATTTGTAGATCAAGAATTTGGAACTGGTATGGTAGCACAGTACTACTGCTGTATGAAATAGTGCAATTGTTAAGCAATGCAATATCCATTTTTTAATTTATACAATTTTAGGCGCTGTAAAAATTACACCTGCACATGACAGAACAGACTTTGATGTTGCGATGCGGCATAACCTTCAATTAATCTCAGTTATCAATGAATATGGCAACATTTGTGACAACTTTGTCAACTTCAAGGTAATTTATCACTGTTATTCTTTAATACAATATGTAATTAAACATTTATTTGTGCCCTCTAATTAAGTTCTGATATGCATATCCTTCACAGGGTATGAAACGTTTCATTGCTAGAGATCACTTAGTGAAAGATTTGTCAGCACAAGGGCTCATACAGGGAGAGAATCCTCATAAAATGATTGTTCCTGTATGTGGGAGATCTGGAGATATTGTTGAACTTATTCCAAAACCACAGTGGCAAGTACTATTCTCAGTCTTATCATTCCCTATTAGTTGGTGTTTCTCTTTCAAAATAAGAAATAAATGTGGTCACCCTTTTCAGGTTTTTATCCACAAAAGACATAGCTCAGAAAGCAATAAAAGCTGTGAAAGAGAAAAAATTACACTTTTCCCATAAGCAAGCAGAGAAGCTTTGGCTGCAATGGTTTGAAAACAATCAGTAAGAATATTGTTTTTACTAAAAGTTTATAACAACCATGAGTTTGGAAAATCCCTAATAAGTAGTGTTGACTGATTTTCAGAGATTGGTGTCTTTCTCGTCAACTGTGGTGGGGTCATCGAATCCCTGTGTTCAAATGCTGTTTTCCGAATGGATCATCGGAGAAGTGGGTAGCAGCAGGAAGTGGGTCAGAGGCCAAAGTCAAAGCATCAGCACAGTTTTCTTGTCAACCAGATGATCCTAGACTGACAGTTTTGCAAGATGAGGATGTGCTAGATACTTGGTTTTCATCAAGTATTTTACCTTTCTCGGCTCTAGGGTGGCCAGAAATGGTAAGTGGCAAGTCTGTATCCTTCCAGGCACCTAGAAATTTGTGTTTTAAAACTACAAATTATTTTATTTTTAGACTGAGGAATTTCAAAATTTATACCCTCTGAGTCTTATGGAAACAGGACATGACATTTTGTTGTTTTGGGTGGCTAGAATGGTTATCCTTGGAGAACTTCTTACACATAAACTGCCATTTGAGGTATGGAAAAATCTGTTTTATTCTATTTGTATTTTAAACTCGTGGTATTATCACACATATATCTTTCTTTTTTTTTCTTTTCTAGAATGTACTTTTGCATGGAGTTATTCGAGATGCATCGGGTAGAAAGATGTCCAAAAGCATTGGAAATGTGGTGTCTCCTGAGGATATACGAGAAGGACGAACAATTGAGGTGACGAATTGTGTGACAAAAATTGTTGGAAAAATGAATTTATGAAAACTGTGAGTGGATTCCAAAAGAACTGCTATCATATTTTGTTCTGTATACTTGCAGGAACTTGTGAGTGCCATAGTTTTAAGTCATGAATCTGGAGTGATCCCAAAACAAGAGCTTAAAAATGCTATTCAGAATCAAAAGAAAATGTTTCCTGAAGGCATACCTCAGTGTGGTACAGATGCCCTAAGGTTTACTCTTTGTTCATATCCAATTGAGAGTAAGCTGTGATATCCTGAGTCATACGATTCTTTAACTTAATTAGTTAAAATCAAATAAAATTGCTCCATTTTAAAATTTATCTCTAGGTCACTTCATTGATTTTAATGTGAAAAACTGTGAGGCAAATCGTAAGTTTTGCAACAAATTTTGGCAAGCATGTCGATATGTCGAAGGATTTATGGAAGATTCATGCTTGAACCCACAGTTGAAATTTGAAGATCAAACCTCATTATGTGTTATGGACATGTGGGTATTAAGTAAATTGTCTGGTCTAGTTCATAAACTTGAAAACAGCTTGAGTAGACAAGCTCTACATGAATGCGTGGAAGCATTGAGGGTTTTTATACACCATGAATTCTGTGATGTGTATCTTGTAAGTTGCAACGTTTTGAATATGCTTTGCTTGAAGTGTCCTAGTACAACTAATGAAGTGCACTTTAATTTACTGTTTTTTGTTGTTTTTAATGAGCAGGAGAGCACCAAGTTTTTGAAGAACACAGACAGTCAAGCTAAACAAAACACTAGGAGGGTCCTTTCTGTATGTGTTGAAAATATTCTAGCCCTGTTGTCTCCTTTCATGCCATTTCTTACAGAAGAACTCTACCAGCGATTATCTTATTTTCCCAAGACCTCAGATAGTATTACCAAGTGTCACTATCCGCAGCCAAAAGAAGTTAGTACATATCTTAGTTTCTTTTCTTCTTTTCTTTTCAATTAAGACATGATAATATTTTTGAATTTTTCAGTGGATGAAATGGTATAACAAGAGCCTTGAAAGTGAAATAGATTTAATCCTTAAAACTGCATCTGTCATTAGACATCTTAAGAAAAAAAATGGACTGAAAAATAAGGATACTGTTTCAGGTTTGTTGCTATGCTGCTTTTTGAGTATTTTTACACTGAGATTGTAATTAAATATCCACCCGACATTAAGTAATGGACAATTTTTCTTATTTACCATCAGTGGCATTGATAACCAAATCCGAACTTGAATTAGAACAGTTTTTTGAACATAAAATATTGTTAGAAAATTTATCAAGAAGCTCTATCATAAATGTGCTAAATGCACCTGATGAGGTTTCAAACGATTTTATGACAGAAGGGAGACTAGACAACTCCTGTATTGTTAAAATTGTATTAGAGGCAAGTATTATCACATGTAATATTTGATTTTAAAAAATAATGCAACACTTTGATTTTCCTCTCTATATTTTGTAAACAGGGTGAAAATCAAAAACTGCAGTCTAATAAAATGAAATCCGAAATCATTGCTTTAGCTTTAAAAAAGCAATCCAAGCTGAAAGAGCAAATCTTAAGAACAAGAAATATTTTAGAAAATCCCAAATTTTGGACAAATGCCCCCGAGGATGTGAAGCAAACACTCCCTTTGGAGGTAAGCAGATTAAGTGACAATCTATACTGTGGTAACTATGCATAGGTACCTGCATGCCTTATCTCTTCTTCCTCTCTTTTAGTTAACAAGTTTAGAGGAAGAGCAGAAAAAGATAGAAACTTTTTTAAATCAAATTCCAAATTTGAATGAGAATTTAATGCAAAACTTGCCAGGTAAAAAATAATAATCTAATGATGTGGTAGACAGCAACAAATAAAGAACATGTTGTGCAATAAAATTGCGTTAAGTCACATTGAAGAAATTTATATTTACGTTCAGCCATTGAAACATTATTTGCCCAGCCATCACTGAATACAGCTGCCAGTACTAACACGGTTCCACAGACCCTCCAAATCAGGAGATTCATGATGTTTCAAAAATTCTAGAACAAAGTAACAGAATAAAAAGAAAAACCAGACAGTGCATACCATACCGACTGGTCCCAGAACAGGCACCTATCGGAAAAGAGAAAGGGGGGGGGGGGGGCACCAAGGCTCCGGTTGCGATGGGTGCGATACGCAGAGGCAAGAGGGTTTTTCAGAGGCACGTCCTTGCTGACCGTAGAGCCGACCGCCGACGGCAGGTCAACTTAGGCCACACTCACGTCCTCACCTTAACGTAGCCTGATCAAGAGGGTAAAGCCCAGGCCCATGGTAAAACTGGTAAAACGTTTGTACTGAGAGGGCGGATGGTCTTCCCACCCTGTCAGCAGCGAGCGGCCGTGACCGCTGTTGGCTGGGCCCTCGCCGAGGGGAAGCTGGAGAGGGCCCCAAACTTCTGATTGAACCTTGACCTCGTGTTTTCGGCTGCGTCGAGGCGCGGCCTCCAAAAGCCCTTGTGGAGCAAACGGCCAAACGCAGGCCCCTCCTCACCACACCTCCCAGCTACTCCGAGCCCCAGCAGCACCCCACGGCCCGCGCCCAGCTGGGCCGTGCCCTGGGCCCCATCAAGCAGGCCCCTGCCACCATTGGTGACAGCGGCAATAGGCGGGCCATGGCCAAACACACGCGCTCTCGTCTACAAAGGACCAAGGACACCGAGGGCAGCATTTGATCGCGTCGTCTGTCCAGGATGGGACGCGACACGGACGCGCTCTGTTACCACCCAGTGGCCCCTTTAGGCCTGTCCTGCGGGGAGGTGCTGCGTGGCACTACACGTGTATGTCCAGCCTAGAGGGCCCAACACGGGCATCAACTGGAACCAAGATTGTTCGGCTTGGCGGTCCCCGACGACGCTGGGGCCTAGACAAACCCTGCACCCTGCCTACACTACGCTCGATGTTCGTTCAGTTATGCTTGCTATACCGCTAGCACCCCGCCTCCCCCGATAAAATAAATCGTTTCTATAATGCCGCTTAGCTTATTGGTTACCGCTGGGATAGTGTAACTGGGACTCTGGGGAGGAGACTCCGTCCGTATACGGTACCGCCAGTTACGTACTCGAGAGTTTCTTCCGGCGGCGCAGAGCGACACGGTGAGCTCGTCCGTAAGGGCAGGAGGCCTTTAACTTGCTCCCAAGAAAGAAAGGAACAATATTAAAGAAAAGTAACAATTACCTCCTATCTGATGGCCGGTCACCAAGTAGTTCAGAATTTTCGATGGTGTCCGTGAGCATCCGCCGAGTGAAAGAAGGGGGAAAATTCCACTAGATCAGCAACAGAGCTAAGTAAGGGTCTCAGCGTCGCATCCAGGAAGTACATCCCTGTAATGAGTTCCCTTCTCTCGACCGGTGTGCGTTGCGGAGGAGGGGGGGGGGGGTATCCCACGGAGGACCTACTATACCCGGTACACCTGGGTGTCTGCGCCGCTGGGAGGTCGGGGGGAAGAATATAGAGAGTGCAATGACTTTCACGGGTGAGTAGCTTATGGAAACTGCCACTGGACAAATTTCCACAAGCTAACCACCCAGGTGAGAGGGGGTGAGGGTGGAGACAGATTGAGAGGGACAGTGGAGACAGCCTCCGGAACTGTGTAATTTGGTCTTAAAACATGGGAGAGGGGGGGGGGGGTTGATGCAAACAACCCCCTTTGAGACGGGTGCGGGGGCGTCGCGTCGCGTCGCGTCGCGTCCGGGAGCGCCGGCTCGGGGTAAGCGGGCCCGAGTCGCCACCGCACCGTGAGTGATTGCTCGGCCGCGGCTCCGCGCGGCTCCGTCAGCGGGATGCTGTGCTGTGGGTGATCGACCTCATTGTCTGCGGGCGGCGCGGCGCTCTCACGACCAGAGGAGAGGAGCGAGGCGGTGCTGCGGTGCTGGAAGGGTTGCGCCAATGACACAGCAGATGGAGCAGCAGCTGTCCATAGCTGGCCGGGCCGCAGCAGGTGCAGGTGCGCTCCCCCGCCAGCTGACTGAGCGCGCCGCCGCAGCCTGGGCTGGTGGGCGACCGAGCACACCACACCACACGCCGAAGAAGGATAGACTGCTTGTCCTCTTGTCGCACTCACGACGACGACTGCCGGGGGGTGAAACCCTCTCCACCCAACCCCAATCGGTCTGGCCCTGTCATTGGGAAGTCCAGACGAGCAGGGCATGCTTTCGCGCACAAAGTCGTCCTCGGCGGGGCCGCCATCTGAAGAGGGAAGGCCCGGGGAAGGAGGGCCCCGGCGCACGATGGGTTGCCTACCCGACGGGCTGTCCTGCCCGCGCCCTCCCCGGCGCGGCCCGAGCTCGGCTTGCCTTGGGTGGCTTCATTAGGGCGATAAATCCAAACGCCGAGAAGGGTGAGCCCGGGGTGGGCCAGGGGTGGGCCCAGGCCGGGGGTGGGCCCCGTGCTGCGGTATCAAATGACTTTCTACGCGCTGCTATCGCCGCTATTTATACCAGCGCGAGGCTCCGCGAAGGCTGCTCCGCCTGCTCCGCCGTCGTGCGGGGCGGGGCGGGAGCGGGCTGCGCACGGGCACGCGTTGCCTCCCCCGGGCCCCAAGGTGAGCTGCTCAAGGTCCGCGACCACGGCTCCTTTATCCCCCGAGCTGCATCCGGAGAGTGGAAAGGAGGAGGGGAAGGCGTATGGAGCCGTAATTGTGTGGCCACACTGCTGTAAGCCGCGCGGAAGACGCCGATAGTTCATCCCTCCTAGAGCCCCCCCCCCCAATCCCCAGAGCGTTGTCAGGACAACGACGCACGACGCGCCATAATCATAATTTTGCATTTTTATTGCGGAGGTGCGCTCGTGTCGTGTATTCGTTGAGCCATGTCCAGGGTGTTCTGCGGTGCCTGCGGACCCCTCGCTCCTCTCGCGCACTCGGAGGAGGTGCCGGGTGGGTTGCCTGCCTCTTTCCCGCCCCTCGCTATGGCCTGGCCTGACGCCGTCCTGAGTGCATGGAGTAACTCCATGCCTGAGTGTCCTGCTCCTGCTGGCCGGTGACAGGCGACAGCGGGTCGCGCGGCCCGGAGCACACGCGGATCGGCCGACGCACACCACTCACCACGGCGCTCAGCGTATAGCGGACAAAGTCCGACTCATCGCGGAGGTGGCGGAGGGGAGCGGCGGGGACGGGGGACACGAAGGTCGCCTGACATGGCTGCTCTGGTTTCACCCCTGCCTCGATGGCCATACAGTGTACGGTGGCAATGACACTGCTTTGCCACTGCACTCACGCCCCCCTCTCTCTCTCTCTCTCTCTCTCTCTCTCTCTCTCTCTCTCTCTCTCTCTCTCTGCCTCTCTAACTCTCCTTCTCTTTCTTTCTCTCACACTCACGCGCACAGGCGCGCGAGGCAAGCGACGGATCGCCAGCATTCCTCCCTATGTCGCAACTCCGTCCTTCCCTTCCGGGAAGGCGCGAAGGCGGCGGCGGCGGCAGACCAGACGACGGGCCGTGGGACAGTCGACGTCGGCAAACGGAAACGCAATGCAGATCAAAATATTTATGTGCGTCGTCGCTGAGCTTCGCGCGCGACGCAGGCGGCGGCAGGTCGACAGCTTAAATGGAAAGCCCCCTCTCCCCAGCACACTCGCGCTAAATAGCCCGATGAAGGCTAGTTTGTTGTATTTCCGTTTTCATTTCGCTGGAAGAGCAAGTGTGCCACATTAAAAAAAATTATGCCCTAGAAACTTCAGATGTGCAAACGCACAAGTGCCTTTTTAACACGGTCAGTCCCAAGGGGGGTATCATTCACGGCATATTGTGCCCATACGTGTGGTCACGTGTTAAATGCACCGCGAAAGGCACGTTGCTTGCTTTGTAGCAACTTTGTGTTTTCCCAGTGTTTTCATAAAGGTGTCCTGCTTCTTCAGCATGTGAGGCCACGACAAGAAGATAATTGTTTGTTTTAGTTTCGTGTGATTTCATCTTTAGCAAATGATATATTTAACACTATATCTCTGCAGTAGAAAACAACTAACATGTTTAATAATATAATCGTTTAAATATGTGTCTGCTTACTTGTTTTGTTTTTTTTATACATAACCAAGGTTTAGACAGACCTTATGATTCCCATTCCACTTCTCGAGTACGAATCTGGTATCTTTATCGGTACCGCAGGAGGCTGATTAACCCCGCGCACGTCTGTAGTTATACTGTACCGCATTCCTACGTGCGGGCGGGTTGCCTACTCGCTTGGCCCGTGAGGCGCCGTCGACAGGGGCGATAGATAGGCCAGCCCGCCCACACTCCTGCGTGCGGTACAGTATAACTAAAGAATTGCGCAGCGCTTATCAGCCACCTGAATCATGCTCATTGCTCTCGGCAAACCTTCCACAGAGGTCTGAGGTTGTCAGCTTTGCTCTTTCAGCAAGAGACCCTTACTGAACCATCCTGGAAGGGCGAAGTGGAACGAGACCCTGGACTTGTATCATCTGCTTTCATCATCTGTGCCTTTACGGAACATTTCTTTTGTTGCTTTCACACCTCCAAGCATGTACAACTTTGTATGGGCATCACTGTTCTGCGGAGGCTTCCGAGGAAGACGCGTAGGGAAACCCGCGGCGGTGTCATGCTCAAATCTGCGAGCAGCGAACCACACCACCACCACCACACCACTACGCCACTCGCCCCAAGGTGCACGTGACAATCGCTCACGAGAACCTAGTAGTACCTCTCCTCTACGAACTTCTCATGGTTCTGGACGGACACCGCACCCTGCTGAGGAGAGGGGAGGCGACTTTCTCGAGTAAGTGCCCGGTCCCAGCTCCGGAGCCTCCTCCGCGGTGGTCGCGGGGCGCCCGCGGAGCACTCGGGAGCAGGTAGAGGTGGTCACCGTCCTGTGCGGCCGGCAGCGGACCCAACAGGCGGGCAGGCGGCATTGCAGCCCAGTAGACACATTTTCTGCTTCACTGAAGCATCACGGCGAGGGGGCCCCGGGGTGGAGGTTCCGAGGGGGGCGGGGGTACTGCCAACTCGCGAAACAGAACCGATCCGATGGCGATCGGTGCAGCGCCCCGGCGGCGCATCGGCCGCTCCACCTGCACACCCTGGTGGCGGGCGAGTGGACCGCTCCACACCTACCCCTCGGCGCCGGCCCGCACCCCTGCAACCCCCAGGACGGGGCCGCGCGAGGTGGGCGAGGTGGCCGCGGGCGGGGCCCTGCCCCGGGGGCCGCCGGCGTCCTGTCCTGTCCCCCCCACCGGGCCTGCCGCGCGAGCCCGGGCCGCCCCGCTCGCCTCCTAGCTCGGCGGGGCCCCGCTCTCTGGGAAGGGAAGGGGCTCATTCCGAGTCTGAACGAGCCGCGCGCCGCACACGCGCTCCACTCCGCACGCCGCGCGCCGCTCCGCCACGCTCCGCCACGCCCCGCGCCGTCCAGGAGGCGCGACGCACCCCTCGCCGCTCCCCCCCGACCCCCCGCGCC
>NW_026267144.1:1386826-1392532 GCF_000697945.3 Frankliniella occidentalis | reverse complement strand
CCCCCCCGGTCCTGTCAGCACACAATGGGCCAGCGCGGGGGGCTCCTAGAGACCTTTACTGCCCCGCGGCGGAGCCAGGCGGAGCCTACGCCGCTACAAAAGAGTGTGTCCGCGTCCGCGTTCGTTGGCCCGTCCAGAGACAGAGAGTACACGCCAGGCGCCACAAAGACCCGGCTAAACGAAATAAAAATATACCGAGAAAACTGGGCTAATATGTGTATAAATACACTGAATTGTTGTTCGGGCATTTCGGCTTGTTTGTGCGTCCCGGCTCTGAGCCCTCCCCCTCGCCCGACCCCTCCCCGAGGGGGGATAAAGGGGGAGGAGGCGTTGGGAAGGACAGCCTCGTGACCCACTAGTGCGCGTCGCGCCCGTGCCTCGTCCACCCCCGCGGCGGCGAAAAGTTGTGCGGGGGTTGGGTGGGGCCTGGGGGCAGGAGGGGGCGAGGTCCGAGGGGCGGCCTGATAACCTCAATTTTAGTTGCGCTATCAGTTATCTCGCAACCCGACCGAGAGTAGAGTGGGGGGGAGGGGGCAGGACCAGATCCAGCAGGACGAGGGCCTGGGCCTCCGCCTCCGGCAGCGCGGCCGGCAACGACAACGACGCGGCCTCCCGTACCCGCGACCCGCGGTACATTCTCTGCGCACGACACTACTTCCTCGGCTTCGCTTATCCGCCCGCCTCCTGTATGTTATCCGCGCCATGTGTCATGGACCAGAGGAGGAAAAGGAAGAGGGAAGAAGGGGGGAGGGGGAGGGGAGGGGAGGGTTCGCGCTGAGGCGCTCGGCGTGGCCGGGGCCGGGAGCCAGCGGGGCCCCTGGTGCGGCCCGGGTAGGCCTCGCGCGCCGTGCCTTGGCCGCACGGGCGTGTCTACCCGGCAGGCGCTCTGCGAGAGAGCCGTCGAGGGGACGGCCGCCCGGGCCGGGCACGGGCCCCGAGCCACCGCCCCCACCACCCCCGCACCGGGGTGCAACAGGTGCCGCCATCCCTACCGCCAGTACCACGCAAACACTCGCGCGGAAAAAGGTGAAGGAAACGTACTCGTCAAACACCGTACTTCTGCGAGTTTTGTAAGCAATTAAGTACACCTCCTTAGTCACCTCTGCTGGTGGTGCGTCTGGGGCCGGGCGGAAGCCGGTGCCGCTGACACAGCCCCTCCTCACACACCGTGGGGCTGATAAAGGATCGTTTGTTCGTGACCGCCACCTAGAGGCGGGGGGCAGGCACAGACAGACGGCGTCAGGTTGTCGTGTTGTGTCAAGCCTGGCTCCGGCCTGCTGATGCTGGCGCCCGCGGGCGGGCGGGGGGTGTCCGATGGCTGGGCGGCGCATGGCGAGGCCTCGAGAGCCCCTCGAGTCCGTGGTCGGGACACCGGTAGACGCCTACCCCATGGTGCAGTGCTCCCGCCTCACAGCGCCATGTGCTCGCGGTGTTGTCCGCGGTCGCGGGCGCGCCCTTGCTCTGCCCCGCTGCTGTGTGCGTCCGCCTGTTTGTCGGCGCTGCTCAGCTTCATGACTCTCGTCAAACTGTCGCCGCGCGCGTTTCACAGCGGGCCGCAAAGAGGTGTATGAATGACCCCCTTGTTGGAGGGGCCGGGCCATGGGCCGGGCCGGGCAGCTCAGCAGCTTGCACCACCCGCTCTCCATACCACTCTCGCCCAACACCGAGACTGATTACAATGTTTAGCGCGCAGCGCACGCTCGCGTCGACAGGGGCGGCCCAGGCGCGGCCTCTGCTCAACATGCTTCATCACGACCGCTGGCTGCAAATGAGTCGAGCTCATTAGATTTGCTTTCAAACATTTGCGTCCGCAGGGATGCGGAGGGAGAGGTGGGTGAGGTTGGACATCGCCGGACAGCACTGGACAGCGCCGCCGGTCAGCAGCTGTCTGCGGCTGATATTCGGGTCGCCCCGGATGCGATTCCATCCTATTGGTCGGACAATGCGACCATCAGCAGCGGAAAAGGGGACGGGGGCAGTGCCAAACTGACTAGACGGAGGGACAGAAATAGGCAAACTTGGCCCGCTCTGGACTGGACCACACGACGCGCGGATCAGACTCTCGACAGTGACTGCGGGGGGATGCGGACAAAAAGCCACTTTGGTCGATCCGAATCACGTGTTTAGACGGCGTGTCACGTGTTTAGCCCACTTTGGACCGCCGCCGCCGTTGTGCGTCAGAGTGGGAGAAAGGGAAAGAGAGGGATAGGAACAGGAGCGGGCAGGAGGAGCCCTCCGCGGCGACCAGCCCGGACTGGCAGCAACCGGCAGGGTACAGGGTACACAGCAATAAAAAGACTGCCGAGGGGTTTCTCGCCGGTTCCTAATGACGGGGGAGGAGGTCCCCTCTTGCGTGCCCCTTCGAGTCCTCCGGCCGCCCGTCCAACCCGCCGGGTCCTGCCGGGTCCCTTTCGCGGTTACGAGGG
The DNA here is from genome assembly GCF_000697945.3 of Frankliniella occidentalis. Taxonomy (NCBI): domain Eukaryota; kingdom Metazoa; phylum Arthropoda; class Insecta; order Thysanoptera; family Thripidae; genus Frankliniella; species Frankliniella occidentalis. Next base: position 1,390,106 of record NW_026267144.1, on the reverse strand, counting down.
CTGTTCAGTTAATGACCCTGTTGCACACGTGTTGCACACGTGTTGCACGCGTCTGATACGGGCAAACACTTTCCAATTACCCACACGAATACACGTGTTGTTATTCTGTTCTTTCTCTCAATTTTTATTATTAAAAAGTGAGGTGTCGCGTGAATGTTTGGAAATTGTTTTCAACGAGAGAGGAGTTTGAACGCCGTTGTGTACCGAGCGTGTTTCAGAGCATAGACACCAACAGCGTTGCGGGATTGCAGACCTGCTAGAGCCCGCGGGGCGATGGCGCCCTCACTCACAGGCGAATGCAACGCTGCGTGGTGTCCGCTCTGAAACACCTGGTACGTACCAACGTGATAAGGGGCGGGGATGATAAGAGGTGGCGTGTCACCGCCGAGCGCCGAGGGGGGAGTAGAGGGACCCCGATAAAGGGAAGGGTAAACTGGATCGCGGTGATGGCAGACCACGTCGATAACGGGATCGAGTCGTTTTGATTATAAAGATTAAATTTGCATAAAATTACCGTGTGGTTCACTTTTTTTTTCTATCTCCTGCTTCGTGGGGATCAAGGATCAAGGAGTTTTCCTCGAACGGATTTGGTCGTAGTGTGATAATCGTAGAGAAGAATCCCGAAGAATCCTCCTCTACGTCAATCCTTAAGAATGGCTCCTTATCTCAAGTAACTCAAGCCGCCCAAAATAATCGCGAGTCCTCGATAAATCGCGACTACTGGCGCTGCAATCGAAGAGATTAGCGACAGTGCTCCCGCGCCTCCTCGACGCTCACCCAGCGCCCCCTCCCCCGTCCTTCTTCCTTTCTTTCTCAGAACACAATCTGAGTGAACAGAGTTGGGATAGGACTCAACCTATGTGGGTTCTACTTATTTTTAAAAAGAAAAGAGAGGGGGAGGGGTTTTTCTTTTGGTAGAGACAGTCTTGGGGACTGTCTAAAAAGTACACAATTATTTAAGTATGCTCATGGTGCTCTTCTAGTCAACAGAAGTGGGGGTTGCAAACACAAACGTTAGCTTAGGCGGAGTGCACACTCACCTCACCTGGGCTGGGGGCCGGGCCGGGCCGGGCCGGGCCGGGCCGGGCCGGGCCGGGCCGGGCCGAGACTCTGCTCTAACTTTGCTTTGGTTCTTCCCTCCTCCTCCTCCTCTTCCTCACCCTCCTCCTCCTCCTCCTCCCACTTTTCGCCTCGCTTTGCTTTGCTTGCGTTCTGACCCGCTTCCCGTCCAAGATTTTGCGTAGCCGTTTTCTGCGGACGTCGGCCCCTGCTCCGATGCTCGCGCTTATGCGCGTCCACGCACCATCCACGGCAAAAAGGCGAACGCAGAGAGGAACAGAGAGAGAGAGAGGAGAGGGAGAAGAGGGGAGACAGAGAGAGGGAAAAAAAGGAAAACTGCACTGCGACGTAGCGACACATTTTTAGTGCCATAAAACAAGATTCTCTACACATGTTGTCGACTTTATGATACAATACTCGCAACGCTGCCAGTTGACTACATAATTGGATGTAATAGGTAAAGGTAGGAAGAGAGAAGAAGGAGAACGCAAAACGAAGGAGACCTGAAAGCAAAGTGCAAAGTACCCATAATCTCGCATAATCTGCGCACGGTAGCAGTAGCGCACCCCGCTAATCTCTGGCGCCGGGGCAGGGCGCTTCCTGGCAAAAAATAATTGGCGCAATCGGGGACAGACGACGACACCCCATCATCGGCCACCACCGTGGCGTGCATGCACGACATTCCACCCGGAACTGGCCTCGCCAAGGCGGGCCTCTCCGTGCAGCGAGCGGCAGTAGCGAGCGGCAGCGGCGTTGACATTCGCACCAGACCCGCATTTTGCTCCTTTGTATAAAAGTGGCAATTTACGGTCCCAGGCCAGACGGCGGCGGGGCGGCGGGCAACCGCGAGCACTGCCGGCTGGGGGACTCAACCCCTCCGGCTTGCTATGGTATGGCCCTCTTCTGCATGGCCCCCCACCTACTCAGCCCCTTCTCTCTCTCTCTCTCTCTCTCTCTCTCTCTCTCTCTGCATGCCTTGCGGCGCACTAAGGTGTTGCGTCACGTTAGCGTGTCGACGCTGAATCGCCAGTTTTGTCGTACAGGGAGGGAATGCATGTGAGCTAGGGTGCCGGTGGCTTGCCCCCCCCCCCCCTCAACGCCCCGCCGCACTAGGGTAAGCCCCGCTCGGATCGAAGGTGTCGGGTAACGAGAAACCTCAGCAGAATCATAGTTATTAAGGTTTTTTCTCGAGGTGGCCAGTGGAGGCGACACTATTAGTTAAAAATAAAAATTCATGGTACTGCGATGATCCATTTTCCTACGTGACGAATCATGAGTAAAAGGGGGACACTTAAATGTACTAGCATCGTGTGATGACGCGCCCTAGTACTTACACAAATTGTGCATCCAGGATATGCGCCAAGTACGCTTTCAAGGACAAGGGCGAGATTCAATATACTATTTTCCGTAATATCATCAAAAGAGTATTATTTGAATTGCAGAGACCGTTAAGGAACAGCACCGAAGGCGACAGAACTCATAATGCATTCGAGTGGCTTGCATTCATTTTGATGACACATCCAGCTAGACAGCTCGGCCCAGAACCCTGCTGGTGGGCGCGTCGAGGACCGACGGAGGGCACTTTGTGACCCGTGGCGCCAGCTCCGGCCACCGACGGTCCCCACGGCCAGGCGCAAGGTATCCGTACTTGTGCAGAGTAAAAAGTAGAGATCACGCCCACTTCTGTACGACCTACCAGTCTAATCCCATTCTGTCGGAGCCTCATTCGCCTGGAGCCACGTGAGTCTGTGAGTGTAGAGCTCTCCTCCCAACTGACCTTGCCAAAGGCAATAACAAAGTGCGCTACCAATTCTTTTTTCAGCGTAGCCCATGAAACGCAATCCTGCCAGCCCACAGGATAATGACTAACCGACGGGTCTGACCTGCCTACACAGCAAATTTAACTCCAGGTACCCTCAAAATTGTGGAAGGAGGAGAAAATCGTAATTTTGACTTGTTTCAAAGTTGAAACGGTTGCTTCCGATAACAGTGTAGAATGCGCGAACAAGCGTCGATCCCGCACCGATCAGCCCAGCCCAGTATGGTATAGACGGTTGTTCCCCGAGTTATTGACAGTCTTGTCTTGACTACTACACATGCTCTGCTTAGGCGAGCGCGCTCGCGCTCGTGTGTGAGTGTGAGAGAGAGAGAGTGTGTGTCTGTGTGTATGTGAGTGTGTCTGAGAGAGAGAGAGAGAGAGAGAGAGAGAGAGAGAGAGAGA
>NW_026267144.1:1383400-1385031 GCF_000697945.3 Frankliniella occidentalis | reverse complement strand
CAATAGGCCCCTGAGGGAGTGCGGCGCGCTCTGCTCTGCTGCTGAGGCCTGGAGGCTGGAAGCGACTGATATCACCCCCCCCCCCTCTTTCCTGCAGCAGACAGGGCACCGGGCACACGACCTGTATCGCCTCAATACGTTCAATTTTGTCGCAGTGTACTTGTCTCTCTGTAGCTCCCTCCGCAGGACTATTCTCAGGTCTGCGTCCCCCCCTCCTCCTCCTTTGCCTGCACCATGCTCCTGCACAAGGCACGGCGCCGCCCCCCCCCCCTCCCTCCACGCACTTCCCCCAGCTCGGTGCCTGCCGCCAGGTCGCGTCCTGCGCGCGCCCGCCGTGTGGTGGTGGTGGCCCTCCTCGCCCGTCCTCTTCGCTCCCCATCGCCACCCTCCCCGGCAGTGAACAGTGAATCCAAGCAAAAACACCGCGACACACATCGTGGGCTCTGATTAGTGGACGCCCTGCGCACGCTGCCCGCCCGCGCCTGAAGGGAGAGGCTGATTGCAGAGGCGACAGCAGCTGCCTGCGCGCCGTGGTGTGGCGCCCCGGCAGCGTGCGGCAGCCCCCTGGCCTCATCATGCGGTCTCATGCGGTTACCCTCCTCAAAAAAAGTAAAGAATAAATATTGGACGCTAAGCCTTTGGCTTAACCTTTACCGCGCTTTCGATTTAATCTTCGCAATGCTCTGCTTCGTCCTGTCACGCAGAGGATGCGCCTCCCCTCCCCCCCCCCCTTCTCTCTCACTCCCTCTCTCTTCTTCGCCTTCTCTCTCTCTCCCTCTGTCTCTTCTGCTCTCCTCCCCACGTTACATCAACGCGACTGGTTCGACAAGGCCCTTGCACGGAAGAGGGTTATGGGGGGCGTGGCGGGGTGTGAGCGAGCAGTCGTGCCGAGACTCTCTTGCCCGAATAATTCATGAGCAAGTCCTTTCGGTCGCATAAATTTACTCGCTTTTAAAAGTTGGGGAGCGGAGGGGACGTCGGGGCGAGGAGGTTTCCTTCGGCGATCGACAGAGACAAGTGCCGCGGTCGCGGTCGCGGGCTGCCCTTTGTAAGGAAATAAGGCTTGCGCAGGGCCGGAGAAGGTACTTCACATTTGCACAACCACAAGCGACCACAAGTCGACGGAAATGTTTTTGCAAATTTTTGAAACATGGAAAAACTAGAAGAATGATTCAATCTCGTCCAGCGCTTATTATTGCATAGTTAACAACGAGCATGACCCCAAATACCTTCACGCGCGATGTTATGTGTGCCGTGCCAAGGTGCGAGGTAGGCCCGCCCCGTTCGCTCGCGTTGAGTGATTACTAGTCAAGTCATGTCTTTGCGTTCTACGAACAGAGGCGGTCGGTGTAACGTTGGTGGCTCAAAATCGCGACCCCGCCTAACAGTGACACATGGCTGGCGCTGCCAGGGCGACAAGAGCGGCGAGCACCTCCGGGGCGATAGCGCCTGCCCGCGGCCGCGGTAGGCAATGCGGGCGGGCAGGCGGACGAGGCGGGCGGCCTACCTCGGGAACGCCAGGCGCTCTGCTGCTGCCCGGCCAGCCGGGAGAGGAGGCAGAAGTCCGTCTCCATTCTCCCCCCCCTCTCTCTCTCTCTCTCTCGCTCTCTCTCCCTTCCTCCCTCTCCCCC
>NW_026267144.1:1379714-1382350 GCF_000697945.3 Frankliniella occidentalis | reverse complement strand
GGGGGGGGGGAGGACGCCGTGGAGGGAGACCGGCACTGGACCGGCCAGCCGGCCAGCTGCTTTCCGACGGGACTGTACCCAAGCCGGGCCCGGGCCGTACCCGCGCGTGTGCGTGTAGAGGCAGGCCGTCCTCTCCAGGCGGCCGCTGGAGCCTCTCCAGGCCGGAGCCTGCGTCCCCTCTGCGACTGGACCACGATCTGCGCTGCGGGCCGGCCCGGCTGGGCCCGGCTGGGCCCGGCTGGACGGGGCGGCATACCAGTGCCGCCGGCCCCACGATCCCGAGATGCACTCCGCCAGTTGGCCCAGGAGCCGCCGCGGGAGCCACTCTTCGCGGAAAACCTGACAGTATTTGGAATTTATTGTCTTGTCTTTACCTGTAGCCACCTACGCTCCCTTGTCTATTATAGCATCTCTTCAGCTTGAGCTTTGAAAAGCCAATTCGCACAAGAGCTCTGGCGGCTCTGCCCCCCCCCCCTTTCCCCGTGCAGCCTGTGTGGATACCACACTCTAGATGCTGGACTTCTAGGAACTGTTGACCGCGGCGCACCATCTGCAACTGCGGTAAGAGCGCCTGCAACCTCTCGCGACACGTCACCGAGCGAGGCGTCTCCCTTATAGCTGACGGGCATTTGTGACACAGTATACCATGGATGCGTTTTTTGAGCCAAAAGGATTCTCCGCCGAGATGTGTTCATCCTAAGATTTTTACTGGAAAATTTGCCTAGTAACTAGAGTTTCTACTGGATTTGCTTTTTGGCGATGACAATAAACATATGATGAAACTAATGACAGCTCGAACTCCGACAAGTTTGTGGTGAAAATTATTCAGATTTTGTCGGGAGGTGACAGTAATTTGTTTTACAGTACCCTGCTGGGGATTGGAAGCAGGGGGAGGGGTATTTAATTATATGCGCGCATTCCCCATGCACCCCGGCGCTGCTGCAACCTGCCCAGACCTCTCTCAGTGCTGTCGCAGAGATACACTGTCGGTAAGAACTTGTAAAAGTTTCTTGCAGACGAATAAGGAATCGAGATAAGACCCCTGCGCACTGGAATCGAATTTGTTTATTTTTTTGTCTTGAGTTTGTCAATGTTGACACCTTATATGCATTCGAGCGCCAACAACGACCGTCCCTCGTGAATGAATTCGGTTACTCCCCCGGCAGGAATTTTCATTACCCTTCTTTTACTTGGATACAACTACGACAAAAACCGGTCCACCTGCTCTCGCCCCGCTGTATGCTGTTGGGACCTCCCCCTCCCCGCCTCTCCCCCACCTCTACGTCCCGATCCTGCCCGAAGAGGAGGAGGAGGAGGAGGAGAATGGGGAGGGGGTAGCTGGTGCGGGAGCGACAAACGTCCGCAAAGGCCGTCCCACTACTCTCTCAGAATATGTCCCCAAAGTCATTTTTTTAAAATTCTTGTTTCGGATAAGTCGTGATGTTTTGTTTACAGGTAACCTTGAAATTACCTGCAGTTTTTTGTCCTCGGCGAACTTGAGCGATAATGCGCGGTGCACGCATTTCGAGGCGTATTTACAGATTTAACAGGTCTGATTCAGCGCCGCACTCAGTAGCGCCTGCATGCCCTCCTTCTCGCCGGTGTTTGTGGCGAGCTCCAGGAGTCAGCCGAACGTGTCGGTGACGGCTTCGAGTGGAGTGGCCCATCCCATAGCCGCCAGTGACGACGGTCCCACTACCGGCGTGAAACGAAAGAAGAGCTTCGTGGTGTAAAGGCTTTGGAAGACCACACAATTTCAACTCCCGTATCACAGGAGAATAACGATTTTATTTATCTGGCTCAAAGTTTGAAAAGATGAGCCACTTTAGCAGGGTGTATATTTTTACACGCATAGAGTCACAGAATATGCAGATGGATTAGACATTAGACACCTAACTCGATAGACGTCCGGGTGGACTCTCTGTACCCCGCCCCCTCCCCCAAACTTCTCTCTTGCCTCCTGTCCTTTAACAGCGCAACCACAAATTTCTTAAGTGCGCTATTGATTGGCTGGTAAGTGAGAGTCAAACACTACCCTCGGGCAGACTAACGAGGAAGAGAGCTTGGAAGAGATAGGGGGGAACAAGAGGATGGAGGGGGGGGGGGGGGGGAATCGGAAACCCCTTCGGCAGCAGCGCATCGAAGGACCAATCTCCTTTTATGCACCTCGTAACTCTTGCGGACCAGGCTGTTCGGAAACTGATTGGGGAGTCAAGCTGGTCTGGCCGCTTCTGTGTCTCGTCCCGCCCTGCCGCACGAGAGGAGGAGGAGGCGGGGGGCGAGCGTGATCCAGCCGGCAGCGGCGTGACTCGGCTGATCGTCCTATAAACTGAGGCTGTATCCGTGCGGCAGGGGCCCGGGCTCCAGTACTAGGCCATTCATGTAGACCAGCCGCGACGCAAATCCGCTGCGGGAGTCGGCGGGGGGTCAGCCTGGAGGAGTAGGCAACACGACGAGACGCCCGTGCAAGGTGGGTTGGCCTCCTAGCTGCTGACCTGCAGGCGGTCAGCCTAGAGGGGTAGGCAACAAAAACACGACGGAACACCCGTGCAAGGCGGGTTGGCCTACCTGCTGGCCTGCAGGCGGTCAGCCTGGTGGGGTAGGCAACAAAACGGGACACCCGTGCAAGGCGGGTT
>NW_026267144.1:1376023-1379546 GCF_000697945.3 Frankliniella occidentalis | reverse complement strand
GTCAGCCTGGCGGGGTAGGCAACACGTCGGGACACCCGTGCAAGGCGGGTTGGCCTATTTGCTGGCTTGCAGGCGGTCAATTCCGTTGAAAACGTTTCGCCCCATAGGAGTCCGAAGAAGGGACAGTCTGCCCGAGGCCTGAAAGGGCAGGGTGTACGGTGGGGCACTCTGTAGGAGCTCTACAGATCGCCTACCTTCGAAGTAGTTGCGGAGAAGGTATGTGACCTGAGCTGGAGCCGGCTGTCAACTGACTCGTGCGCGCCCACGGCCACCCCGCTCGACTCGGCCTCGGCTTTTCGCCTGGTCACCCGTGGCAATCGCCGCTGTCGACATTGTCTATCCCCTAGTAACACAGAACTGTCGTACTACTGTCGGACAACAGTAGAAAAAAAAAGATACGAACTATCGCTGCGCTATACGAAATGAGAAAAATGATTCTATTGCTGCTATAGTACCTTTTTTCTGGGAACGAAAATCTTTATCGGCCAGCTATCGTAATGGAAGCGTAAAACCACTGTTGTTGATTTGACAAGGAATTGATAAAATTGCAACAGAATGGCAGATAGTTTAAATTTCATATACCAGCGACAATCGTCTGTCTGTGGAAAAGCCGTGCTGGCTTGGATTTTCCTTATCGTCACAATAATTGGCCGATTGAAAAAAATTGCACAATGTGAGACAGTTTTGTGTTACTAGGGTCAGTTAGGGTAGCGACCTGACCGAGCTTTCGCCCATGCTATACGAAATCAAGACGCAACCGCGTGCAAAATACACAAAACGGCTGGAAGCCCCTCGGCGTTCCGGGACAGGTCAGGTCGTAGAGATACGAACGAATCTAAAAGCGCCCCCGTGTCGGCGGGCGTGAGTGCGCCTTAATTCGCAGAAAAGTAGTTTCCAGCTCGGCTATGATGGAAAAACCCCAGGTCGGCGATCGATGTGACGACGGGTTTTCGTCGGCGCAAAACAAAAGACTTTACTTCCGAGTATGTGAGGCACGGTGTGTGTCGGTGGGAGGAGGGAGGTGGGCCGGCCCCTCACTCTCGATGAACGCGTTCAGGAGGAGGCGTACCCGGGCGTTCCGGTGGCGGGGCGGGCTGCACGCGCGGGCCACGCCCACTCGCTGCGCCCGCCCCGCCCCGTCTCGCCGAACGATGTCCCGACCCGACGTGCGGACGATGGGGTAAGGAAGCAGACGCGAGTACAAGTTGAAGGTCGCCCGGCCTGAGAGAGTGATGTACGAGGGGCCCACAACTCCGAAAAATTTTGTACACCTGATTTCCGGATTTCAAAGATTTCACATGATTTCACAAGATTTCAGGTGATTTCCACGGATTTCAAAGATTTCAAGTGAATTCACTGATTTCGCGGGATTTCGCGAAATTACCGAAATCATACGATTTTCCATAGATTTCGTGAGATTTCCAACGATTTTAAGTCATTTTTGAACGATTTTGAGAATTTCGCTTGCAGTTTGCCGTACAAGGAAGTATTTTAAAGAGTCTTTAGTCGTCATGGAATAACAGATAGCACTTTCACTATATAACAATGAAAATAATTTGTACGTATGCAGGCGTATGTCATAACTTTCGATCAGAATAACTTTTTTTCAAGTTAACTAAAACCGACTAAAACATGCACGAACACTATACAAGCGACAGCGAATTCCCCCCACCCCCACCCCCCACCCTAAGGTGTAATGTAGAACCGACTGCGCATCTCCATGTCAACCACTGTCTAGGGCAGCGCGCGCGCCGCCGGGTACTCAAAAGGGATTAAGGAGCCAGGAAAGACCCGGCACCGCCCCTCGTGAGGCTCGAAGCTCGACCCTAGCACGGCCGCCCGGCCTAAAGCCGACCATTGCTACCTGCACAGCACTGGTCACAGCACGATGCCACGGCCCGCTAGCCGAACAGGTTGGTGCACACTGCTCCCCTCCTCTCCCCACACTGCATGATTTTCACAGATTTGGATTTGAGTGAATTTCCCGAGACGCTTTTAAAATGTGATTTCATGTGAATTCAATGTGATTTCGTGTGAATTCAAAGTGATTTCGTGTGAATTCAAGGTGATTTCGTGTGAATTCAAAGTGATTTCAACAGATTTCAAGTGAATTCAAGAGAATTCAACTGATTTCAAAGATTTCACTGATTTCAATAAGATTTCCAAAGATTTCGATAGCTTTGTACACCTGAATTCCAGAGTTGTGGGCCCCTCGGTGATGTACGAGTGAGAGGCCGGGGGAGGGGGAGTAGACAGAGAGGTGGGGCGATCTTCGAAGAGAGAAATTAAAACTAAAGCGAAACTGGACTCGAACCCGGGACCCAAGTATCTATCCTACGCGCGGACACCTCGACGGGCACCCTGCGGGCACCATGCCACTGCGCCAGCAAGGCGCCAGCGCAGAGAAGTATGAAAACGTACAAGAGGGATCCTACGACGACCGCAGTCCGACGGTGGCAGGGAGGGGAGGATGGGAACCGGTTGCTCTTTTCGTCTCGATATTTTCGGACCGGTTTAGCCGATGTCTATTCGCTATCAACCGGTCGCTCTGACTTTCTTGGAGCCAAGGCGGAAAAATTGCCCGATCCTACTCCGATCACACGCACAGTCAAACCCAAATCGAAACAAGACCCCAGAGATGCAACACCTTAAATTTACCCCTGAAAAATTGAAAACCTTCATGTTAAGTAGGAAAAATATCTTTAAAATATTTTTGGAAAAGATTAAAAGATTCTCAACCGAAAATTCTAATAAATTTTTGATGAAAATTCAAGCTTAAGCTCGTTGATAATGTGTAGAATTTATACAGAGTAGAACACAAGCTGGCAAGAACTTTTAGCCCCTATGGTATCCCCGGCCCCCGCCCCATGTGCGGGCTCTGCCTCGGGCTCTGCAGCGGTCACAAACGCCGCCCGAGATTTCTCTCCATTTTTGGCGGATCCGTCGAGCCGGGTGAGCTGGATATATACAACGCAACGCGTGCGGGTAGTGCGGGGCGGACTGCCACACTCGAGGCAGGACAAGGAGGGCACGATGAAGGGGGATAAGCGAGACCCCGCCACGTGAGGAGATTCCGCGTCCAGGACGTGTACTTCCACCACAGGACGGACCGTTTAACATTACGGCGGATTCTGCCGCCGCTGTCGGGATCGTAACTACTGGAGGATGGCCCAGCAGCCGGCGCGTGGCGGGCAGCAGGGGCAGAGCGGGGCATGGCGGGGCATGGCGAGGCGGGATGGGGTAGGGTGGGGCGGTGTTAGCAGGCCGGCAAGGCGGGGCTGATCTGCCCAGCCCCCTCCTTGCCGAGATGGCACTTTCTACAACTCGCGACGTCACTGCGGCGTGTTTTACTTTTTGTCGGTTTCGCGAGCGCGACGCCGATGTCTCCTCCTCCTCTCCGGGCTGCCCTCTGGGTCCGCGAAGCTCCTCCGCCAACTGTCATCGCGCGAGTGCGAGACGGAGCGGGCAGTGCGCTTTATTGCGTGAGAGAGAGAGGGGAAGAGAGAGAGGGGGAGGGAGGGAG
>NW_026267144.1:1362863-1363833 GCF_000697945.3 Frankliniella occidentalis | reverse complement strand
GGAGGGGGGAGGGGGGTGCGTGGCGCCAGGCGCAGGGCCAATCAGAGCTGAGGTCGACTGGTCTCGGGAGCGTTGTTGTGAAATAATAACCCTTCTGCGGGTTGGCGTTTGAGGGAAGTTATTGGTCATTTCGTTGTGTGCTGGGGGTGAGTGGAGGAGTCGGAGGGGTGCAGTGCTGGCTGGTGGCGTGGCGTGGCAGCATCCCATCGGGGAGAGGCCCTTGGCTCGTGGCGCCGCGCTGCGCCAAGGTGGCGGGGCGAGGGGGCCCCTGAAGGGGCGGCGGGGAGCGGCGCTGGGAGGGTGGCCGCCCTGGCAGCGCGTCCCGGGGCACCGCGGGGCGCCGCGACAGTGCCGACCACCGCCCCGCGCAGAGCACACCGCCGTCAACCTGCGCCACCCTCCGGTCCACGCGCGCGCCCTCGCCGCGTATCGCCGCCCGGAGACAACGCGTGGTCCACGCCCGCGGACCATCCGCGGCCGCTGCTCGCCTGAGACCCCCTCCGATGGACTTTGGCCCCGCGAACCTCCCCGACGGACAACACTGAGCGCCGGCCCGACCCGAAGCCATGTCGCGACCGGGATCACGCCGTGGGTCGCGCCGGCTGTCGCAGCCCACGTCCGGCGGCGTGCCCATGTTCTACTTCGAGCTGGACACCTCCGAGTGCCCCGACGCCCAGGACAACGTACGTCAAGTTGTGTGCGCCTCGGCCTCGGCCCCGGCCTCTGCAACAGGTGGCGTCCGCCCCGAGGGCGCAGCCCGCCCGCCCCGAGTCTCTTTGTGCGCCTCGCGAGCAGCGCGCTTCAGCTTAAGCGCCCGATTTGCATATCTGACAGATTTCTTTGAAGGCGTCGCGGGCGCGCTCATTATATTCAATGTTTTCATTAATCGGCAGCAGCGGCGGGGGAGGCGGCGCCCTTCCCTTCCGCATAATGAGACTCGGGGGCGGGCGGGGGGCAACAGGTAGCGGAG
>NW_026267144.1:1355941-1362813 GCF_000697945.3 Frankliniella occidentalis | reverse complement strand
GGGGGGGGTCGTGAGGAGAAAGGAGAGGGTAAAACATGTGAGGCCTGTGCCCGCCGTGCCCCTCTGCCCCGTCTTTGCATATGGGTCAGTCTCCGTACAGTCACACGCACTCCTTGAGCGCGAAGAGCTGTGGCGTGTGGAACGGGGTGGGGCAGAGCCGGCAACAAATTGATCACCACTTTGTAAACACAGACAGCCTCGGGGCCACCGTCGTGCGTCGGCAGAGGAGGATGCAGAGTGGGGGATGGAGGGAGGGAGTGAGGTGGGGAGATATGTATATATTGCTCCTTCTTTCGTGGCCGACGACACCGAGGGGTGGTAGGTATGCGGTATGTGAACATCTGTGGGTGAGTCAGTCAAGTTTCTGACCCTGGCCGTCCTGCAGCCCCATTTCGCCGTGCACGCGGCGCTGCTCCCCCCCCCCCTTACCCCCCTGGCCTGGCACGGCGGCCTGCCAGCCACAACCCTCCCCGGCCGCCAGCGAGCGTCCTCGTCCTCCTCTCCGAGGGCGCTGTACCCTCAAGGCGCCACAAGGTGTAGGTCAGTGACAGAAAACTGGGGCACAAACGTCGGATTGAAGAAAACTGTGTCCACCACCAGCCAGCTGAGCTGCGCAGTCCCGCAACACTGCAGCGTCCCACCCTGAGCCACCCGGTGCGCCTCTGGTATAAGCGCGTTATCACAAGGAGTATAAGTTGGTACGCCATAGGCCGGGATGTGTGTACGAGTTAGCACGGCTCGCTGTACAACTTTACTACGCACCAAAGCCGCGATCCAAATAGGCACAGGTCGGTCGCTGCAGGGTTCAAGGATTGGCTTCCATTTTTAACACCAACTCACGGGGGGAGAGGGGGGGGGGGGCAGCAGCAGGCGCAGGCGCCCCCTCCCCTCCCACATGAAACTCGACATGCTCTCTCTTTCTCGCATACCCGGACCAAGCCCAAGCTGTGCTGCATGCAAACCACCAGCCGACCAATTCAGAAGATCGCCTCTCCTATCCTATGAGGTCCCGTCCCTGTCGCACACGACCTCGTCCACTTCAACCTCGAGTACGCCCCTGACGACTTACGCAGGAAGAGCACTCTGGGCAGCGGCCGGCACAAGGGTTGTGTTTTACGATTAGCTTCCTACTCGAGTGCGAGCGCGAGAGGGGGGCCTATTTCGATTTATTAGGAGAGGGGGTGGTTGGGTGGGAGGGGGGAGGGGGCCTTGGCGAGCCCAGCGGGGTCCCACGCCGCCGCCGCTGCAGGGGCCGACGCGGTTGGGGTTGGTCAGTGCCCAGCGCGCCACCGCCACGCCACGCCACGCCACGCCGCGCCGTCAATGCCAAACCGTCACAGAGACGTAGACGTGTTTGAGGACAAAGCAGAGCGCGCGGGTACTTGAACCCAGCAGTGCGGGGCAGCCTCCACGAGCCTGTCCAGAGCGGACCGTGTGCGCAGCTTGGTCTGGCCTGGGGCTCAACAACGAGTCCTATCCTCATTTGGCTCGCTGGAGGTGGGGCCCGGCCCGGGCCGGGGGGTGAGCGCACTCACACTACCGACAGCTCGACACGCGCTCCACCGCGGGGACCCGGGGGGCCCGGGGGGCCCGACCCGCCAGCCCGACGAGGCGGTGGTGGAGGCGCGGATAGGCCGGGACCAAAACTTTCCATGAGGAGGCCACATGGCGGCACGACCGCCGTGGAGGCCATTACCACGCAGAGTCCTTCCTTATCACCACCACCGCCCCTGTTATCACGGCGGCTGGTTATCACTCCACCGGATACCTATCGCGCCACGCACTAAGCAAACCCACACCTCCTGCTGGTGACGCGCGCGCGCGCCCGCCTCCTTGATATTTCGTCACAGGATTAACAACTATTTGCCTCCCTCGGCGGCATTGCGCGCGCCGCGCGCTACGCGTCGTGTGCCCTCTATCTGCAGTGGACGGCGACGACGGCATGTGCGTATTGCACAAGGCACATACACGCGCCACGAAGTACGCGGCACGACGAAGCCACAACGACAAAGGTTAGGTTCACTTGAAGTAACACAAAACAACAAAATTAAAACAACTAGTTTTTGATTTGACTCTAAAGTTGCGATACCAACTTTAAACTTTCGGTGGCATTGAAATGGGTATAATTTTCAGCAGACTTGCTTTCCTTGAGGGGAATCTTCAGCAAATGGTTAGAAAAGTTTTCGACCGTAAAAGATTGGAAAGTTAATAACCGATAAATTAAAACTATGCAATATCTGGTATGAAAGAACAAGAACTCTGCCAAAGCTCAAAAACTTTTTTTTTTTTTTTACAAACAAATATTCCTATTTGTATTGGAGAGTCCCTATTTTTCTGCAGTGTGGCCGACCCCCTTTTTTTGCCTTTCGCCGCTGCCGCTACCGCAGGACCCGCTGGGTCATAACGGTCGACGCGTCTTGATTCCTGCAAATCAGGTCCGCGTCGACGATCGGATCGACCCGCGCCAAATCGGCCGCGGTGGCCGACGGCCAGTTCCAGGCTCCATGCTTGAGCCCTGGAGCGGCTGTAAAATTACGATGCCGATCGTAAATTTACGACTGAGAACTTTTATTCAATACGTAGTACGTAGTGTCAATTTTTTAAACAAAAATTTACTACAGTTTGAAATTACAACTTTACATGTACATGTGTCATTGAAAAATTTCCCGTAAAAATCTACAAATAATTTTCCCAGTGTCTTCCCCCAACCACGGTTCCTTCTAAATTCTACTTCTGAGCCAATGAACGTTTGAAGAATGTGCAGAGACCAACGCCTGGAGTTGAGGCGAACGGCGAGGCCAGTGACCCGAAGCGGGCGGGCCAGGACGAGGAGGGGGAAAGGGGGCTGAAAACTCCCATCAACATCCCTCGCTGATGACCCGCGGGGGGTCGGGTCCCGGTCGGGTCGGGAGCGGTGGGGCGCCTGGCCGATAGGCAGCCCACACGCCAGCGCCGTCCTGCCGCTGCCGAGCGTAGCACCATCAGGAGGCTAACGTAGGAGCGGGGGTGGTGCGTGGCCTGCGTGGCGCTGGCAATGAACCCGACCGCGCTGCCGGCTGCGGTGCGACGCCGCCGCCGATGAGACGATCCGATTGTTATTCGACACGACAAGAAGGAAATCGTCGGGCGGCGGCGCAGCGTTGTGCGCTCAGCAGCAGCCTTTAACCGCACACTCTTTTTTTTATTCGCCATCCTGCTCCTTTTTCTCGCTCCGTTCTTTCCTTCCCTTCCTCCTTTTCTGCCCGGAGTCGTCCGTCCGTCCGCCCGAGCGGGCGAAGCGGGCGGCGGTCGGAAGGAAACAATACAATAAAAGGAGATCCTTTGGGCCGAGGCGCAGCAGCAGGGCACTGAGCGGGGCAGGAGGCAGCGGGGCCGGGCGGGCGATGTCCGGGGCAGGCTCGGGCTCGGGCTCAGCGGCAGCCCGGCGGCGTGGTGGACTCGCCCGGCCGGCCCGGCCTCCTGTTGCACGTCCTTGATTGACCTTGACTCGCAATTCGCGTGAAGAGAGAGAGAAGAGCGGCGGCAGCAGGAGAGCGGGGCTGCACGGTGCGGCGACGGATGGGAGACGGATGGCTGGGCGAGGAGAGCTGGGCCGGGAGAGAGGGCGGGGGCAGGGCGGGGGCAGGAGAAAGAAAGGACCAGGGTGGGGGGAGATGAATGAAGAGGAGCTGTCGGTACTGACGTGCGCTGAGTGCAGTGCATGTGTGTGTGTGTGTGTGTGTGTGTGTGTGTGTGTGTGTGTGTGCGTGTGTGTGTGTGTGTGTGTGAGCGAGAGCGAGAGCGAGGCGAGGGAGAGAGAGAGAGAGAGAGAGAGAGGAGCAGGAGGGAGAGGTCGAGCTGTAACCGGCTGAACCGATCGCCAAAATGTGGTGTAACGAGACGCTGAATCGAGATCGAGAATCTGATGCAGAAAGTCCTGCGACAGTGCGACCTGAGAGCAAATATTGAAGGGCGTCGCGTCGTCGACGCTTTTCGTGTCAAAATGACAATAAGCGGAAAGTTAACCGTCAGGAAAACGCGACCTGTGGCAGGACGCACCCTAAAGTGGCAGGGCAAGAGTCACAATACTAGAGATGAGAAGAAGTTTAGAACAAGAGACTAGGGCTTATGGATAGGCAAGGGGGGGCGCCCGATCCGCTGCCGCGTCAGATGTTTGTCGCGCTATACCTCAGCAACCGCTGCGATTTTCGGGTCGTTTCAAAGTGCATTGGGCTCAGGAAGCTTGGGTGCATCACTCAATTTCAAAACAGGTGCCACTTGCCCCTCCCCGAGAGCCAGAGCCGAGCGAAGGCTGCCAAGCGCCATTCCCCGTACGGAGCCGCCCTCCGACCAGGCGCCGCCCTAGAACCGTTCCGAAACGTTCTTTTCTAATTTCGCGTATTTCGCCGTTTCATTCGTCGGGAAGGGCCAAAATGATCTTAGAATAACAAAAGACGAATTTTCATGACGTTTAAATACCATATTCTGCCCAGATAGACGACATTATAGAAGTCAGGTGCAGGGAGCAGTATAGGTTATGGTACTCGTATAGGTTATGGTACTCGTAGAGCCAATATCCAGCCAATCATTCAAAGATAAACGGACTTACCTGTTTGAGCCATTTTTCGCCGAGGTGATGTAAGCGACCCTTAAAAGCCATGGCAAACGAAACGCGCGTCGCGCACACTTCACCTTTTTTTGGTATCCCACTTCAAGGATAAACTTCAACCTCGAGATGACTCACCATGCTGAGAAGCTTTATTTGTGTCATCGCCTCCTGACATGGCGCGGCACAGCGGGCTCAAATTGCAAACACACGCGGAAGCTGTGTACCACCTCCGCACCAACCTCACCAGGCGGAAGCACGTCTTCCAATCCAACCCGCTCTAACCAGATCGGCCCTGTTGTTGTTGGGTTGACACCGCTCTGGGCTCCGTCTTTTGAAATAATTATTGCACCACATTATGGTTAGCTGGGTTCTTTTCGAGAAGGGTTTAAACACAAGACCCGAGTGCAGCAAGCAACTCCGCGGCGTTCACGTCTAAATTCGACCAGACACAAATTATCATCTTTTCAGCCAAGACAACATTCACAAGAGACGAAAACGACACCATCAATAGAATATTCAAATTTGACGACAGGACCTAGGTGGACGGACTCTCTAGTCCTGTCCCGCGGCGTGGCCGCGCCGCGCCAGTTGGGCTGCCTACCCGGCGGGCGCTGCTCCCGCCGCTCGCGCCGGCCGGCCGGCCTTGGGAGAATGAATGGTGGCTCCGCTACGTCATCAGATTTGGGTCACGCGAGGGGCGCGCTGCACACCACGGGGCGCACGTGGTGTCGTGCGATATGCACACCAGAGAGGATCATCCTCGCTGTTGAGAAAACTAGGTCGAACCGGGTTAAGATAAGGCCGAGATACTTTACGCTTCCGCGGTGGTGTCGGCCGGCCGGCGAGCACCCCCACCGGGGATGCACACGGGACCACGCGCCGATCTGGTGCGGAGCTAATCGTCTAAAGGTCTAAAGCCACGCCCGGGTCAGCAGATCGGCCGCCACGAGCTCGTCCTGGCCGACACATCATCGGCAGCTAAAGGGCCGTCAGGCCTGGCGGGGGCGGGCGGTCGCACTGGCACAGTAGGTCGGGGATGACTTGGCAGGCGTCCACCGCGAGCCGCACTCGCTCCGCCTGCTTCGCTGCTCTGCTGCCGGCCCTCCATGGCCGCGCCTTTTGCCCCTCCCGATACTTCACAGCGCATTCCGAAAGGAGGAGGACTGTTTCGGTCCGTGACTCAATGGCCCCGTCCGTAACGGCAGTTGTGTGACTCAGGCCTGAAGGGACACCTAAACTCGAACCAAAGTCCAGTCCGGTCAGCCGCTTGTGAAGTACATCAACACGGTGTCAGAATGATTTCAATATAAGCGTATTTTTGTCATGACAGAGTGCACAGGCCAATATAAGGCTCTCAAATTGCGTGTTGGAGCGGAAGTAGAACCACGAAAACGGAAGTAGAAAATGGTAGTCGCAACGCTGGATGACCAATTGCTAGAGCGATTTTGCCACCTGACCACTCTTCAAATACACGGGGCAAAATCCCAACCGACAATGTTTCGTACTCTGCATTTCAACTTACGTCGTTTTTTTCCTTCTCCTTCCCCTGCGGCTTACCCCTTTGGAGAACCCTATGGCGTTTCACGTCGTTTCAACACCAATGTCCTTTTTCATTCTTTTGACTAGCCTAGCCTCACTGAGGACTCAACAGGCGTGCTCAGTGCACCGGTTCATTGTGTGCGTCCAGTGTGCAGCAGATGGACAACGGCACGAGTCACGTTAGGAATCGTCCAGAAATTAAGAACGTCGTTTTTTTTTTTTTTTCATTCGCCCAATTACGGGAGCTTGGCGCCTGCGATACACGGGGTAGGCCACCCCGCGGTACACGCATGCATTGCAGGGGAGATGTTGCCTACCTACCGGGCGTTAAGAGAGCCTCGCTGAACTCAGCAGGTACTTTGACGGAAGTGCTTTCTTGGTGATCCATTACGGGTACAGCTGCCGGCCGCGCTGGGTGTTTAATAGAATCGGTGCTGTCTGATCGTCTGGTCTGGTCGTCGCGGGGCTTATTGGAGGGGCTGCAGGCAGGCGCCGGAACGGAGTGGCAGCACGGAGTGGAAGCACGGAGGGGTGGCACGGAGGGGCGTGGCACGGGGCCAGGGGGGAGCACCGACTCGCCCCGCGCCACCAAGAATGCCTCCGCCGCCGCAAAAATAGCAGCAGTGGCAGTTGTAGCGGGCTGCTGCTGCTGGGCGATGGCTCTGCCACGCCACGCTCTGGCCTCAGGAGGGGCGGGGGCGGACGGGCAGGCAGGACGATGAACAGCACGGCGGCGAGGGGCGCG
>NW_026267144.1:1337935-1350416 GCF_000697945.3 Frankliniella occidentalis | reverse complement strand
CCCTCGCCGCCCCTTGCCGCCCCTCTCCGCCCCCCGCCGCCATTCCGCGCAGCATCCGCGCGCGCCGTAACACCGAGCCGCGAGCAAAACGTAAACAGACATTTTAAAACGAGAATACATGATGCGCGCGCGAGCGTAGCGTCCTCCCGCGTCAGGGCAAGGTCGCCCGTGGTGCCGGCTCCCACCTGCTCCCCGCCCGGCGCTCGCTGCCAAGGGAATAGGGAAGCAGGCGGCACCCCGCGGCACGAATCGCGCGCCCATCCCGCCGGGATGGGACAAGGGAGAGAGCGAGGGGGGGGGGAATTCTGAGATCTTGTGTGCAACAAATTACCCCTGGATTACCCTCCGATCACCCCAGATTATCCCCGAATAACTCGGGTAACCCCGAGGGTCAGCATCCCAGATGGAACTCCGTGTCGTGTCGAGCAGGTTGCCAATGTCTTTTTGCCCCCCTCGGTTTGGATAGAGAGTGGGTTTTGCCGCCGACCCCCACCCGCGCCGCGGGGAGCTGGGACGGCTCCACGTTCCCCGCGCGGAGAGACGAGCTCTCGCGGCAGCTGCAACGGGGAGACATCGAGAAGTGTTCGGATGTATGGTATGGTCCGGGTTTCCGGTTGACGGGGGGCGGCGCCACGCAGTCCGCTCGTGCGGGGGTGGCCGTGGTCTGCCTGCCATCCCGGCTCGCGTCCAAGTACAGACTCTGGGTCGTACACTTTGTTTGCCAGGTTGTCAACGCCCGTGAAGCGAACAGTGGTCAGGAGGAACCGGGGGCTGCCAGGAGGACCAGAGGTTGTTCCACTTCTAGCAGAGCAAAAACATTTCACTTGCGAGAGAGATTGTAGAGGGAATGTTTTAACAATGCCATGCTGTCGGTTTGCGATCTGCGAGTTAGATTGGGAGGGTTTCAGTCTCGGTTGAAACCGATTACCAAATCAGATAGATGTGTTTCTAATTTCTATTTTTAAAATTTTCCTGCTCCTTTCTAAACTGAACACGCGTGTCAGAACCGAACCCTTTTACGACGTCGACGAAAGAAGCACTCAACTTCTTCTCTCAGCCGCTGTCGCTGCCTCCCTCTTGCAAGGCCGCCGCCGAGCTGGGCGGAGTGCGGGCGGCGAGCCCCTGGGCGGCGGGCCGTCCCGCCACGCACCACCACTCGCCGCGCTGCCTACCTTGGCGCCTGGAGCCCGTCCCGAGTCTCCTTCCTCTCTCTCTGACCGGCTGCGTGTCTCTTTCTGTCACAGGCGCCGCGGCCCATGATCACGGAGTACGTCCCTGGAAGGAAGGGCAGCGGGCGCTCCGACCTCGCCCTTAGCAAGTGAGTACCCGTCCCTCGAGGACCTCGCTAGGGGACCATCCCCCCAAGTACGTCCGTTGTTCGCCGTTACGAACCTATCAAGTTCAAGGCTTCGCAAGCTCTCTTAGCGCCTGATGATAGGCAACATCTCGCCTGCAGTGCATGCGTGTAGTGCGGGGTGGCCTACCCTGCAGTTCGCAGGCGCCCAGCTTCCGCAATTTTCAAATGCTCTCAGGAAAAAAGGACGTACTTTCTGGACGATCCCTAGTCCACTGGAAAAACTAACGTTACATGTGTCACGCTTCTTGATGCCCTCCAAAGAGAAGACGTTTCCTGATGCACCCACACACTCTCACTCTGATGCCTCTATCATTTTGCATGGAGTGGAGTGCATCAAGAAACGTTCTCTCCTGAGAGTGCATGGTAACATGTGACACGTTTCACACTAGTTTTTTCAGTGTCGCGTCGCCCTGTGACCGGCACGAGCGGCAACACTGATGAATCCACTTTACCCGCTCAGGTTCAAGTGCAAGGAGAATGGCGTGTCGGTGGCCGTCACCAACGGCTCCACCACCCCGCTCGTGGAGAACCCCATCGAGGACGAGGAGGCGGGCACCTACGACCCGTTCAAGCACCGCCACCTGGAGCACCCCACCACGGACCTGGACACGCTTATCCACCTGCTCAAGGGCAGCCTCGGCACCGGCATCCTGTCCATGCCGCTCGCCTTCAAGAACGCGGGGCTCTTCTTCGGTCTCGTGGCCACCTTCACCATCGGCTTTATCTGCACATACTGCGTGCACGTGCTGGTGAGTATACGCCCGAAAGCATCTTCTTGTCGTAATAAACTGCGATATTATTTATTTATTTTTTGGGGGGAGGGGCGATTTCTTTTTCCCACGGAACTTTGATCTCAGGGGTTAAAAACAACGGGTGGCTTATCAACACGGAAAAGTTCATCGTCAATATTTATTTAAACTGGAACGACCATCGGCAATCTTTATCAAAACGGGAGGGGCGGTCCTGTTGAGGTAACTTCATAATGACTTCGAAAGTGGTTCCGCTTTGGCCTATCAATCCGCATCCGGCGGCTGTCGCGAGGGGAGAGGGAGGCTGGCGCGAGCGACGGATAGCCAACCCCCTCCCCCCGTCCTCCCCATCCATGTTTATTTACGTCTTGCGCGTCGCCAACGCCGGGGCGCTAACAGCGAGTGACGCGCGCGCTCTGCCCGCCGGCTCGATTGCGGAGCGGAGCTCATTTCGTCACTCCGCGGCGTCACACTCGTCGTGGCGCGGCGTGGCGTTAGCGGCTGCACGCGCAAGCACGTCACGCGCGCAGAGATCAAAATGCTGATGGATTCCGTTCTCTGCCTTCTCTCTCCAGGTGAAATGCGCGCACGAGCTCTGCAGGCGGACGCGGGTGCCCTCCCTGGACTTCGCAGACGTGGCGGAGACGGCCTTCTCCTGCGGCCCGTCCGCCGTCCAGAAGTTCTCGAGGCTCGCGAGGTGAGCGGGGTGAGCGCCGAGCGCAGCTGGGGGTAGCGAGCGCTTGTGTTTGTGGCCGTCGGGGGCACCGCAATCAGCCGCCATTCAAACGCGGCCGGAGTTTGCGATTGCCTACAACCCTATTCGCCTCCCAACCCAAAACTCACCCGCCTAACTCTGCTTGTCGTCCCGTCCGCAGGGCCGTGATCAACACCTTCCTCGTGATCGACCTGCTCGGCTGCTGCTGCGTGTACCTCGTGTTCGTCGCGACCAACCTGCAGCAGGTGGTGAACCACTACACCGGCAGCGACCTGAGCGTGCAGATGTACATGATCATCATGCTCGCGCCCCTCATCCCGCTCAACCTGATCCGCAACCTCAAGTACCTGTCGCCCTTCTCCATGGTGGCCAACCTGCTCATCGGCACGGGCATGGCCATCACCTTCTACTACATACTCACCGACCTGCCCTCCGTCAGCGAGCGACCCTCCTTCTCCACGTGGCCGCAGCTCCCGCTCTTCTTCGGCACGGCCATCTTTGCCCTGGAGGGCATCGGCGTGGTCAGTACGCGGCAAGGGCAGAGGCCACCTTCAGCCGTACCCAGTGCGAAATGAATTTTAAGCGATATCGAATCGATATCAGAACGATATCGTTTTCAAGTTTCTGACTCAGAACTGATTCAAAAATGGGCCCGAAATCGACAATTTTCTGATGTCCGATATCGTTCTGATGTCAATTTGATATCCGCATTTCTCACTGGGTAGTCGGCACGCTCGCTCACTCGTACTGACGCAATCTTTAACCGCAGGTGATGCCGCTGGAGAACAACATGAAGACCCCGACGCACTTCATCGGGTGCCCCGGCGTGCTCAACACTGGCATGGGTGTCGTCGTTTCCCTGTACGCTTTGGTCGGCTTCTTTGGCTACCTGAAGTACGGCGACATCACGGAGGGTTCCATCACTCTCAACCTGCCTCAGGACCCGTAAGTGTAGATCGTAGCGGAAAAACTGTGCCCTCTAGCCTAAATAACTATAAAGCATTCCGGTAAAGCTGAAATGCAGAAGAATGCAGGGAAGAAGAAGACGGAAATCGCTATGCTTCAACATGGTGACTTCCGTTTTCTTGATCCTCGAATTCTTCTGCATTTCGGCTTTACCGGAATGGTTTATTGAACTACATCCTTCTCATGCGCACACCACATTTCTTTCCACAGGCTGGCCCAGTCCGTCAAGGTGATGATCGCCCTGGCCATTTTCCTGACGTACGCCCTGCAGTTCTACGTGCCCATGGAGATCATCCGCAAGGGCTTCATCGACGTGCACCTCAGAAAGTACCCAGTCGCTTCAGAGTACATTTTACGCGTATCTCTGGTCCTCCTCACCGGTAAGTAGTGTTCAGCGTCCCGTGTTTGTATGCACGCTGTGGCGAGACGTACCTCACGACCAACTCTGCATTGCAGTGGGCGTCGCCATCGCCATCCCCCACTTGGGGCCCTTCATCTCGCTCGTGGGTGCCGTCTGCCTGTCCACGCTGGGGCTCATGTTCCCCGCCGTCATCGAGATCGTCACGTTTTGGGACACGCCCGGCGGCCTCGGTGCCGGCAACTGGAAGGTGTACAAGAACCTGGCCATCATTGCCTTCGGTATCCTGGGCTTCGTCACCGGCACCTACGTCAGCATCCAGGAGTTCGTCCACGAGTTCTCAAAGCACCCGTGAGCGCCGGAGCCGCCCAGGGCCGCCGCCCTGGCCAACGACAACTAGGGGACGCCCCCGATGAAGGAGGCCCTCCCCTCCCCAGTATACTCTTGCATGTAATTTTTAGTTACGGTACTGTGAAGATGCGCATTCGACCGGAATCCAACTATACTGTCGTCGAGAGAAAGCAGGGTCCCCTGTCCCGTCGTGTCCCCCCTGGACCTGTGATCTGTAGGATTACAAGCTGTAGTTTTACTTCCTGGCCGCGGCCAGGACGTGAGGTGTGCGCGACTGCCCGTCCCACCGCCGTTCCAAAAAGAAGCAAAAATCAGCTAAAAGAATATTTTTTCAAAAAGTACAATTAAGCAACTGTGGACTTTGGAATGTCATGTTTGGCAGTTGAACGTGCAGGCTCGCACCACCCACAATATTGATGCAGACTGTGATTATCAGGTGCTTCCTTGTTTTATAGTGTATGGCGGCATGAAGGAGGTAGAGGAGGGCCAGAGCATTGGCCGCGCTTTTGGCGTGGACGGTGCGGAGTTTGAACTGCGTTTCCTGGGCCTCTGAAATCGATTCACGCGTTTATCGACTGAAGGTGCATTCCAAGATGAAAAGAGGGAATAATCAGACGGCTTGAGATGGTGAGATTGCAGAAGGGTTGTGCCATGCTGTTCAATCAATGCCTATGTTATTAGTTCGCTTGCGTCGGATATAACTAAACCTTGTGCGCCGTCGATACATTGGTTGGTAAAACAAAGTATAAAAATTTAAGCGGATCGGTAGATATGTTTTTCAGAGTTATTCCCCGAAGCCACAACAGCATCCAAATTAACGTGTCTTGGAAGTTCTCCTTTTACCGTCTGTAACTTTTGTGTTTGTGCTTGCTTATAATACCCCCGCTACCAGCAGGGTTTCATATCATCATTTCGCGACTTCCCATCGGCCTTACTCATTCATATCTCACATATAACGTTGATTTAGCCGAAATCGGCAAATGATCTGATTCATAAAATTGTTGCCGTGTGTTAGTCATCCCGTATCGCGGATTTTATTTCACTGTGATACTAGAGAAAGGAACAATAAATAATATTTTATTTATCTCTCAATTTAGAATAAGTCGCGGTAAAGCAGACGATGAATCTCCTAATTTCCTAAAGTTATAAAGCTCCAATTTGTTCGGTCTCTTAAAATAATTTTGCTGTACACGTATTTTCGTTGCATTTCAAGGAAAAGCCGGCGAGGTGCTTCATAGCATCTCATTCATTGTGTGTACCATAGATTCATCGCTGACTTTAGGAAAGAAAATAGCTGTGAGTACTACATATTATAATAAATTAAAAGGGTTGTGTCTACTTGGATTTCGGTCAATGTCTGCCAAGCAATGTGAATACTTTACAGACATTTTCCTCGCACTAGAGGTCTACTAACCTGCAAAATGAAATCCCTTTCCAGTCGGGAAGAGCGTTATTTCTGTTTGTTTATTCATCCATCACTTTCCATGTTATGTTTTAGTTAACAGTGGAGAGGTGGACCGTGTATTATTTATTTAATTCATAAGATTGGGTTATCAAGTACCATGCTATTATGTATATATAGTATATTCAAGTGAGATTTTAGTAGGGAAGTACCTATACAGCTATAGATATGTGCTGTATCACTCCGGAAAAATTCCCTGAGGGGTTTTATTTTTACATCCAATAAAATATTGTATAGTTATCGAATTGAAAATCCCCTTATAAAATTACTGGCATTTTTCGGCACTTTTTTTGTAAACCCGTATGTTTAAGTTGTCGAACGACATTCCCCCTCAAAAAATAGATACGTATGTATACCGCGTACAAATTTCTTTGAGATTTTCGACGTTTCAACAATAGTGTCTTGTTAGACTATGCATCACAAAGCTGTCAAAAATTCAGATTCCCTATGTCCGGTTGGCCTTGCAGATTCATCATAATTTTGTTTAAAGTGAGAAGACAAGGATTGTTATTGTTGTTTATGTGGATTGACATGTGATAGTTCAATTATTTTAGTTTTAAGTGTATGATGAAGATTTATAGAAATTTCGGAATTTTATGAAGCCTTTCTGAAAGGCATACTTTACATGACAGTATAAATGACTTTTAAGAAAAGACATGCTGAACGAAACTTCTGTTCGCCGCGATGTGAAGCACCATCTTGTTACCTATACATATTTGTGGACGGCGGAAATCAGCGTTCGTTACACCCTTTGCATGTTACTTTATTTGTCACGTGGTTAGCGTAATTCCTGTACGATTCAAGTAAAGCATATGAGAAAATAGTACAATATCTAATTACTTCTGCTCATTACTGTTAATGTTTTATTTCAATTGCATTCTTGTGGCAATGCTAGCCACCCCGTATTAAATTGGAAATTGGAAATAGTCATGTTTATTTTGGCGTGTTGTCGTAAAGAGAATGTTTTAAATCACAAGTTTTTGAGACCGTGTTTTAATTTATTCATCACCAAATACACCCCTTCTTTTCACAAAGTTAGGCAGTGCTCTATGAGAACGCATCGTGAGAGACCTTCTATCTTCGATAGACTGGCAATCACCGATGAATGGACTAGAATTTCCGGAACGCATGACAGACTTCGTCCTCTTACCCAGTGCAAGCACGCACGAGCATCTCCTCTTTCAAGTGCGTCGTCCCCGCCTTTTCCCGCGGCGGGGCTTACGACAATTATCACAGCTCATGTATCTGTCGTGTTCGCGGCTTGTAGCCGTGCCGCGACACCCAGCAGTGCCCAGCAGCAGGCAGCCCACACTGCGTCGCTGTCCGGCCGGTGGCCAGCTGCGCCTGCACGGGCGCTTCGAGTCGAATGGTTTGCCTATCTCACAGGCGTCTCGCCACAAACGAACGGCGAGTCCCGGACGGGGGGAAAAACGTCCCGGCAGCTCCTGGCTATGTGATCACTGAGCGCCGAATACGAACACGCACACATTCACATACACAATCAAACACGTGGCCTGCATGTCCTGCACGCCGCCACGCTAAGAGGGTGATGTGGAGGCCGGGGCCGGCGCCCAGCAGCAGCCGGCGAGGTCAGGAGGAGGAGGAGAACCGGCGAGGCCCGCCGCGCCGCCCTCTTCGCCACCTCTACGAGATGGCGCCGGCTGCAAAGGAAAGGAACCGCGTTAGTTAAAGTCCACGCTCTGAAACCTATGGCGGGCCGACCGGCTCGTGCTCGTACCTGAGGACACCTGGTGCTTCTTGGACTCTGCCGGCGAGGGGCTGTTCCACGGCTGCACCTGCGCGCTGCCCGCCAGCACAAACAGCAAGTTGCCCGAGAAGTAGACGCAGGCCGCGATCATGAACACGATGCTCCAGCCGTTCTCCAGCTCCTGGGGAAACGCCAGCACCACTTCGTCAGACACCCGCTCGGCTTCGCCTGGGATACGCCTGGTCCACGCGGGCGGACGCAGCCTCTCCGGCACCACTCACCTCTTGCGTCGACGTGTTCGCGTCCCCGACGATCTGGCTGACGAAGATAGGGGCGATGATGCCCATGGTGTTGGCAATGGAGTTTGTGACACCCATCATCATGCCGCCAAAGTTGGGCGACAGGTCAACGTGGTTCACGAGGAAGCCTGCTAGGGTGCCAGACTCCAACGCGACGGTCACGGTTAGCAGCGCCACCGCCTGGGTCGAGGTCACGTGGGTAAAAGCGAGGACCATGAGCGCCGTGCCCGCGCCCCAGTGCGCTGCAAGGGAAGGAAGGGTCACTATAGTGAAGATCAAGAGCGACGGCCAACTCATTCCCAGACCAGCCCGGGGATGCACTCACCCATCGAGTTGAACACCTTCCTGGACGCGGTCATGCTGAGGATCTTGCGCTCGTTGACGACCTGCGCCAGGTACCCGACGACAAAGGATGACAGCAGGAGGCAGAGGTACGGAAGCGCCGAGTTGAGGCCGTTGTGCTTGACGTCGAAGTGCAGCACGTTCTTCATGAAGTTGGGCATCTGGGTGAGCAAGATCCAGTGGCCGAAGTTCTGGCAGAGGTGCGTAACTAGGAGCGCGAAGAAGGGCAGCGACGTAGCGATGGAGCGCCACGGCACACGGAGAATCTGCGAGGGAGGGGAGGATGGACGACGGTTAGCAGGCGACCGCGCGCTCTCCAGGACGACCCCGGCGGTCCCGACACTCACCTTATCTCCGCTGGAGGACGCGCCCAAGGCCGACTCGATGTACTCGCGCTCGTGCTCGCTGATGGCCGGGCAGGCGGCGGGGGAGTCGGCGGCCAGCCAGAGCCAGGCGACGCCCCAGACCAGGCCGAGCGCGCCCGGCAGGTGGAAGCCCGACGGCCAGCCCCAGGAGGAGGAGGCCAGCAGCCCGACGCCCGCCATGGTGGACACGGTGCCCAGGGAGGTGCCGCTGTACACGAAGGCGGAGGCGCGTCCGCGCTCCAGGGGCGGGATCCAGCGGCCCAGCATCGTGTGCGAGGACGGGTAGATCATGCCCTGCAACGGGAACAGGGTGAGTGGCGGTCCCGCATCCCGCTCTAGGCCAGAGCCCTGCAACTCCAGGAGCACTCACCTGGAAGAGCCCCTCGCACACGCGGAGCGCGCACATGAGGCGCCAGCCGCCGTAGGCCGCGACGAGCGGCGTGAGGATGGTGAGCAGGGAGCAGCCCACCACGCCCACCATGAGGAACTGCTTGGGGCCGTAGCGCTGGGCCAGCATGCCCGCCGGCACCTGCGTCACCACGTAGCCCCAGAAGAAGGCTGAGAGGATCAGGCCGGTCTGCGACTGGTTCCAGTCGTAGGCCTGCGGAACGGAAACGGAGGGGTGAGACGGGGTGGCGGGGCGGGGCAGGGCGTGGGTAAACTCGACTGGGCGCGCGGCCGGAGGCTCACCGGGAAGCCACTGGTGCTGTTCATGTTCGTCATCTCCACGATGCAGACCGACAGGTTGACGCGGCACGAGTACGCCAGCGAGAGCCCGAGGGACAGCAGCGCCACCTGCAGATGGCGACGCCCGAGCCGCCGGCCCGCATCTGAAAGCCAAAACAGGGTTGGTCAGTTTTCTCCGGCATCCCATTCCCAACCCTCGGGCCCCCCGGTCCCCCCGGCCCCGGGCAGCCACCCCTGCCGGTGCAACTGGTGCACTTGGTGCAACCTGGAGGGCCGACTCGCCCCGGCCACCCGCTCTACGTCAGCTGGCCGGCTTCGACATGCTTTAACGACGCCAGGATCCGAGTGAGAGGAAAAGGTGTTCTCTCCTGAAATGACCAGGTGGTGTCGCCATGGGTCCTGGACCTGGACGCGTCGGCTGGTTTCTGATCCACGCCCAGCCGCGTGTCCTGTTCGTGGAACAACAAAACCGCTCTGTTTACGAACACGGAAAGTGGCACTCCATAGGATTCGAATATCGGGTGTGACGAGCGGTGATGCGTGGTAGCGGGTGGGGTTGGCAGCTGGGTGTGGTCCATTGTTTTGATTCCGTCACAGAGATGAAGGTCACGACGCTAATAATCTCTCTTTTTGTTGATGGTGGCTAAATAGTGATGAGGCGGACCGGCGACACTTTAGCAATAAATTTTCCTAACCATTCCGACCGGACTGCTGCTTTCCACTTCCAGTATCTCTCTGCGATCTCGTCTCTCATACCACTCATATACTCCAGCCTCTCCGCTTAATCATCCCAACGCTAATTGCATTTGGTTTGTGCCTCACTTATATGATTCCATTGTGCTCCCCACTCCCCGCCACTCCCCACCCCGCCCCGCCGCCGCCGTGTCTCTCTAACGCCATGTGAATTTTCGTTGAATTCGTTTGCAGAGTCAGCACAGAAAAAAGTCTGTCTTGATTTGACTTAAGACAAGCAGGTAGCTCCGGTCGATTTGCTCGAGTGATCGCCGTAATTTCTCCTCCTCCGCTTTAAGTACTCGCCTCGCAGCTCGCTGGCGTCATCGCTGGCCTCGGGGGCCTCCTCCCCGGTGCGGGGCCGGCCACACCCCCGCCGGTCCGTTGGCCGCAGTGGACCCGGCGGCACACGGCGCTGCTGGCCCGGCCTAACCTTGCGGCGACCATAGCGGAGCCGCGGAAGCGCGGCGACGTGCATAACGCGAGCTTCCGACCAGCTTTTGCATAATAAAACTCATGACTTTGGCCGGAGAGGGGGGCGCATTTGACACCGCGCCAACGAGGCGCAAGCGCCGGCTGGGCCTCGATGTGCTGGCCGCCGCGCCGACCAAGGCCCCGCGGACGCACCGCCCTGCGAGAGAAAACAACAAACTTACGTCTGAGCCGGCAGCAGTCCAGCGCCCTGGCGGTCCTCGCGAGCGCCCGCCGCGCCGCCGCCCCCACCGAGCGGCAGCGTCGGCTGCTCCGGCGCGCCGCCGCCGGCCGGGCGTCGAGGGCCACCAGCGGCACTCGCTCAGACGCTCTGTCGGCCGCATGCTGATCGGGCTTGAGGTCCGGCCCCCACAGCCCCGCCACCATCCGGGTGCTTGCACGGCGTGCACTCGCTCGTGTGGAGGTGATGAAGCACAGTCTGCTGCTGGACGAGCAGCTCACGAGCCGTACCGGGCCGAAACCACCTGGGGACCACGGGCTCCACGTGTAGCAAACGTCTCCGCCCGCCACGTCGCGACTCTGCGGCTCGCCGGGCCCCGCGCGCACCGGCGGCCCCGCGCCCCTCTCCCCTCGCGCCCGGGCCCGGTCCCGCGCACCGCTAGGCCCCGCGCCGCGCAGCGCCCCGGGCCGGGCCCGGCCGGGCTGTGTACGCTGTGTACCGGCACGGCTACGCGGCCGGCAACAAACGAGCCGGCCCGGCACGCACCGCAGGGCTCAAGCAAGGGCAGCCGCCGACCAGGGAGGACCAGGAGGCGCCGGGCCACCACCCGGAGCTAGTCTGCGACAGGCGCCCCGGGCCTGGGAACCCTAATGCCTTAATCATTCTTATCTCCCTCGCTAATTGGCGAGGTGTCTGGGCCCATTAGCTGTCCAAACAGAGCCTGCGGGCCTCTGTGTGACGGGGCGGTAGCCTGCTGCAGTGATAGCGCCCCGCCCACCTGCGAGCCCGTCGTGGCGTGCCCCGCGGCGCCACCTGCAGCTGGGCGGCCAGTTGGCCCGTGGACCACCGACGGTCGGCCGCGCGCCCCGCAACCTGCGTGGACATTATGGGCCGGCGCGGACAGGAGTCGCGGCGGGATCCACGCAGATTGGCGAGGCGTGGCGTGCCCCCGATTGGCTTGGTCTTGGTTGTGAAACAACCCCGCCCCGTCCTGCCCCCGCCGGCCCCCCGGGGCGCGCCGCACCGCGCTGGCCGCGACCAGTGCGCGGCGGAGAGCGGCGGCTGGGGCGAGGGCCGCCATGCCGTCTCGGGTCGTGTCCATGGTGCAGCGGGCGCGCGGGGCGCGCGGGTCCCGGCAGGCCGGGGGTGGAAGACTACCCGCTGCGTCGCGGCCCCGCGCGGAGCAACGCCCCAGCGGCCCCGCGAGCCTTTCACCCATCGCCGTGTGACCAGGCCCGATCGGCCAGGCCAGAGTACACGCGCTGGTCATCGCCGCCATGCGAGGCGGGCCGGGCCGGGCCGGGCCCCGGGCCCCGCCGTGCTGTCGCCGCAATCCCTGATATCTCCGCGGACTTCCCTCTCCTACTGCGGAGGGTGGAAGAAATGAGGTCTTTGGTGTTGATAAGGATGAGCGGCTGTGGTGATGGAAAATTTGTGCGCGGCTCTGAGTTCGGGCGTCCAGGGTGTCCAGGGGGCAGCGGGAGTGGGTGCAACAGGTGCGTGCGTGGTTGGCGTCGGCGACGGTGGGGCAGCTCGGCACCGGAGGGAGACGCCGACGTCGACGTCGACGCCAGCCTCCGCCGCACCGTCGCGGCGACACGCCACACTGCACTTTTTCCCGGAAGATGAGTCGATCGCGGAGACGTTACTGCCGCCGCGACGTCCCGGCCCCATGCGTTGTGCAGGGAATAATGGAAGAAGCTTTAGCCCCGGGGTGAAGGGGGGAGAGGAGAAGGGG